>NC_067472.1:208385294-208737794 GCF_947179515.1 Apodemus sylvaticus | reverse complement strand
AGGCCTGAGTCATCATGTGGAAACGCCAGAATTTGAACTCACTCATGTGACTCTAGCTTTAGCCATCACCTGTAAGTTTGGTTGAAGTGAGCTCTGGGCTTTCATCCTAAGTACATAAGTAGATAATGATATTTATTTACACAGAGAAAAACTGAAGGAAGTGAAGGTTTGAACACAAAAGGCCTGTTTCTGCCTCAGTGCATTAGCTTTGAGATGTCTGTTAGACTTCCAGTTAATTCTAAGCAGGTTTAGGATCCAAGAGGAAGTGATCACTGGAGGAGAGAGATGGGCAAGAAGACAGACAAACAGACATGTTTGGAGAAGTCATGAGCAGTACAATGGTAACTAAAGTCATAGGGCTGAGTAAAGTTGGCTTCTCCTCACCCCAAGCTATCTTTCTAACTCCAGTGTACCATCTTCAGCATTGATGCCTGGAATGAATATTATATTCAGGTCTATGGAAAGGTGAGATAACTAGAAGAACACAGCACACCCTCCCCAGGGCGGGCTGCAGCAAACTTCAAACTGCTCTCTGAAGCCCTGAATGCCCAGTGAGATGCCTCTCACCTGCTCTCACAATTTGGAAATTCCAGGAGCCCCAACTCAGTTTGGATCAACACAACAAGCCACTCTCCTAAGGCTTAGAAATGTCTCATTAAGTTGCAGCTTCTGGTGGCTTCCCAAGAGTGAGAACTCTGTGAACTCGCTGAATGCCCAGTGAGGTCTCTTCCCCATGGGACTGGAGTAATTGCCTTTCCATTTCATCTGTGGTAGCCTCTAGAGATAAGAGCTCCACGCTTGTTAAGAGTAGACAAGCCCAGACTGTTCTGGGAATTGCAAAGAAACTTTTTTACTGAATAAGCTCATTAGAAAAGAAGCTGATGATGGTTGAGACCTCTCCCAGGGACACCAAGTCTGCCTCCATGCTGAGGTAATGCATCCTGGAGTTGCCAGAGAGGAAAAGACTTTTGGCACAGCCTACTGCAGGGATCGATGAAATCCAATGTGTAGAAGCCAGAGATTCTGCTTAGCATTCTACAATGCACAGGGCAAGCCCTCACTGCAGGGAACAGTCAGATACCCAAATACTACGGTTCTGAGTCATTGAAGTTAGGCTTACTGACTTATACTCTAACTGTTCTACTGTTATTAGAACAGTTATTTATTTTTTCCTGATAAAACACTCTGACCAAAACCAAGTTTGGGAGAGAAAGGATTTATGTCACTTACATGTTGTTGACGGAAGTGAGCAGGGACTCAAGGTAGGAACTGATTGACAGGACTGGTTGTTATGCCCTGAGCCATTGCCTCTGACCAGGGGACACATCATTGCCAGAGGAACACAGCAGAATCCATGGAGGGATACTTCTTGCTGGCTTGGTCATGGACTAACGCTTCACTAGCTTTCTTGTACTGCCTAGGACTAACTGTCCATGGAATGGTGTTACCCACAGTGGTCTGGACCCAACTACACCAATTAATAATCAAACAGTCTCCTCACAGGCGTGCCCACACACCATTCTGATCTTGATAACATCTCAACTGAGACTCCTTTCTCAGGTGACTTGAGGCTGTGTCAAGCTAACAGTTACAACTAGGGCATTAACCCACTTCCATCTTCTGCATCTCACAATGCCCCAGGAGGTATAAGGGACCTGGGAAGGTGACCCAATGGGCAAAGTGCCTGTTGCACAAGCATATGGATCTGAGTTTGGATCTTTAACACTCTGGTAAAAGCCACACATAGTGACTTGTACCTGTAACTCCAACGCTGGACAGTTGAATCTCCAGGTTTGTGGCCAGCCAGTCTATTAACAGGTTCACTGAAAGACACCATCTCAAAAACTAATGTGGAAAATGATAGAGGAAGACACAGAAATGTCAGCCTCTGGCTACACACACACACACACACACACACACTGGTTAGCATGCACGAACATACATGTGTGCATATACACATATACAACATGAGAGATGGGACAGAGATTGAGAAGATGAATGAAGAAGCCTGGAGTGACTTGGTCAGGAAAGTATTTGTCTTCCAGGCTTGAAGATCTGCGCTATCTCCCCAATGCCTTGTCAAAAGGTGAGCACAGCATAATGACTTGCAATCTTGGTGTTGAGAAATCAGAGGTGGGAGGATTCCTAGTGCATGCTTGCTAGTTAGTCTAGATGAATCAATGAATTCGGGGCTCAGTGAGGGGCTTTGTCCCCAAAACTAGCCAGGGGCTAAAGAGAGAGGGCCCAGTAGCTAAAGGCATTTCCTGCTTTTACAGAGCACCAAGTTCCTCTTCCAGCACAAACATTGGGTGAGTCATATCTCCCTGCAACTCCAACTCCAAGAGATCTGACACATCTTTTTTTTTTTTTACATTCATTTTTTACCTTTTAGGTAACACTGTTTTATCTGGGACTTAAGTTTTTAGTGGTTTTATAAACAATCTCTTCGGTTAATATCCGTCATTTTCAGTTAAAGATTGAAAGTTAAACATAACCTCATGTGCATAGTTGAATTTAAGAACTCCTCCCGTCCTCTGACCTAGGCAAATCCATATTTTCTCTCTTTAGAAAACAAATGGTTCTACAGATATTTGGACCAAATATGTGTTTTGCTATGTTTGTATGCTCCATACAAAGCAAACTGATAAACCAACAAGACCCTAAGAAACACAAACAGGAATGGACGTGCATATGCACTCATGTATGTGTACAGAAGTGCACAAAACTCATTCATTGTTAAGGGTTTTATTTTATTTTATTATTTTATTTTATTTTCTGTATTCTTTGTTTACATTCCAAATGATTTTCCCTTTCCCGGTTTCTCCCCTCCCCATAAGTCCCATGAGCCCTCTTCCCTCCACCCATTCTCCAATCTTTTTTGCCTCTGTAGGTACTGCACACATACATATTCACAAACAAACACATAAATAAATAAATAAATAAATAAACAAACGAATGAATGAATGAATGAATGAATCTCCTTTAAAAGATACTAAATGTCACTTCTGGCTTCCATGAACACATGTTCACACGCACCTACCCACCCACATGAAATGTGTACACACAGAAATAAACAAGAAGCAAACCTTTCCAACAAGCCTCAAGGACATCATGTTAAATGAAATAAGGAAGACACTAAAAGACACATTTGATGCAGCATTACTTCTGTGTGTAAGAGTTTTAGGTATGAGATTACAAAGAGGACTGGAGTGATGTCTGTCAAAGGGTACAAAGTTTCAGTTATAAGCTTTGAAAAGTTCTGGGCTTCTAATGCACAGCACAGCAGCTAGAGCTCGTAATATTATGGTCTGCATTTGATATCCACCCAGAACATAGATCCCAAGTACACTTACCATAACCTCAATGTAATAATGGAACAAAACCAGATAAATTGCATTAGAGAAACACCTTATAATATATCTGAAAAGCATTCTTCAGACTGGTCAGCATCACTCAAACCAAAGCCCAGAGGAGCCTGAGATGTGACACCTAAATGACAAGTGTCATGAGATGCTGGAGCAGAAGCATGTGAGGTGAGACCAAAGAGCATTTGCATAAATGTCACTACTGTGTTTCTGATTATATTTAATGTGATGTGTGTGGGTGGGGTGTCATATGCTCAGGCGTTTGTGGGAACAGTCTATACTATCTTCACAATCCTCCGTTAACTTGAAATTCCTTTTTGTGAGCAGCAGTTCAAGTTGATTTAATGTTTAAAGACTGGGATGAGAACGGAGAATACAATTGAAAAAAATTAAGCCATTAACAAATGTATAAAGTCCTTTCAGTTCCAAGTAGGCTGGTAATAATCATCAATAAATAGTTTTTCTCTTAGTCATCCAGTACTTATGGTGAAATTACTTTTCATTCTTCAGTAATTCGTTATATTTCAGGAGGCATTTTATTACAATATCATATAAGAATAATGCATGATTATTATAACACATGCACACCAATGAAAATAAAGAACTACATTCTCCTTTTAATTTCTGTACTCCAGAGATAGTCACTATTGAAAAAATACACTGAGAACTGATCCTGTGCCAAGCACTCCACACCCAAATAACTCCAGGAGAGAGATGGTCTCCCAGGAGTGCTGACACACCTGTGAACACAGGTAAGACTACCACTTCTGATCAAATTCTTGACCCAAGTGGGACCCTCCCAGAGCCATCAGGACACAGGAACCAAGGAACAGCTTGGGACAGGATCCTTCCTGTTTCCATCTGCACCCCAGAGCTAACCCTGTGCCACAGCTTTTCATACCTAAATTCCTCCCGGAGAGATCTGGTCTCCCATGAGTACTAACACACAATAGTACTCCCAGGAGTACTGACACACAGGCTTGCAGGAGGGACAAGCCACAGTCAGAGACAGCTAGACCAGCTAACACCAGAGATAACCAGATGGCAAGAGACAAGGGCAAGAACATAAGCAACAGAACCCAATGTTACTTGGCATCATTAGAACCCAGTTCTCCCATCACAGTAAGGCCTGAATACCCCAACACACCAGAAAAGCAAGACTCTGATTTAGAATCACATCTCATGATGATGATAGAGGACATGAAGAAGGATATAAAAACCTCATTTAAAGAAATACAGGAGAATACAGGTAAACAGCTAGAAGCCCTTAAAAAGGAAACAAAAATCCCTTAAAGAACTGCAGGAAAATACAAACAAACATGGGAAGGAACTGAATAAAAAAAATCCAGGATAAGTGGATATTAACCCAAAAGCTCAAAATACCCAAAATGCAACTCACAGACCACATAGAGCTCAAAAAGAAGGAAGACCAAAGTGTGGATACTTTGATCCTTAATTAGAAAGTGGATCAAAATACCCATGGCTCACAGCCAACCAATAGACAGAGCATAGGGTCCCCAATGGAACAGCTAGAGAGAGGACCCAAGGAGCTGAAGAGGTTTGCAGCTCCACAGGAGGAACAATAATATGTACCAACCAGTGCCCCCCCCCAGAGTTTCCAGGGACTAAAACCACCAACCAAAGAGTACACATGGAGGGAACCATGGCTCCAGCTACATATGTAGCCGAGGATGAGCATTTCCGACATCAATGAGAGGAGAGGCCATTGGTCTTGTGAAGGCTTGATGCCCCAGAATAGTAGAATGCAAGTCAGGAAACTGGGGGATGGGGTGAACAGGGGGAGGGGGAGAGGATAGGGGGTGTTCAGAGGGGTAACTGGGAAAGGAGATAACATTTGAAATGTAAATAAAGCAAATATCTAATAAAAAGAAAAAGAATATATTGAGAACAGTAAGCAACATTCCTCCATGGTCTCTGCTTCAGTTCCTACCTTTAGATTTCTTTTTTTATTTCTCTTTTTTTATTAGATATATTCTTTATTTACATTTCAAATGATTTTCTCTTTCCTGCACCCCCAAGTCCCATAAGCCATTGCCCCTCCCCCTGTTCCCCAATGAACCCCCATCCTGCTTCCTTGTCCTTGAAATTCCTCCTAAAGCAAGTTTTGAACTCTAGAAAGTGGAGTAGTAGTGTACAGGTGCTATGAAAGGAGGAAGGGGAAAAATAAAATAAATCGTTAACAGGAGTAAAGACTGATTAAGAGAGGCTTCCCTGAAAAGGTGGCATGTGAACAGAGACAAAGAAAAAGGAATTCCAAGTAGAGAGAACAGCTCAGATAAAACAGAATACAAGAACTTTGAGTATTGGAGATCAGCATAGAACTAGGCAGCGGGGATTCAGTGCAATAGATGCAGACCACTGACTGCACCCATCCTGGTTAGTGTCAAACAGCAATGGCAGGTTTTCCGCTCATTTCTTATGTGACACACCAAGCTTTGGCTCATATTATTCATCATGTAAATAGGTTCAATGACAAAACTCACATGATCTTATCTTATTATAATGATTTCCCCTTTAATAAGATTAATGATCATCTTATTAGAAACAAAAAACTAAAAGAGGCCTTTGGCCATGGCAACTCTTATATATACACATACATACATACATACATACATACATACATACATACATACATATTCTATATTCTTTAGAATGCAATCTCTGATAAGTGGATATTAATTAGCCAGAAGCTCTGAATACCCAAGGCCATGGCAACTCTTATAAAAGAAACATTTAATTGGGGCTGGCTTACAGTTTCAGAGGTTCAGTCCACTGTCATCATGATGGCAGTATCAAGGCAAACATGGTGCTGGAGGAGGAGCTGCGACTGTTACATCTTCATCTACAGGCAGCAGAAAGAGACTGTGTACCACACTAGGCCCAGCTTGAGTGCCTGAGACCTCAAAGCCTGCCCCCACAGAGCCACACTTTCTCCAACAAAGGCCACACCTTGTATTAGTGCCACTCCCTGTGAGCCGCTCATTCAAATGCGTGAGTCTGTGGGGGCCATGCCTATTCAAACTACCACCCAATAAACATGACAATTGAGTTCTGATGGCAGAACCCAAGTAAATGCTGGGTGGGCGTGGTGGCCGACCATATTGGTGGCTCTATATTCCGGAAACAGGAGAGTTCATAGAGCAAGGAACTTGCTAGGGAACCAGGCAGATCAGTGAACACTGGATTTGACTGAGACCCTGTGTGCTGGATGTTATTTTTGTCAACACGGAATAAGCTAGGGATGTCTTGAAAGATGGAAGAGTCAATGTCTGCATCAGATTAGCCTGTAGGCAAACCTTGGGAAAGTCTCTTCTTTAACTGTTGAACCAGGCCAGAGTGGGCAGTGCCACATCTGGGCAAGTGGCCTTGGGTTCTGTGAGAAAGTAAACTAAGCAAACTAGAAGAGAAACTCAGCGAGCAGCATTACTTCCCGGTTTCTGCTTCAGTCCCTCCCACCAGGTTCCTGCTTTGAGCTCCTGCCCTGATTTCCCTCAGTGATGGACTATAACTGAGAAGAATAAACTGAAGTAAGCTCTTCCCTGCCCAAACTGCTTTTGCGCATGCTGTTCATCACAGTAATAAAAACCTAACTAGAATATCCTACCTCAGTGAATGATTTGGAAGATGGATTGAGGATGAGTCCCAGTAGCAACCTTGGACATCCATAGATTCACATACATGGGCGCCTATACTTCCACACACATGGGACCCCACACACATGATACACGCATGAACAAACACACACACATACAGAGACAGGGAGGGAGGGAGGGCGGAAGAGTGAGAGGGAAATGGATAAGGAAAAATTTGTAAAAAGAACAAGAATAGTTTTTTGCCTCCATGTGTTGTCTCAAAGCCTCCAAGTAGCCCAAGCTTCAAGATTCCTTCCATAACTATATCCAAGACCTCTCACTTGAAACTGGCCATTCTTCATGAGAAATATGGAGTCTCTTCCTGCATTGATAATATCATCTGGTGAAAGATGGCAGACTAGAAGCTAATAAACACATCGACATAGAGGGTGAGTAGGTTACTTTTCTCTCTCTGTGATAAAACACCATGGCCAATACAGCTTAAAAAGGAAGCAGATAAATGAGTCTCTGATTTCAGAGAGTTAGAGTCCATCCGTGAAGGCACGGCAGGGAGGACAGCCTGGAGCTCTAAAAGCACAAGCAAGAGGCAGAGAAAGTATGGCAACCCTGAAAAACCACCCTCAGTGACACATCTGCCACAAGATCACACCCAATTTCCCAAACAGTTCTTTTTTTTTTTTTTGTGATGTTGCTTAATTCTGCTTCTTTTTTACTTTATTTTATTTTTTTTATTCGATATATTTTTTATTTACATTTCAAATGATTTCCCCTTTTCTGTGCCCCCCACTCCCTGAAAGTCACATAAGCCCCCTTCTCTCCCCCTGTCCTCCCACCCACCCCTTCCCACTTCCCTGTTCTGGTTTTGCCCTATACTGCTTCACTGAGTCTTTCCAGAACAAGGGGCCACTCCTCTGTTCTTCTTGTACCTCATTTGATGTGTGGATTATGTTTTAGGTATTCCAGTTTTCCAGGCTAATATCCACATATTAGTGAGTGCATACCATGATTGATCTTTTGAGACTGGGTTACCTCACTTAGTATGAAGTTCTCCAGCTCCATCCATTTGCCTAAGAATTACATGAATTCATTGTTTCTAATGGCTGAATAGTACTCCATTGTGTATATATACCACATTTTTTGTATCCACTCTTCTGTTGAGGGATACCTGGGTTCTTTCTACCTTCTGGCTATTATAAATAGGGCTGCTATGAACATAGTGGAGCACATATCCTTATTATATGATGGGGAATCCTCTGGGTATATGCCTAGGAGTGTATAGCAGGATCTTTCAGAAGTGACGTGCCCAGTTTTCTGAGGAAATGCCAGACTGATTTCCAGAGTGGTTGTACCAATTTGCAACCCCACCAGCAGTGGAGGAGTGTTCCTCTTTCTCCACATCCTCACCAACACCTAGAGTCTCCTGAGTTTTTAAGCTTAGTCATTCTGACTGGTGTAAGATGAAATCTCAGGGTTGTTTTGATTTGCATTTCCCTGATGATTAATGAAGTTGAGCATTTTTTAAGATGTTTTTCCACCATCCGAAGTTCTTCAGGTGAGAATTCTTTGTTTAACTCTGTACCCCATTTTTAATAGGGTTATTTGGTTTTCTGGGGTCTAACTTCTTGAGTTCTTTGTATATATTGGATATTAGCCCTCTATCTGATGTAGGGTTGGTGAAGATCTTTTCCCAATTTGTTGGTTGCCGATTTGTCCTTTTGATGGTGTCCTTTGTTTTACAGAAACTTTGTAATTTTATGAGGTCCTATTTGTCAATTCTTGATCTTAGAGCATAAGCTGTAAGGTACTTTCCCCCTGTACCTATGTCCTCAAGGGTCTTCCCCAGTTTCTTTTCTGTTAGCTTCAGAGTGTCTGGCTTTATGTGGAGGTCCTTGATCCATTTGGAGTTGAGCTTAGTACAAGGAGACAAGGATGGATCAATTCACATTCTTCTACATGCTGACCTCCAGTTGAACCAGCACCATTTGTTGAAAAGGCTATCTTTTTTTCCACTGGATGTTTTCAGCCCCTTTTCCAGGATCAAGTGGCCATAGGTGTGTGGGTTCATTTCTGGATCTTCAATCCTGTTCCATTGATCTGCCTACCTGTCATTGTACCAATACCAAGCAGTTTTTAACACTATTGCTCTGTAGTATTGCTTGAGGTCAAGGATACTGATTCCCCCAGAATTTCTTTTACTGTTGAGAATAGTTTTAGCTATCCTGGGTTTTTTGTTATTCCAGATGAATTTGAGAATTTCTCTTTCTAACTCTATGAAGAATTGAGTTGGGATTTTGATGGGTATTGCATTGAATCTGTATATTGCTTTTGGCAAAATGGCCATTTTAACTATATTAATCCTGCCGATCCATGAGCATGGAAGATTTTTCCATTTTTTGAGGTCTTCTTCCATTTTCGTCTTCAGAGTCTTGAAGTTCTTGTCACACAGATCTTTCACATGTTTGGTAAGAGTCACACCAAGGTACTTTATACTGTTTGTGGCTATTATGAAGGGTGTCATTTCTCTAATTTCTTTCTCAGCCTGCTTATCCTTTGAGTATAGGAAGGCTACTGATTTGCTTGAGTTGATTTTATAACCTGCTACTTTGCTGAAGTTGTTTATCAACTGTAGGAGTTCTCTAGTGGAGTTTTTTGGGTCACTTAGGTAGACTATCATATCATCTGCAAATAATGATAGTTTGACTTCTTCCTTTCCAATTTGTATCCCTTTGGCCTCCTTATGTTGTCTAATTGCCTGAGCTAGTACCTCAAGTACAATATTGAAAAGATAAGGAGAAAGGGGGCAGCCCTGTCTAGTCCCTGATTTTAGTGGGATTGCTTCAAGTTTCTCTCCATTTAGTTTGATGTTGGCTACCGGTTTGCTGTATATTGCTTTTACTATGTTTATGTATGGGCCTTGAATTCCTGTTCTTTCCAAGACTTTAAGCATGAAAGGATGCTGAATTTTGTCAAATGCTTTTTCAACATCCAATGAAATGACCATGTGGTTTTTTTCTTTGAGTTTGTTTATGTAGTGGATTGCATTGATGGATTTCCTTATATTGAACCAACCCTGCATCCCTGGAATAAAGCCTACTTGATCATGGTGGATGATCGTTTTGATGTGTTCTTGGATTTGGTTGACAAGAATTTTATTGAGTATTTTTACATTGATGTTCATAAGAGAAATTGGTCTGAAGTTCTCTTTCTTTGTTGGATCTTTGTGTGGTTTTGGTATCAGCGTAATTGTGGCTTCATAGAAGGAACTGGGTAGGGTTCTTTCTGTTTCTATTTTGTGGAATAGTTTGAAGAGTATTGGTGTTAGGTCTTCTTTGAATGTCTGATAGAATTCTGCACTGAAGCCATCTGGTCCTGTGCTTTTTTTGGTTGGAAGGCTTTCTATGACCCCTTCTATTTCTTTAGGGGTTATGGGACTGTTTAGATGATCTATTTGGTCCTGATTTAATTTTGGTATTTGGTATCTGCCCAGGAAATTGTCCATTTCCTCAGATTTTCCAGTTGTGTTGAGTATAGGCTTTTGTAGTAGGATCTTATGATTTTTTGAATTTCCTCAGTTTCTGTTGTTTTTTTTTAATTTTTTTATTCGATATAATTTATTTACATTTCAAATGATTTCCCTTTTCTAGCCCCCCCCACTTCCGGAAAGTCCCATAAGCCCCCTTCTCTTCCCCTGTCCTCCTGCCCACCCCTTCCCACTTCCCCGTTCTGGTTTTGCCGAATACTGTTTCACTGAGTCTTTCCAGAACCAGGGGTCACTCCTCCTTTCTTCTTGTACCTCATTTGATGTGTGGATTATGTTTTGGGTATTCCAGTTTTCTAGGTTAAAATCCACTTATTAGTGAGTGCATACCATGATTCACCTTTTGAGTCTGGGTTACCTCACTTAGTATGATATTCTCTAGCTCCATCCATTTGCCTAAGAATGTCATGAATTCATTGTTTCTAATGGCTGAATAGTACTCCATTGTGTAGATATACCACATTTTTTGCATCCACTCTTCTGTTGAGGGATACCTGGGTTCTTTCCAGCATCTGGCAATTATAAATAGGGCTGCTATGAACATAGTAGAACATGTATCCTTATTACATGGTGGGGAGTCTTCTGGGTATATGCCCAGGAGTGGTATAGCAGGATCTTCTGGAAGTGAGGTGTCCAGTTTTCAGAGGAACCGCCAGACTGCTCAGTTTCTGTTGTTATATCCCCCTTTTCATTTCTAATTTTGTTAATTTGGATACTGTCTCTGTGCCCTTTGGTCAGTCTGGCTAAGGGTTTATCTATCTTGTTGATTTTCTCAAAGAACCAGCTCCTGGATTTGTTGATTCTTTGTATGGTTCTCTTTGTTTCAGCTTGACGGATTTCAGCCCTGAGTTTGATGATTTCCTGTCTTCTAGCACCCGGGGGTAGAATATAAAGAATGGATAACTGGAGCCCCTAGCCAGTTTAGCCAATTAGGTTCAGCTGGATATCTCAAAAATCAATGTGCAGAGAAATAGAAGACACTCAACTTGGATTCAGACTTACATAAAATGTATCCAGCACACACACACACACACACACATGCACACACCTACCCTTGCTGCTATGAACATAATGGATCATGTGTTCTTATTGCATGCCGGGGAATCCTTTGGGTATATGCCCAGGAGAGGTATAGAAGGGTCCTCTGGAAGTGTCATGTCCAGTTTTCTGAGGAACCGCCAAACTGATTTCCAAAGTGTTTGTACCATCTTTAGGCACACACCTGTAATCCCAGTAGTCTGGGAGGCAGAGGCAGGCGTATTTCTGAGTTCGAGACCAGCCTGGTCTACAGAGTGAGTTCCAGGACAGCCAGGGCTACACAGAGAAACCCTTTCTCGAAACTCAAGTTTTCAAGCATGAAGATTCTAGGGATGAAGATTGTGACCACAGCCAATCAGGATAAAACAATTAGCACAACAATGAAGTGTTGCTGTTTAGATTCAGTCAATTAGGCTCAAAGATACTAGCTTGGGGGATCATCTTCAGCCAATCAGCATCAAAAATATTGATTAAGATGTCAGTATGTAGCCTCAGCCTTGGCTCTTCAGGATCAGAGAAGTTGATCAGGAATATCATTTACCATTTGCCAACCTCAGTAAATTATCTTTCCAATTTGTTTACTCATTCTATCATTCATTTTGTGTCATTAAAGAAATATTTAAGGTTGAAAAAAATTATTTATTTCAATGATATACAATGTGTTGGTTTGATATTTTTGGCACTGTGGAACAGTAGAACTATTCAACATAAAGTTATTTATCACATTTGGAATGGTAACACTTAAGATATGTTTCTGTAATTCTTTTTACATTTGTTTAGTGTGTGTGTGGTATGTTTGTGTATCATGGGGCTTACATGGAGGTCAGAGGGCAGCCCAGTGCAGTCAGTTCACTTCATTCACCGGGAATAAATGCAGGACTTCAGACTTGGCAACAAGTAACTTTACCCACTGATCCACTGGCCCTGTCTTAGAAATTCTCCCTGCCTACCTGAAATTTTCCATCCTTTGAACTAAATTTCAATATGGCAGTATCCTGTAAACACTATTCCATCCTGTGCTTCTGTAGTTTCTGCTATGCAGACTCTACATATAAGTTGAGATATCACAGGATTGTCTTTCCTTCTCTGCTATGTTCACTTTACATCATGTCCTGATCCACACATTTGTTGCCTATCAACGCCAACACAGACAGCCAACTGTCTGGATCTGTCCCAGTAAATCTCTTTTACAAAAGGTAATAATGACACACTGGGTCCAGCTTCAGGGAGACAGATCAACTTTAATCTGGTAAATCAAGGGTTATATAGTTTTGGAGAAGTGGGGTAGGAATATCCAGGGTGGGCACAGTGCATTGGCTGAAAGCTAAGGTGCTGAGATGCCTCCTTAGCATGTGGAGGCCTCCTTAGCATGTAGAGGCGTTCCAAGAATCTCATGTGCTCAATGAACCAGTTCTTATGAGGAGAAAGGAAGCTGAGCCTGTAATCTAATGAATGTGGCATTCCACAGGTAAAGGTATGTGGGGCTTTCAAGCTCCCCAGACAAGGTCATAGAAGGAGAAGCCCCGCTGGTAAAGGGGGTCCGCCATTTTGTTTGCACCAAGCTCAGGGCTTTCCAGTAAAGTCAGCCTTCGACCTTAATTAGCAAGGCAACATCTCTTCACAACAATAGAGCAGTAGCCAAGACAGTACTGCAGAGATGACACCATCAGTCCTGCTGAAAGGAGACAACTTCCTCTCTACCTCTGGTCGCTCACCAACACTTCCCTTTTACTTTGGTTTAAGCAAAGAGACCCAGCCCCTTAACAGCCAGTATCAACAGAAGTGGAGAAAAACTCAAAGCTATCCCATTAAAATCAGGAATGGGACAGAGGTGTCCATTCTGTCCACTCCTCTTCAATGTAGTCCTTGAAGCACTGGCCAAAGCAATACGACAAGAGAAGGGGATGAAAGAGATACAAATAGGATGAGTCAAATTATCATATTTGCAGATGACAAGGAATTATACGTAAGAGGTCCCAAAACATCCACCAGGAAACTTATAGAAACAATCAACAATTTCAGCAACGTTTCAGGACACATAAACATTTTAGAATCTGAATTCAAAAGTTAGAATTTGAATCCGATTCATTTAGGTTTGATCCTTGATAAGCCATTCAAAATATTTGAATATTTTGAACTATTTTTTTTTAACTTTATGCCAGTCATCCTGTCTACCTATAGGACAGGATTTTAAAAAAGATAAGAGATGAGCCCCCCATAGAACCCCAACAACACTGCATTGTCTATAACAGAGACCACGTGTTCCAGACACAGGCACCACTTGCCTTTGCATCTCTGTGATTATTATATCTTCACGGCTATAGTGGGGTCTCTCAGAGGAGGCCTGTCGTCATGCCCGAAAGTGCTGGTGCAAGGGCGTTTCCTCAGTCAGAATCCCAGTTAATGATGGGGCTTACTTCCTCTTTCCAAATGCCATTTTGATTTTAGGTATAGTGTGTTTAATGTTTTTGACATGGACACAAATATTTACTTTGGTTACTACTTATTTATTTTGATTGCTATGCATTCTTTTTTCCTTTACTTATTTATTTGGGGGAGGGGTGCAAGTGTGCTATGGTGCAAATGTGGAGCTCAGACGACAGTTTATAGAATGGATCCCACCTACTTCTCTGGGTCCCAGAGATTCTTAGGATTGGTGTAAGCACTTTTACCTAGTGAGCCATCACTGCATCCCTTGACTCCACTTTTATAGTCGATGTACATGATGGTTTGAGTAGCTTTTCCCCTATAGACTCATGCCTATGGGGGGTGGCACTATCAGGAGGTGTGGTCTTGTTGGAGTAGGTGTGACCTTGTTAGCGGAAGTTTGTAACCTTCAGGGTGGTCTTTGAGGTGTCTTCCTAGGCTCAGGTTTTATCCAGTGTAGATGATACTCTAATCTGGCTGCCTGCAGAAGATAGTCTCCTGCTGCCTTTTTGTCAAGATATAGAAGTCTCGGCATGGTCTCCAGGACCTGTCTGCCTGCACGCTGCCGTGCTTCCTGCCTTGATGAACCTCCGACACTGTGAGCCAGACCCAGTTACATGCTTGCTTTGATAACAGTTGCCTTGGTTGTGGTGTCTCTCCACAGCACTAAAACCCCAAGTAAGACAAGATGAGGCCATTTTTGTACATGAACAATTATTTTTTAATGACGGCATAAGCCTGCCTTTCTGAGGCCCCCAATCATCTATTAAACCCGGTATTTTACATAACCTTAACCCATATTAGACAAGATTCACAATATTTTAAAATTGTTATTATTTATTTTTCTGTATATGGTGATTTACCAGCATCCATGTCTGTATACCGCATGTGTGTCTGGTGCCCTTGGAAGCCGGAAGAGAGCATCGGATCCCCTGAGCCTAGAATCATAGGCAGTCATGATCTGACATGTGGATGCTGGGAATTGAACATAGGTCATATGAAAGAGGGGCCACTGCTGTTACTCAGGAAGACATTTCTCCATCACCATGATTTACAATATTTTTTAAAAAAAAAAGCCAATGAGAAAAATGGTCTCATTATTTTGAATTGCCATCCCCATTCTGGAAGCGCAGAGAGACTGTTGTATGAGAAAATGGAAGATTTACCACTTAACTGCAGAACGTTCAGTAGTGTTGTGGGGTCTGCTTGAATCCAACATAAATTCAGCATGACTCAAACACCAGGTCAATGCAGATGACAAAAATTTATCGTGATCAAGCTACTACTGAATGCTCAGGACTGCAAAACAGACTCAGAACTGAACATTGAGAGGACATTGTACAGGATGTTTAAAGGGTGTTTATGAAACCATAAAATGAGGAGGATCAGAGTGAACCATAGAATTGTCGGATCATTTTGACATAGGGGTTGGGCAGGGAGTTTCCATCAATCAGGATATCAGGTGGTTCCTAGGCCTGGGAACATGAACTTAGTTTGGCCCTTCCAGCAAGGTGGAGAGGGTGCCTTTGGGATGTCTGGACTCAGACAACTGATCCCTTTATATTAGAAGCTACTGGGAAGTCCCCAGCTCCTCTAGGGTGTGGGACCTTAAATTTAGTTTCTCCCTACGATTAAATGGAGTCTGAAATCAAAATGGTAGTACTTAGAGCAAGTTTCTTTTGCTTGTTCGAAACAGAGATAAACCACTGTCATGTAACACTTATTATGGAGTTTACTTACCCATACAGAAAGCCCACAACAGACAAAAGTAATAATTCTACCAAAATATAACTTGGTGAGCCCGTGAGTTTGGGTCAGGGGTTACGTTCAGGAATATGGAAGACTCAAAGCCAGCACATTGCTGAAAGGCCCACCCCAGCAGAGATGATGACCCCCCACCCCACCCCCACCCCCCAGAGCTCTGCATATCCTTTATCAATCTCTCCTCTGCAGCTCAGCCAGGGTCTCATCGGCCAGGGGTTGCCTCATTGCCTCATTAACCTTGAGTGGCACCTCTTGAGTCTTGAAAGTTTTCGATATCCCAGCCATGTGAGTTTGTTTACTCCCCGAGTCTTCAAATGTCTCTGCTCCTTCCTGGAAGAAATGCTGTGATTCAGAGGAAAGTGCTATACCTTACTGTCAGGCTCCGTCCCAGCATCTACAGTGAGGACATTACGCATTCAGTCGTTGCGTGGTTATAATATGAGTGAGCCAGACATGCTCATCACCATTCCGGGCATTGGAGAGACCCAAGGGACAACGTCACAAAAAATCCAAAAGATGGTTTTGAGCATGATTGGTTTTGTTGCATATTTCTGTGTGTGTGATATGCACCTGTGGCTGTGATATGCACCTGTGTGTGTGATATGCACCTGTGTGTGTGATATGCACCTGTGGCTGTGATATGCACCTGTGGCTGTGATATGCACCTGTGTGTGTGATATGTACCTGTGTGTGTGATATGCACCTGTGGCTGTGATATGCACCTGTGGCTGTGATATGCACCTGTGGCTGTGATATGCACCTGTGGCTGTGATATGCACCTGTGGCTGTGATATGCACCTGTGGCTGTGATATGCACCTGTCTGTGTGATATGAACCTGTGGCTGTGATATGCACCTGTGTGTGTGATATGCACCTGTGGCTGTGATATGCACCTGTGGCTGTGATATGCACCTGTGTGTGTGATATGCACCTGTGGCTGTGATATGCACCTGTGTGTGTGATATGCACCTGTGTGTGTGATATGCACCTGTGGCTGTGATATGCACCCGTGGCTATGATATGCACCTGTGGCTGTGATATGCACCTGTGGCTGTGATATGCACCTGTGGCTGTGATATGCACCTGTGTGTGTGATATGCACCTGTGGCTGTGATATGCACCTGTGGCTGTGATATGCACTGTGTGGGCGCAGTGTGTGTGTGCTCTGCTTTCTTCAGGGCTCCCACAAGCAGGCTGCAATGGTGGCTCTGTCCATGCATTGTCACTTATCCCACTGCTGCCATAAAACTCCACGACCAAAGCAACTCATGGAAGAATTTATTTTGAATTATGGTCCACAACGGTGAGGAAGGCCCAACAGCAGGAGGCCAGAGCAGGAATCTGACAGAGAACATCTTCAATGGCAAAACAGGAGGCAGACAGAGTGAGCTAGAATTAGGGTAAAACTACAAGCTCCCAACACCCCCTTAAAGTGACCCACTTCCTCCAGCAAGGCGCCACATCCTAGAAGTTTCATAACTTCCCCAGATGCCATGACCAATCAGGGAAGTGTTGAAACATACAGACCTGTAGGGCACATTTTTCATTCAAGACATTAAACACCTTGTTTGGGAATAATGTGGTAATCATAATAATCATTATACGGATGGCTACCACTCAACTCTTAGCTTCCTGACACTTCCCATTTGATATCTCATTTAATTTTCACAAGAATCCAGTACGGCAGTCAGTGCATTGCTTTCCTCATTGCTTTGATAAAATGCCTGCTGACAAAAGCAGTGTGAGGAAGGGCCGGGCTGTTTGGGGCGCATGCGCTCCATCATTGCAGGGAAGGCATCTGGCTGCATCGGTCCCGGGAGGGGTTGGGGGGAGAGACAAGCTCACGTCTTCCTCTGCCCAGGTTTCCTTCAGCCTGGGACCCTTGTTCATGGGGGTAAAACCACCCACCTTCCTCTCTCAGGTAAGCCTCTCTGAAAACATCCTCAGAGAAATGCCAAGAGTCCGGGCAACTCGCTAATCAACATAACTTACCGCAGGTTGCGTCCAGGTATATCCCATTTTACAAAGTGTGCAATCTCAGCTAAACGATCCCTTTGGCACCCACTCTCTCTATTGCGTCACTAAATTTTATTCTTTCCATTAATTTGCATATTTATTCACGTTACATCCTGACCGCAGCGCCTCTCTTGTTCCAGTCCTTTCCTCGTCACTGGACCTCTCTCCTTCACCTCTGAGAAGAGGGAGCCCCACCCCCACCCCCTACCCCTAACTCCATACCAACCTATCCTGTCACCTCAAGGCACTGCAGGACTAGTCACATCTTTTGCCACTGAGGCCAGACAAGGCCGCCCAGTTAGGACAGGATCCACAGGTTGACAACAGAGTCCATGTGAGACCCTGCTCCAGTTTTGGGGGGACCTGCATGAAGACCAAGCTGCACACATCTGTTACATGTGTTTGGGGGGCCTAGGTCCAGTAAGTGTAGGTTGGTGATGCTTTCTCTAGGAGCCCCCCCAGGGATCCACGGTAGTTGACTCCTTTGGTCTTCTTGTGGCATCCCTATCCCCACCAGATTCCTCAATCCTTCTCCCATCTCTTCCCCAAGACTTCCCCAGCTTGGTCTAATGCTTAGCTGCGGGTCCCTGCAGCTAATGTTTCAGTCAGATGCTGGGCGAGGCCTCTCAGAGGACAGATTTCCTGTCTCTGCTGTGCTGGCTGTGACCCAGAGGGAACCAGACTCAAATTTATTTTTCTTAAACCGTGCTCAGAATTCTGGAGACATGGCTCAAACGATAAAATGGCAACCACGTAAGGTTGAGTGACAGGAGCGTGGCACCTCAGTGCCTACCTGTATCAAAGCAAAGTGTGACAGCCTGCTTACACTCCAAGCATTCGGAAAGAGACAGCAAGGCATCCTCAGAGTAAGCTAGCTAGCTAGACTAGACAAACTCGTGAACTCCAGGTTCAGTGAGAGGCTCCGCCTCCTCAGTAGAGGGAAACTGAGGAAGGCACACATCAACCTTCACATGTATGCACAGCATTTCATTTAGGCGAATCCCCATAAACAAAGGAATGAGTCAGATGGTAAGAAACCTTGGAGCCAAGGAAAGATGTTTTGACTTAACTTCTATCACAGTGGGGTGCTGTGGCAGATTTTTAATTCAGAAATGGATATGGGCTGATTTAGATTTGTTCTGACTTGTTTTTGTCAATGTTACTATTAAAATTCCATAATTACACATATCTGAGATCAGAATGTATCAGGCCTCTCCAACTGTTGGATATTGTAAGAGGGTGTCATCCTCTATAAAACCTACACTTAGACCATATAACTTAGCTGCAAAAGAAATCATAAAAATTCCCAGAGGTTTTCTTCTTTTTAAAAAACTTTATTTCGTGTGTGTGGATGTTTTTGCCAGCATATGTGTACCATGTGCACACAGTGCCAAGGAGGCCAGAAGAGGACGTCAGATCCCCTGGAACTAGAGAGAGTTCTGAGCTGCTTTGTGCTGCGGGGAATTGAAATTGGGTCCCTTGGAAAAGCAAATGGAAAAATGCTTTTAACCACTGAGCCATCTTTCTAGCCCTAACTTCACGGTTTAAAAAAAATGCTGTGTGCATGTGTGCATGCATGTAGTGTATGTGTGTGCATGCTGGTGTGTCTGTGCACTGTGTTGAATGCATGTGTGTTGAGGCCGGAGACCATCCTTACTCATCCCTTTATGTTTCTGAGGCAGGATCTCTTACTGAACCCAAGGCTCCCTGAGCGGTGTGGCTTCTAGCTGGGGAGTGCCAGAGGTCTGCTTACCCCAGACCCAAGCACTACCAGATAAGGCCTGATGGTTTTTTTAATATTAACTTATTTTTTGAGGATTTCATACATCATTTTTACCCCCATATTTCCCTTTCCATCCTTTCTTTCCGACTAGCTTTTAGTGGATGCTGGAGACCAGTTGGAACCGAGGTGTCCACACTTACATGAGAGGCCTCTGACCCACTGAGAAAGCTACCAGCATGGTGACTCTCACAGTGTCTGTCTTAAATAGGTTTATACTTCTGTGTGGGCCTTCATTTGCAGCTGCCCTTAACTGCATGTGGTCCATGGTACCTGGCAGCTTCTCAGTAGAGACATTTCACGTCTCTGGATAGACTTAGGGGTGCTGTCTGATCGATTGTTGCATTCTGAGCTCATGGCACACTGCAGACACAAACACTACTTCCCTCTGGGAAACAATCATTGACTCCATTCAGCACACATTTAACCGTTGTGTGTGAACTGTGGCCATGCCAGCATAGTTGAGGCACATTCCACAAAACCCTGGTTGCACAGAATATTGTTTTTTTTTAAAAAAAACTAATTCTTCCTTAAAAAGAGAATTGAGGAATGCATGCAAGATAATACATCCCTTTTATGGGATGGAGAGAGGGCTGAGTCGTTAAGAGGAATGGTTTGCAGAGGACATAGGTTCAATTCCCAGCACCCACACAGCAGCTCATAGCCATTTATAACTCCAGCTCCAGGGGATCCAATGCCCTCTCTTGACCTCTTGCGTACTGCACATGTGTGATGCATAGACATACAATCAGGCATAAAAACAATCACATAAAATGGATATATTTTTTAAAATTAAAATAATATGATTTTTTTAATGCACAGCATTATATTTTTTAATAAAATTGAAGATTTATTCAGAAAAACACTCAGAAACAATTCTAGGCATACAAATGCATTTAGAATATAATTGAAAAATAAGTTTAGATATTTTTGAATATAATGAAGTTTTTCATCTATCCTGTGTTTGAAAATTGAGGATTATATAGAATAATTGATAATATTGAATTTTTTTGAAAAAAAACTCAGATACAATAATAGGCATACAAATACTTTTAGGATATAATTGATAAATGAAGTGGTAACATTTTCTGATAAAACTGAAAATTTTCATATAACATATGTATCACAAAATTGAGGATTACATAGGATAATTTATAAAATATTTTTTGAAAAAAACATTCTGATACAAATCTAGGCATACAAATGCATTTAGAATATAAATGAAAAATGTAGTGGAGATATTTTCTGAAGAAACTGAAGATTTTCATACATCATATGATATGTTTGATAAAATTGAGGATTACGTAGTGTTTTTAATAAAATTGAAAATTTATTCAGAAAAACACTCAGATACAATCCTAGGCATACAAATATATTTAGAATATAATAGAAAAAGAAGTGAAGATATTTTTGAATATACTGAAGTTGTTCATCTAACTGCGCAGACATTATATAATCTTCAACTACTAATGTGCTTGACAAATAGTCTTTGAGAGGAAGGCCCTCGTTCCGTTTTTACTTTATCTGGAGGTGCCTTTCCCCAGTGACAATATTGAAGTAGCGACAGAAACTCCAAAAATATGTATCATCTCATTCTTTATTAAAAGTTCTGGGACAGTGAAGAACATGGGCTGCTCCTGCAGAAGACCTGAGATCATTTTCCAGCTCAGACCTATCTGTGACTCGAGTTCCTGAACTTGAGCACCCTCTTCTGGCCTCTGTAGGCATTGCACATGCATGGTGGGTGTGACCTGTATGCAGACAAGAGCACTCATAAACGTGCTATAAGAATAAATTAATCTAGCTCCATCCATTTGCCTAAGAATTTCATGAATTAAGTGAGGTAACCCAGACTCAAAAGGTAAATCATGGTATGCACTCACTAATAAGTGGATATTAACCTAGAAAACTGGAATAACCAAAACATAATCCACACATCAAATGAGGTACAAGAAGAAAGGAGGAGTGGCCCCTGGTTCTGGAAAGACTCAGTGAAACAGTATTCAGCAAAACCAGAACGGGGAAGTGGGAAGGGGTGGGTGGGAGGACAGGGGAAGAGAAGGGGGCTTGCGGGACTTTCGGGGAGTGGGGGGGGCTAGAAAAGGGGAAATCATTTGAAATGTAAATAAATTATATCGAATAAAAAAAAATAAAAAAAAAATAAAAAAAAAAATAAAAAAAAAAAATAAAAAAAATAAAAAAAAAAAGAATAAATTAATCTCATATATAAATTTAGTTACATGTGCACTGGATTGTGTTTGACTTTTATGCTAATGATAATATCAATATGCAGGAAATTTTAGTTTTACCATACAGCACATATTAATAATAATAATAAATATTTATTATAGTAATAAAGATAGTAGTAGCAACAAAAATATTCTGTAAATAAAAGAAAAATCTAAACTTCCAAGGCTTTGGTATTTCATTGTACTAAATTAGAAAACATTTCCTAACTGCCAAGAGGGGCCAAGAAGTTACAAGAAGGTACAAGAAGAATGGAGGAGTGGTCCCTGGTTCTGGAAAGACTCAGTGTAGCGTTATAAGGCAAAACCAGAACAGGGAACTGGGAAGGGGTGGGTGGGAAAGCAGGGGGAGGGAAGGAGGCTTATGTGACTTTCGGGGAGTGGTGGACCAGAAAAGAGGAAATCATTTGAAATGTATATAAAAAATATATCAAATAAAAAAGAAAACATTTCCTTAGGGGAAAAAAAAAGAATAAATTAATCTTCCTTCTACGAAGCCACAATTACGCTGATACCAAAACCACACAAGGATCCAACAAAGAAAGGGAACTTCAGGCCAATTTCCCTTATGAACATCGAAGCAAAAATACTCAATAAAATTCTTGCCAACCGAATCCAAGAACACATCAAAACGATCATCCACCATGATCAAGTAGGCTTTATCCCAGGAAAGCAGGGTTGGTTCAATATAAGGAAATCCATGTGCAATCCACCACATAAACAAACTCAAAGAAAAAAACCACATGGTCATTTCATTGGATGCTGAAAAAGCATTTGACAAAATTCAGCATCCTTTCATGCTTAAAGTCTTGGAAAGAACAGGAATTCAAGGCCCATACATAAACATAGTAAAAGCAATATACAGCAAACTGGTAGCCAGCATCAAACTAAATGGAGAGAAACTTGAAGCAATCCCACTAAAATCAGGGACTAGACAGGGCTGCCCCCTTTCTCCTTATCTTTTAAATATTGTACTTGAGGTACTAGCTCAGGCAATTAGACAACATAAGGAGGTCAAAGGGATACAAATTGGAAAGGAAGAAGTCAAACTATCATTATTTGCAGACGACATGATAGTCTACCTAAGTGACCCAAAAAACTCCACTAGAGAACTCCTACAGCTGATAAACAACTTCAGCAAAGTGGCAGGTTATAAAATCAACTCAAGAAAATCAGTAGCCTTCCTATACTCAAAGGATAAGCAGGCTGAGAAAGAAGTTAGGGAAATGACCCCCTTCACAATAGCCACAAACAGTATAAAGTATCTTGGGGTGACTCTTACCAAACATGTGAAAGATCTGTATGACAAGAACTTCAAGACTCTGAAGAAGGAAATGGAAGAAGACCTCAAAAAATGGGAAAACCTCCCATGCTTGTGGATCGGTAGAATCAATATAGTTAAAATGGCCATTTTGCCAAAAGCAATATACAGATTCAATGCAATGCCCATCAAAATCCCAACTCAATTCTTCACAGAGTTAGAAAGAGCAATTATCAAATTCATCTGGAATAACAAAAAACCCAGGATAGCTAAAACTATTCTCAGCAACAAAAGAAATTCTGGGGATATCAGTATCCCTGACCTCAAGCAATACTACAGAGCAATAGTGTTAAAAACTGCATGGTATTGGTACAGTGACAGGCAGGTGGATCAATGGAACAGGATTGAAGATCCAGAAATGAACCCACACACCTATGGCCACTTGATCCTCGACAAAGAGGCTGAAAACATCCAATGGGAAAAAGATAGCCTTTTCAACAAATGGTGCTGGTTCAACTGGAGGTCAGCATGCAGAAGAATTCGAATTGATCCATCCTTGTCTCCTTGTACTAAGCTCAAATCCAAATGGATCAAGGACCTCCACATAAAGCCAGACACTCTGAAGCTAATAGAAAAGAAACTGGGGAAGACCCTTGAGGACATCGGTACAGGGAGAAAGTTTCTGAACAGAACACCAATAGCGTATGCTCTAAGATCAAAAATTGACAAATGGGACTTCATAAAATTACAGTTTCTGTACGGCAAAGGACACCATCAAAAGGACAAATCGGCAACCAACAAATTGGGAAAAGATCTTCACCAATCCTACATCAGATAGAGGGCTAATATCCAATATATATAAAGAACTCAAGAAGTTAGACCCCAGAAAACCAAACAACCCTATTAAAAAATGGGGTACAGAGTTAAACAAAGGATTCTCACCTGAAGAACTTCGGATGGTGGAGAAGCATCTTAAAAAAATGCTCAACTTCATTAGTCATTAGGGAAATGCAAATCAAAACAACCCTGAGATTTCACCTTATGCCAGTCAGAATGGCTAAGATTAAAAATTCAGGAGACAGCAGGTGTTGGTGAGGATGTGGAGAAAGAGGAACACTCCTCCAGTGCTGGTGGGGTTGCAAATTGGTACAACCACTCTGGAAACAGTCTGGCGGTTCCTCCGAAAACTGGGCACCTCACTTCCAGAAGATCCTGCTATACCACTCCTGAGCATATACCCAGAGGATTCCCCACCATGTAATAAGGATACATGCTCTACTATGTTCATAGCAGCCCTATTTATAATTGCCAGATGCTGGAAAGAACCCAGGTATCCCTCAACAGAAGAGTGGATGCAAAAAATGTGGTATATCTACACAATGGAGTACTATTCAGCCATTAGAAACAATGAACTCATGAAATTCTTAGGCAAATGGATGGAGCTAGAGAACATCATACTAAGTGAGGTAACCCAGACTCAAAAGGTGAATCATTGTATGCACTCACTAATAAGTGGATATTATCCTAGAAAATTGGAATACCCAAAACATAATCCACACATCAAATGAGGTACAAGAAGAAAGGAGGAGTGGCCCCTTGTTCTGGAAAGACTCAGTGAAGCAGTATTTGGCAAAACCAGAACGGGGAAGTGGGAAGGGGTGGGTGGGAGGACAGGGGGAGAGAAGGGGGCTTATGGGACTTTCGGGGAGTGGGGGGCTAGAAAAGGGGAAATCATTTGAAATATAAATAAAAAATATATCGAATAAAAAAAAGGTCAAAAAAAGAATAAATTAATCTAGTGGTGATAGTGCACGCCCACTATCCCAGCACAGGGAAGCAAAGGCAGGTGGATCTCTTGAGTTTGAGGCCAGCTTGATCTATAGAGCTAGTTCTAGGATAGCAAGGGATACACAGAGAAATCATGTCTTGAAAAACTAAAATAGGCTCTATGTGCAGGTCCTGCCAGGGGAGAGCTGGTCTCCAGGGAATGCTCTGGCTCTCTAAGTGACTCCAGTGACTCTCTAGGGCTGACTGGCCAGGAGCACAGAGAGCACAGAGAGCACAGAAGCAATGCAACGGAACAGCTGGGACAGGGTCCTTCAGGTCACCATCTGCACCCAGGAGCTGAGGGTAATCTGCAGCCCTTGGCGCACGGGTCCTGCCAGGGTAGAGCTGATCTCCCAGGAGTGCTGACACAGGCTTACCAGAAGGACAAGCTCCAGCCAGAGACAGCAGAACCATCTAACACCAGAGATAACCACATGACGAAAAGCAAGCATAAGAACCTCATCGGCAGAAACCAAGGCTACATGACATCATCAGAACCCAGTTCTCCCAAAAAAGCAAGTCTTGGATACCCTAACATACTGGAAAAGCAAGCTTTGGATTTAAAACATGATGCTGATAGAGGACTTTAAGAAGGACATAGATAACTCTTTTAAAGAAACACGGGAGAACACAGATAAACAGCTAGAAGCCCTTAAAGAGGAAACACAAAAATCCCTCAAAGAAGTACAGGAAAACACAACCAAACAGGTGAATGAATTGAACAAAATCATCTGGGATTAAAAATGAAAGTAGAAAGAATGAAGAAATCACCAAGTGATTCACAAAGACAACACTGGAGATAGAAAACCTTGGAGAGATCAGGAGTCATAGATGTAAGCATCACCAACAGAATACAAGACATAGAAGAGGGAATCTCAGGTACAGAACATACCATAGAAAACATTCATACAACAGTCAAAGAAAATGCACACTACAAAAAGCTCCTAACCCAAAACATCCAGGAAATCCAGGGCACAATGAGAAGACCAAACCTAAGGACAATAGGTATAGAAGAGACAAAGATTTCCAACTTAAAGGGCTAATAAATATCTTCAACAAAACCAGAGAAGAAAATTTGTGTAACCTAAAGAAAGAGATGCCCATGAACATACAAGAAGCCTACAGAACTCCAAATAGATTGGACCAGAAAGGAAATTCCTCCCATCACATAATAATCAAAGCACCAAATGCACAAAAAAGAAAGAATATTAAAGCAGTAAGGGGGAAATGTCAAGGCACACCTAACAGAATTACACCAGACTTCTCTCCAGAGATGATGAAATTCAGAAGATCTTGGGCAGATGTCATACAGATCCTAAGAGAACACAAATGCCAGCCCAGACTACTATACCCAGCAAAATTCTCAATTACCATAGATGGAGAAAACAAGATATTCCATGACACAAACAAATTTACACAATATCTTTCCACAAATCCAGCCCCTCAAAGCATAATAAATGGAAAACTCAAACACAAGGAGGGAAACGACAGACTAGAAATAGCAAGAAAATAATCTTTTAACAAATCAAAAAAAGATAGCCACATAAAAATAATTCCACCTCTAACTACAAAAATAACAGAAAGCAACCATCACTTTTCTTTAATATCTCTTAATGTGGATGGCCTCAATTCCACAATAAAATGACATAAAATAACAGGCTGGATAGATAAAATGTACCCAACACTTTGCTGCATACAAGAAACCCACCTCAGTGACCAAGACAGACACTGCATCAGAGTAAAAGGCTGGAAAATTTTTTTCCAAGCAAATGGCCCCAAGAAACAAGCTGGAGTAGCCATTTTAGTATCTAACAAAATCAACTTTCGACCTAAAGCTATCAAAAGACATAAAGAGTGACACTTCATACTCATCAAAGGTAAAATCTACCAAGAAGCACTCTCAATTATGAACATCTATGCTCCAAACCCAAGGGCACCCACATTCATAAAAGAGACTTTTCTAAATCTTAAAGCACACATTGCACCCCACACAATAGTTGTGGGTGACTTCAACACCCCACTCTCCTCGATGGACAGATCATGGAAACAGAAACTAAACAGAGACACAGTGAAATTAACAGAAGTTATTTACCAAATGGACAACATGTATCTGTAGATATCCAAAAACTAAAGAATATACCTTCTTCTCAGCACCTCACAGTACCTTCTCCAAAACTGACGATATAATTGGTCACAAAACAAGCCTCAAGAGACACAAGAAGTTTGTAATAATCCCATGCATCCTATCAGATCATCATGAACAAAGGCTGTTCTTTCATAACAACAAAAATAATAGGAAGCCCACATGCACACCAAAGATGAACAACACTGGACTCAATGATAACTTGGTCAATGAAGAAATAAAGCATTAAAGACATTTTAGAATTTAATGAAAATTAAGCCACAACATACCCAAACTTATGGGACACAATGGAAGCAGTGCTAAGAGGAAAACTCAGTTCTCTGAGTGCCTCCAAAAAGAAACTGAAGAGAGCATACACTGGCAGACTGACAGCACCTGAAAGCTCTAGAACAAAAAGAAGCAAATACACCCAAGGGGAGTAAACAACAGGAAATAATCAAACCCAGACCTGAAATCAACCAAGTAGAAACATACGGAGAATCAATCAAACCAGGAACTGGTTCTTTGAGAAAATCAACGAGATATGTGAACCCTTAGCCAGAAATACCAGAGGGCACAGAGATACTATTCAAATCAACAAAATCAGAAATGAAAAGGGAGACATAACAACGGAAACTGAGGAAATCCAACAAATCATCATATCCTACTACAAAAGCCTGTACTCAACAAAACTAGCAAATCTGAATAATAAGGGCAATTTTCTAGACAGATACCAGGTACCAAAGTTAAATCAGGATCAGATAAGCAATCTAAATAGTCCCATAACCCCTAAAGAAATAGAAGCAGTCATTAGTAGTCTCCCAACCGGAAAAAAAAAAAAAAAAAAAAAAAAAAAAAAGCCCAGAACCAGATGGGTTTACTGCAGAGTTCTATCAGGTCTTCAAAGAAGACAAATATTCTTCAAACTGTTCCACAGAATAGAAACAGAAGGAACACTACCCAATGCAGTCTATGAAGCCACAATTACTCTGATATTTAAACTACACAAAGACCCAACAAAGAAAGAGGACTTCAGACCAATTTTCCTTATGAATATAGACACAAAAATACTCAATAAAATTCTTGCCAACCAAATCCAAGAACACCTCAAAATGATCATTCACCATGATCAAGTAGGCTTCATCCCAGGGGTACAGGAATGGTTCAATATATGGAAATCCGTCAACATAATACATCATGTAAACAAACTCAAAGAAAAGGCCATATGATCATTTCATTAGATGCTGAGAATGCATTTGACAAAATCCAATGCCTCTTCATGATAAAAGTCTTGGAAAGATCAGGAATTCAAGGCCCATACCTAAACATAGCAAAAGCAATATACTGAAAACCAATAGCCAACATCAACCTAAATGGAGAGAAACTTGAAGCAATCCCAATAAAATCAGAGACTTGATAAGGCTGTCCACTCTCTCCCTACCTGTTCGATATAGTACTCAAAGTTCTAGCAATTAGACAATAAAAGGAGGTTAAAGGGAAACAAATTGGAAGTGAAGAAGTCAAAATATCACTATTTACAGACGATATGATAGTATACTTAAGTGACTCCAAAAATTCCACCAGAGAACTAATAAACAACTTCAGCAAAGGGGCTAGATATCAAATTCACTCAGACAACTCGGTGGCCTTCCTCTACTCAAAGGATAAACAGGCTGGGAAAGAACTTAGCAAAACAACTCCCTTCACAATAGTCACAAATAATATAAACCTTTGTGTGACTCTAACCAAGCAAGTGAAAGATCTGTATGACAAGAACTTCAAGTCTCCAAAGAAAGAAATAGAAGATTTCAGAAGATGGAAAGATTTCCCATGCTCATGTATTGGAAGTAAAAATGGCCATCTTGCCTAAAGAAATCTACAGATTGAATGCAGTCCCCATCAAAACTCCAATTCAGTTCTTTATATATCTAGAAAGAGAAATTTCCAAATTTATCTGGAATTACATAAAACAGGGTAGCGAAAACTGTTCTCAACAATAAAAGAACATCTGGTAGAATCACCATCCCTGACGTCGTTATACTGCAGAGCAATAATGATTAAAAAAACTGCATGGTAATGGTACAGAGATAGGCAGGAAGATCAGTGGAATAGAATTGAAGACCCAAAAATTAACCCACACATCTATGGTCACTTGATCTTTGACAAAGGAGCTTAAACCATCCAGTGGAAAAAAGATAGCCTTTTCAACAAATGGTGCTGGTCCAACTGGAGGTCAGCATGCAGAAGAATTACAAATTGACCCATTTTTATCTCCTTGTACAAAGCTCAAGTCCAAGTGGATCACAAACCTCCACATAAAACCAGATACACTGAAACTAATAGAAAAGAAATTGGGGAAGAATCTGGAGCACATGGGCACAGGAGAAATTTTCCTGAACAGAATGCCAATATCTTATGCTCTAAGATCAACCATTGACAAATGGGACCTCATAAAATTTCAGAGTTTCTGTAAGGCAAAGGACACTGTCAATTGGACACAATGGCAACCAACAGGTTGGGAAAAGATCTTTACCAATCCTAAATCAGATAGAGGCCTAATATTCAAAATATACAAAGAACTCAAGAAGTTAGACTCCAAAGAACCAAATAAACCTATTAAAATGGGGGACAGAGCTAAACAAAGAATTCTCAACTGAGGAATATCAAATGTCTGAAAAGTACCTAATGAAATGTTCAACATCCTTAGTTATCAAGAAAATGCAAATCAGAATAAACCTGCAATTCCACCTCACACCAGCCAGAATGGCTAAGACCAAAAACTCAGGTGACAGCAGATGCTGTTAAGGATATGCAGAAAGAAGAACATTCTTCCATTCCTGGTGAGATTTCAAGCTAGTACAACCACTCTGGAAATCAATCTGGTGTTTCCTCAGAAAACTAGAAATAGTACTACCTGACAACCCAGCTATACCACTCCTGGGAATATACCCAGAAGATGCTCCAACATGTAATAAGGACACATGCTCCACTATGTTCATAGCAACCTGATTTATAATAGCCAGAAGCTGGAAATAACCCAGATGTTCCTCAACAGAGGAATGGATACAGAAAATGTGGTACATTTACACAATGGAATACTACTCAGCTATTAAAAACAATGATTTAATGAACTTCTTGGGCAAATAAATGGATGGAACTAAAAAATATCATTCTGAGTGAGGTAACCCAATCGCAAAAGAACACACACAGCATGCACTCGCTGATAAGTGGATATTAGCCAAGAAGCTGGGAACACCCAAGATACAGTTCACAGCCCACAGGAAGCTCAAGAAGAAGGAAGACCACAGTGTGGATACTTCACTCCTTCTTAGAAGTGGGATCAAAATATCCATTGGAGGAGATTCAGAGACAAAGTGTGGAGCAGAGACTGAAGGAAAGGCTATCCAGAGACTGCCTCACCTGGGGATTCATCCCATATACAGTTACTAAACCTAGACACTATTGTGGAGACCAACAAGTGCTTGCTGACTGGAGCCTGGTATAGCTTTGTCCTGAGAGACTCTGCCAGTGCCTGACAAATACAGAAGTGGATGCTCACAGCCAACCAATTGACTGAGCACAGGGTCCTTAATGGAGGAGCTGGAGAAAGGACCCAAGTAGCTGTAAAGTTTTGCTGCCCCATAGGAGGAACAACACTATAAACCAGCGGGTATACCCAGAGCTCCCAGCAAAAGAGTACACATGGAGGGACCCATGGCTCCAGCTGCATATGTCACAGAGGATGGCCTTGTTGGACATCAATGAGAGGAGAGTCTCTTGGTCCTGGGAAGGCTGGATGCCCCAATGTAGGGGAATGCCAGGACAGGGAAGCAGGAGTGTGAGGGTTGGTGACCAGGAGAAGGGGTGGTGGGATAGGGAGTTTGGGGAGGGGAAATAAGGAAGGGAGATAACTTTTGAAATGTAAATAAAAAAAATTTCTAATAAAAAAACTAAAGTACACAAATAAATAAATCTTTTAAAGAAATATATTCATTCGTTAATTCTTGTTTGTTTGAGTTTGTTGTTGTTGCTGTTGTTGAAGACAAGGTCTCACACAGCTCAGACCAGTCCTAAATTTACTACGTAGCCAAGGCTGGCCTCGAATTCCTCATCCTTCTACCTTTAATTCCTAGCACTAGTGTACTCTGCCATGTTCTCCAAAGGTAATTATTAAACTTCAGCCATGTAGTAAATGCCTTTATAAGTCTTTCAGAAAGAATGTATTAAGGTTGTTCTAACAGTAGGTTTAATTTAGGGTTAGCGGTTAGCGTTAGGGTTAGGGGTTAGTGTTTGTGTTAGGGTTAGGGTTAGGGTTAGGGTTAGGGTTAGGGGTTAGTGTTTGTGTTTGTGTTAGGGTTAGGGTTAGGGTTAGGGTTAGGGTTAGGGTTAGGGTTAGGGGTTAGTGTTTGTGTTTGTGTTAGGGTTAGGGTTAGGGTTAGGGTTAGGGTTAGGGTTAGGGTTAGGGGTTAGTGTTTGTGTTAGGGTTAGGGTTAGGGTTAGGGTTAGGGTTAGGGTTAGGGTTAGGGTTAGGGTTAGGGGTTAGTGTTTGTGTTTGTGTTAGGGTTAGGGTTAGGGTTAGGGTTAGGGTTAGGGTTAGGGTTAGGGGTTACTGTTTGTGTTTGTGTTAGGGTTAGGGTTAGGGTTAGGGTTAGGGTTAGGGTTAGGGTTAGGGTTAGGGTTAGGGTTAGGGTTAGGGGTTAGTGTTTGTGTTAGGGTTAGGGTTAGGGTTAGGGTTAGGGTTAGGGTTAGGGTTAGGGGTTAGATTAACTTAGGCTTAATATTTGAGCCTGACACAGTTTATTTTTCAAGTTCTATTGAAGTATCAGAAGACAATAACAGGGTTTTTTTGTTTTTGTTTTTTATTCAAAGTGTAACCTGTAAAAACAATTTTTATTTATGCTTTGACAATTTTGCACATATACTCAGTAAATCCGGATCATCTCCACCCCTATTTCTCCCTCCAGTCATGCAAACCCTTCCTTCCTTATTTAATCTTGGTTGTTTTCTTGTTTTTGTTTTTGGTTTTTGGTTTTGTTTTGTTTTTAGGCTCCAAGTCTAGCTAGTGCTGCCTGCGGGGACACTGGCTGATCTAAGGTGCATAACTTGAGGCCATGATATACATACACATTATGAAATGATTGTCGAGATTGCATTAATTAACATATGCATCACCATGTGCACATATGTGTATATGTGTGTGTGTCGTGTGTAGACAGACACAGGAGTCTCTTAATACATTTGGAGTATGCCATATTTCATTTGAGGACAGTGAATTTAAGGGAGCTATAGTAGCTCTGGGTGCCACAAGCCCTCAGAGCCACAAGTCCATCAGTCCTGAGGGGTGACTGCCTGCTCCCAGCTCTGTCTCTTCGCAGTGCTGGGGACGCAGGAAGCCCGCACTCACTTCCTGCCTCCAGGAGCTCCATCTTTGTTCAGCTTACACAGTGCGATGACTTGGTCATTGTTTTCCAGTGACGCGCAGTTTCACTCACCACAATGTCCTCTGGGTTCAATATTACTGTTGCAAGGAGAGCATTTAACCCCACTTACCCGTGGGTCTGCCCAGGGGCTCTGACCTCAGTTGTCTGAACCTTCTAGTTGTCTGACCTCAGTTGTCTGAACCTTCTAGTTGTCTGACCTCAGTTGTCTGAACCAGGGGCCACCAAGTGTGAGGACTTTAGACTGATTGATCCCCAGAACCAACAGTTGGGGGAAAGCTGGCTCCTGCCCAGTATCCTCTGGCCTCTGGCCTCCACACACATGCCTCCTCCTCCTCCTCCTCCTCCTCCTCCTCCTCCTCCTCCTCCTCCTCCTCCTCCTCCTCCTCCTCCTCGTCTTCCTCCTCCTCACGCTCTGCCTTTTCTTCCCCCTCCTCTTCCTCCTGCCTCCTTTCCCCTCCTCCTCTACTTTAGACTCTTTCTTCCTTCTCTTCATATTCCTTATTTTTCCATCATATCACTCTTCAAAGAGCTGTTTTTACTTAATTGAACATTTTGGGGGAAATCCTCATTTTTTAAATACAGGAAGGTTTCTACATTGTTTCCCGAAGAATGAGTGAATCATCGTGGTGCACCCGGCCCTTGTCACAGTATATTTGCAATGTCAATATTGTTATTGATGCTCCCTACACACCCTCCCCCTCACTCAGCCCTCACGGGAGCATGTCCACTGCATAGCACTGAGGTGAGTGATCGCCAACCAGCTCCTTCTAACACGCATTGGATTCTATCAATTTCCCACCCAGGCGAGCTGTGCAGCTGACATCCCTGACTTGACAGGAGGGGGGCATTTGTCTCTCCAGACCCTTGCCAACAGCAATCATTCTCTTTCCACTGGCTTTCCCAGTTCGCAGAGGGGACTCAACCCTCCTGGGCCATGCTTGGAAAGATGACTAGAAAGACGCTGCCTCCCCTGGTCTCCACTGGGCACAGAGGACGGATAATGAGCACCCTGTCTACACTCCTTGGGGAAAACAAATGGCTCCAGATCCCGGCCAGAGGGTGATATTCCTGGGCCTCGTCAGCCACCCCTGACTGCAGAGGAGGAGGAAGGTGAGTGCCAGCCTTCCGTCTCTTCGGGACTGTGTGGCAACGCAAGGACTCACTGGAAAGACAGGAGGTGTGGCTGTCTCTGCTTTGCGTGGCCGGTTTGGAAGATCCCTGGGATTCAGGATCTTGCCTCAATCATTACCTGATAATTAACTTTACCAAACAGACTGTGACAGGTGCACGGTGTAGGGAGGTGTAGGGATCGAGAAGTCCTGGTGTGTTTGGGAAGGGCACACCAATCTGAGCTTCCAGTTTCCAATCTGAAAAATCAAGAACAATGGTGATCTCAAGGAAAACATTATGCTCAGTAGTTCTACAGCAATCCCCTCTCTCCCCCTCCTCTCTGCTTCCCTCCTTCTGTCTTCCACTCCCCCTCCCCTCCTTTGTTGCCTTTTTCTTCCTTCTTATCTTCTTCCCTCATCCACTTCCCCGTCCCTTTCTTCCTAACTCCCCTCTCCATTCTTATCTCCCATCTTGTCTTTCTTGCGTCCCCTCACTGTCTTTCTTACTTCCTCTATGCCGTTTCCTTCTCTTAGCTATCTTAAAAACAATCAAATTCTAAAAGACAAGCGTGAAGTGTGTCTGCCAATGTCCTTTGCATTGTTTTGGAGGAAGTTGGTCTTGAAGTAAAGACTCAGTAGACCAAGGTAGTCCTAGAACTCATATCCCTTCTGTTTCAGCCTCCGTAGGACTGGGATTACATATGTGCACCTTTATACCCCACCCATTATAATATAAAAATATTTATAAAGTTGAGGACAACTTCACTGTGCAAAGTAATAAAATAGCACCTATATACGTGATGGTTTTAGCTCTCATGATTCCTACTTTATCTGTGTGCCAGTACTGCAAATTTTTCTTCTTTAAAAATCTTATTTATTTGTGTGTGGTGCCTTAAGCTATACCACATGTGTGAAGGTAAGAGAACAGCTTGAGGTCTTTTCCTTCATCAGGTGGATCCCAGGAATCAATCCAGGTCATTTACCTTGGCAGCAAGTCCTTCTACACACTGGGCAGTCTCACATGCAGTGGGTTAGATGCGTTAGTTCAATTCATCTTCACTGCAGCTCCATGAGAAAAGTGGACAGTTCTGTTCACTTTGGTGGATTGACAACAAGATATAGGATTATCTGTATGACCTGTGTAATTTAGAGTGGCTGGATACTGTCTGCCAGACTTGTAAGGCAGACAATTGCCCAGCCAATTTTAGTAACAGAGGAAAAAAATCACAAAGATGAAAACACAAAAGACACAAAATCTGCTTTGAATCTCATTATAATTTTATTTTTTAAAGTGGTCTGCAGGGCAGGGGAGCAAGTGGCAGGAACCATGCCTGAGACGTGCCCAAGCACTGCGACACTGGACATGGTCTTCTCAACATGGAAGATGGGGTCTTCTCTGTCCCACTTCATCTGTGTGGAAACCAAGGCTCAGAGATGAATGGGAGTCTCCTAGAGGTACGGAGCAAGAGAGGGGGAGTCAGGCAGATCCTGGGAGCCCGCTGGCCAGACGTCCTAGCCGAACGTGCAAGCTCCAGACTCAGTGAGAGACCCTGTCATAAAAAGTAAGATGGAGTGTGACAGAGGAAGACACCTGATGTTAACCTCTGGTGGCCACACACACACACACACACACACACACACACACACAGTGAGAAACTGTGGCAAACACTCACAGGGATGATCTGTAGTGATGGAATTTCTGGTAAGCTTCGTATTTTTAAGATTTATTTTATTTACATGTGTGCTTACAGAAGAGGGTTCACCTGTGGGCCACGTGGGTTGGGTCCTGGGAACTGAACATGGATCCTCTGGAAGAACAGCAAGTTTAGCCCCTCTTTTTTGGCTATTCTTATTTGTTACATGGAGTTCCCAGTCATGAGAGCAAGTGGCAGGGACCATGCCTGTCAGATACCCAAGCATCCCGACACTGAATTTTATCCTCTCAATATGTGACTTTAGCTCTTATGATTCCCACTTTATCTGTGTGGAAACCAAGACTCAGAGATGAATGAGTCTTGCAAGATCCCAGAGAAATCTCCATGAACAGAAATGAGAGCCCTGTGTTGTACAAGTTGACTCCAAATTCATGGTGTGGGAAAGGATGATCTAGAACTTCTGGTCTTCCTGCCTCCACCGCCCATGCACTAGTGTGCACAACCACGCCCAGGCGCGGGGACTGACCCCAGGGCTTAGGCCTGCTAGGGAGGCACTCTCCCAGCTGACCTGCATCCTAGCCCACATTGCTGTTAAGTGAGCACTCTTCCATTGATCAGCCTGAGCTGATTCTCTCACCATCCTGATGAAGACACCACTCTGACTCTGTGTGGATTAACAGCAATGAACAGTATCTTGTGGTTCACTAAACGCACTTTCATTTTTTAAAGGAAGAAAGTTGTGTAATGAGAGCTGCCTCACACTTGCCCATCAGTGTGATCTTCGAATCTTCCAGCAGGTACAGGAGAAGCTCTCAGCAGGCTAGTTAGGGTCTCCCCAGCATGTGAGGCAGGCCTGTGTTCTGTCCTTCCAAATGTTACTGTGTTGTTGGAAATTTTAACTTACATACATTTAAGGCGTGCAACTGGGCTTTTAAAAATCTGGCAGGAAGACCAAAAGTTTTAGGCTATTCTTTACTACACAATGAATTTGGAGTCAACTTGAACTACATCAGACTCTGTCGTTTCTGTTCATGGAAATAGCTCTGAAATCTTGGAAAACTTTCATTCATTACTGATGAAATGATACAAGATAACATCACATTGTGACATCTTCATACATGTGTATAAGGTGTTTTAACCTCCATTGCAGTTTCCTGTTCCCATTAGATTCACCTCCCTTCCTCTTCCAAACTAGTTTCCTTTACATGTTGACACCTCCCTCTTTCCTGATCCCCCTCCTTCCCACTCCTCCTTTCTCTCTCCCTGCCTTCTTTCTTTCTTTTCTTCCTCTCTCCCTCCTTCTCCTCTCCCTCCTTCTCCTCTCCTTCCATCATCCCTTCCCCTCCCTGCTCTCCAGTGAGTTTTCAATAGGGCGATATTTCATATACGAATACTTTGTACGATGGATGCTATAACCAAGCTAACACAGACTTCAGCTGACATAAGCCTGTGAGTCGTGGACTTCAGAGTCAACTTCTTATCAGGATACAACCTACGCTCCATTAACTGCAGACATGATGCTGCCAAAATAAGGTCCGGCTGTCTTCTTCAAAAACAATGATGGTGTGGTTTCTTTGAGATGGAATGAATATTTAGAGATGTAGGGGTTCATGTTTATTTTCCATCACATGCTGAGAAAGGAGGGATCCCATATCTGAAGCAGCTACATCAGAGCTCTGCCACTGACAGCAGGGAATACAGGACCAAGGTCCCGGCGTCAAGACTCACCATATCCACCAGGTAAATGGGGATTTGGGCATCCTTTGTCTCCATTCGAGCATTCCATGTGGTTTGGGAAGAGTACACAGGGAGTAGACAGAGCTGATATTGATTGGCTTATTGATTGGCTAATTGATTGGCTTATTGAATGTCTTATTCAGGCAGCACATGATAGTGCTTGTCTGTAGCTGGCATCCTGAGCTCACATCTACGCTTTTGCTCCAGGAAACTTATTTAACTTTCCTCTTTCCCCATATGGAAGCCACAAACTTTGGGATTGTCAGAGCTAGTCTAACAGAGTAGGGCACAGAGAAGCTAATTCTCTCTCATCGCTGTGGATTAGCTGAAGCATTGCTGGCTGGAAACTCCACATGCTTCAGAGGTTCAAATACTCACCCTTACCCTGAGCCCTGCATCCCAGCTCCAGGCTGTAAACCCAACTGCCTTCTCCACAAGCCAGCAGGGAAGACTCGTAGACTCTCTTCTTCCCTTCCCACTCCCTTGAATCTTTCAGTCTGAGCAAATGCTCTCATCCTGTGGCTATGGTCAGACTCCAAACAGTTATGTCTCTGTCAGCTCCATCCTCTTCCCTCGCATCCAGTCCATCAGCAGTCGCCAGTGATGTAACCTCGAGAATGAATGTCAGGCATCAGGACCTCCTTGTTAAGATCTCTCTTTCTCTCTCTCTCTCTCTCTCTCTCTCTCTCTCTCTCTCTCTCTCTCTCTCTCTGTGTGTGTGTGTGTGTGTGTGTGTGTCTCTCTCTCTCTCACACACACACACACACAATGTATTCACTCATCATTTAGATGAATGTGATTTTTAAAAATGGATTGCGGATGTCAAGGAGGCAGGAAGAAATGTCAGTTAGAAGCTTGCAATACTCATTATGTGAAAGGTGGTTGCCACCTATGCTGAGGAGGTTGCCGTGGAGATGGTATCCACTAATAGTACACAGAGTGCATTTTTTATAAAATTTCATTTTATTTTTTAGACCTGGGAGCCCAAGTCTGTTAGATAGAAAATCTTAACTGTAGGGCTCTGATCTACAGCCAACCAACCTTAGGATTAGAGAGACTGCTAAGAGCATCTCTTTCCTCCTAGAGTTGAAAAAGATGTCAGTCTGTGTTGAACCTCCTTCCACCACATTCGTAAGACAGATCTGCTCCTCCATGGGAGTAATGTACATGCACATGAATATGATAGTGCGTGTGCCGTGTACAAGCATGCAGAGGCCAGAGCAGTGTGTAGACCAGCGCTCTTCAGCCTTCTACTGTTCTGGCCCTTTAATACAGCTCCTCATGTTGGAGTCACCCCTAATCATTTTGTGGCTACTTCATAACTATAATTTTGCTACTATTATGAACTGTAATGTAAACATCTGATATGCAGATGGTCTACACATCCCCCATGAAAGGGTTGTTCTACTCCGAAGGAGTTGAGACCCACAGGGTAAGAGCCACTGGGATAGAGTATCTTCTTCTCCCCACCTTATTACCTTGAAACACTGAATCAGTCCTTCTTTGCTAAGGCAGATGGCAGCAAGCTCTGGGAATCTGCCTGTCTATGGTCCCCACCCCATTCCTGGGGTCCCAGGCATAGGTGGGCGTGCTTGGCTACTGGGAATCGAACTCGGGTCTTTGTTCATGCAAACCAAGCCCTCCAGGGCACCTCAGTTTCATTCGTGATAGACATCACTTCTAGATGTGGAGCTGCACAGCCAGGTGCCACACAGTCTGGGACTGGCTCCTTGCGGGCCTCTGTGAGGAAGTGGGGACAGCACTGAGCACCAGGGTGAGTGTGAGAAGCCAGCACGCAGCCAGAAGGAAGAGCACGTGAGAATGTGCGGGAAACTGTAAATATGCTCTCAGGAAAAGGAGCGTGAGGACACTGGCTGTCTTCAGACGCTCGAAGGACGACTTCTGGGTTTCTGGTATTCCTGCCAGGCACGGAAATAAAACCCAGAGGTGGAATTATGAACAAGGCAGAGTTGTTCAGGCATCTGGTAAACATTGATTCCCACTTACAGTGAGCCAGGCATTGTCTTAAGTTCCGGGAATATGTGTGTAAGCAAAGCAAAGAGACACGTGTGCAACAAACACTGTTGTGGAAATGTCTGTGGGCTACAGGTAGAGCCTACACATACAACCCAGTGTTAGGATGTCACTCTACAACCTTCTGAAGAAGGGTGGCCCCACTGTCAGCCCAAGCATCAGAAGTTGAGGAACAGGTCAAACTTGAATCCAGCATCAGTTTCTGCTAGAGGATCTGCTCAGAATTGCCTTCTGAATTGGATGGATGAATGGATGGATGAATGAATGAAGGAAGGAATGAATGAATTGATGGATGAATGGATGAATTTGGAATGTGTTCCCAAAGAAAATGTGGATGTCATGGTGAGATAAGTAACCTTGATTTTTCATGCAATGAGTATTAAATGGAGGGCTTTGAAGTCACTGATCTTTGGATATATTTGAAGATGACCCAGTCTCTGATGTGTGTGTGTGTGTGTGTGTGTGTATGTCTGTGTAGGATGAAGTTTAAAGGTGGCCATTTTTTCTAACCTGGCTAGCTCCCAAATAATTGAGATTGAGACCTGCTGATTTATTCAACAAACTTTCAGCACAGTAACTGAGCAGATAACCCTACACTCTAGGCTATATAGTTACTTCCAGCTACACACCCCAGGTGACTTCCATTTAGTTGCACCTCACCTCAGTCTGCTATAGCTGTCTGTCCTCGAGGAGAACTCCCTTGGTGATTCCTCCTTCTGCCTGACCTTAAGGTGTCGTCCTCCTCCTCCCCCTCTTCCTCCCATTTCCCCTCCTCCTCCTCTTCTCCTTCTTCCTCCTCCTCCTCCCCCTCCTCTTCCTCCTTCTCCTACTGCTCCTCCTCCTTCTCCCCTTTCTCCTCATCATCCCCTATCTGCCGTGTGGCCCTTTTGCACCTGGACCCTCACCTACCTAATAATGAACTGTTTCTGGTTCTTCTCCTTCTGACCCCAACCTGGGACCAGAGGTCCAGCTTTCCTCTCTTCTCTGCACAGACATTGGCTGTTCAGCTTTTATTAACCATTAGAGATAATTGGGAAGCCTTCTGTACACTGCATTGATACAGGAGAGTCTTCATGACAATGCCCATGTCTGGACTATAACTAGATCTCTGTACACAGAAATTAGTATCTGAAAACACAGTGCACACGCCCCTCCAGGGTGTGTGTGTGTGTGTGTGTGTCTGTGCACATGCTCTCTTGTGTGCACACTAGCATGTGGGCTACTGTAGTATGCCCATGTGAAGGTAAACTTGCCTGTGTATTAGAATTAGAAAGTAGAGGTCCGTGCTGTTGTCTTCAATCACTGTTCCCCTTTTATTTTAATGTTTACAACGTTTTGATGTTCATGTGTATAGCGTGCCCTTGGGTGAGCGTGTTTGTGTTCATGAGTCCTCACGCAGAAGCCAGAGGAGGGCACTGTGTCTTGTCGCTCTCTGCCCCACTTCTTTAAGACACAGCCCCGCAGTGACCAGAGGTTTCCATTTCACCTACACTGATTGTCCAGAGAGCTCCCAGGGTGCGCCTGTCTCTGTTTCCCCACACTGTAGTTATGACCATGTAAAGCCATGGCTGGTTTGTACGTGGGTGCTGGGGATTTGAACACAGCTCCCCAGGTTCTCACAGTGAGCTCTCTTACCCACTGCACCATCGCTCCAATGCCCATGGTATCATGACCCATGTGCTCACAGGCTACAGAACGAACAGACTTGGTTTAATAGGAGGAAAGATTCATCTAGTATTTGTTCAATTACAACTACAGTCGGAAAGTATAGATAGTAGAAAGGCGGTGCTTGCTGTATTCTGGCCGTCAAGCTGTAGGCCCTCAGAGGGCGTCATCTATTGATATTGATATTGATGATATTGATATTGGCTGTGAGGGGGAGGGGATGCTTGTGCCACGCAGATGTCAGAGAACATCTTCCAGGGGTGGGCACTTCGCTGCCACTCTGTAGGCACAGAGGATTGAACCCAGGTCTTCCTGCTTAGTGCCAAGCTCCTTTATTCTCTGAACCATCTTGGCAACCTTGAAGATGACAGTTGAATATGTACCTGGAGACTGAGAACAGTCAAACAGTGTCAGCACACACAGGGAGCTGGGCTGTGTAAAGGCAAAGGCCCTGGGGGTGTCATGCTGGGGTGGAGGGAGGATGGGAGGTGTGGAGGGTCAGAAGAACCTGTTAGAGACTCGAGGACACTGTGGAGATGTGGCCACGAGTCGGCACACATTCCATCCTTACAAACGGAGAAGGACAGAGAACTTGAGGACAGAGAACAGACAGCACCAACTCTGAGGAGCTGCACATCCGCTGGGGGTTATCAGTAGAACACAAACCAGGGAAGTGGAGCGCAGGCAGGTCAGCACCTGAGGTCACTCCATTCATCCCACACTTTAACTGAGGTGTTTTGAAAAGATCTTGGTTGTAAGGGGATTTGATTTGCACTTGGATGGATTTTCCTGTGACTGTAGTAGATGGAACCTACAGGCTGCAGTTCTCACTTCATCTTCTCCTCCTCAGCCCTCCACGGGGATCCTCCCTGGTCCTTAACACAGTGCCTTCTAGTCCTGGGCCCATGCCACTGTCCTGGGCAGCGCCACCCTGGGCCAATCAGAGCCGCGCACGCGAGCTGGAGTTCGTGCTGCTGGGTTTCGCGCACGTGCCCGCGCTCCGCCCGATGCTCGCAGTGCTCTTCCTGGCAGCCTTCCTGCTCACCATGTTGGGCAACTCGCTCATCGTCCTGCTCACCTGCCTGGACGTAGGCCTGCGCACACCCATGTACTTCTTCCTGCGCCAGCTGGCGCTGGTGGAGATCTGCTTCTCCCTGGACGTGGCACCCCGTCTGCTGGTGACCCTGCTGCAGCCTGGACGCGGGGTGTCCCCCACGAGCTGTGCCCTGCAGATGCTCCTTGTGCTGTCCTGTGTCACATCTGAGTGCTTCCTCCTCACGGTCATGGCCTGGGACCGCTTCCTGGCCATATGCAGACCCCTGCGCTATGGCGCCATCATGAGCCCTCAGCTGTGCTACCTGCTAGCTGCTACCTGCTGGCTGGCTGGAATCCCTGTTGCACTCGTCTTCACCATCTGGCTGTTTAACTTCCCCTTCTGTGGGCCACGTGGCATCAGACACTTCTTCTGTGACATAGCACCTCTGCTGAGCCTGGTGTGTGCAGACACCAGAGTCTTCGAGGCCAATGTGTTCGCGGCCACCGTCCTCGTCATCATGGTTCCCTTCTGTCTCATAGCCGCATCCTATGTGATGATTCTGGCTGCTGTCCTTAGGATGCCATCAGCCTCTGGGCGCCACAAGGCGCTGTCCACCTGCGCCTCCCATCTTATAGTAGTAATTCTGTTTTATGGCACGACGGGGGTCATCCACTTGCGCCCCAAGGCCAGCTACTCTCCTGAGAGCAAGCAAGTGGTGTCCCTGTCATATACCATGGTGACCCCTATGCTCAACCCTCTCATCTACAGCCTGCGGAACAAGGAGGTCAAGGCTGCCCTTGGGCGTGTGTGCTGTGGACGCTAAGAGTCTAGACTCCACGAGTGAGCTCTCTCCTCTGCCAGCTTTAAGAGTCAAGTAATTATTGAGGCCCACTTTCCCAGTGTGGCTTAGCACCCTGACTTTCTCCTAGGAAACCCAGGCCATTTCCCTACCTAAGAGAAGGCAGAACACCAAACTTTTCATTGCTGATCAGGATTTTTTAAATGACGGTAGACAAGTGAATCCACTTAGCCACGTAGAGTGCAGCAGTTCGCGTCTTCTGCAAGAATGCCGTGTAACACACCATCTCCACATTCAGTGTCTCACCGCCTGCACCTTATTCCAATTCCCTTTCAATAACCTGAGAGCCAGGTAATCGAGGCTGGACCCACCGGGGTGGCATTTTTGACTTGGGCTAATTTTGAACATGCTAATGGATGTTGATCAAGTTTCCTATGATTCAGCTGAAGATGCTTTGGTCCATAGACTTCTCTTGAGACCCAAAGCTGGTTCAGGAATGGCTTTTCATTCCAGTAGCTGAAGTGTAACAGTGGAAACCCAACTGCATGAGGGATGAAGAATTGTGAGACAATCCAAACCCTGTGGGGAGATTTAAAATCAAGAGGCAGTCGAGACTCTTACCCTTTATGTGAAGGAGGCTGGAGTTTCATCTAACTTTATATCCTTCATAGAGGAAGTGAGGAACTGGAGACAGAAATCAACATCAGAAAGCCAGATCTGAATGTTTCCCTTTCAGATTTTATTCATTATTTTCTATTGTCTTATTTGGGTTTTATTACATGCACATTCCCTTACATAAATATATACACACGTACAAAAAGAAAAAATGAAAATAGATCTTAACAAACAAGCAGGAGGTTATTTTTTATCGATAATAGAGCCAACCAAAGAAAACCAAAACTAGTAGAAGTCCTATTGACTGATGAATTCCTGAATCTAATCCTCCCTGAAGTTTGGTCTACTCCCCTCTGTGAACAAATAAATTCACTTCGACTAAAGCCTGTCTGGGTTGAGTTTCCTATCTCTTGGCAAGACTCATGATTTTAGCCCTGACAAAGCACTAGCCTAGGACTTGAGAGGGAATGGTGGTGATGGTGGTGGTGATGTTGATGATGATGAAGGTGTTGATGATGGTGATGGTAGTGATGGAGGTGATGGTGGTGATGGTGGTGGTGATGGTGATGGTGATGATGATGGTGATGATGGTGGAGGTGGTGATGATGGTGAACATGGTAGAGGTGGTGGTGATGCTCATGCCAATGGTGACTATGGTAACTGGGGTGATATTGCTGTTACTACATAGGGAATTGAAAGGTTTTGTTCTGGGAAATTGCATATCCTTCTGGGTTAAGCATTTCTGGGCTGAGTTAAATAAAGATGTCCATGCACACAGCACTAGAACCAAAGCACCATTACACTAACCCAACGTGTAGTGACCATGAACAGCACCACCACCACAGCCATCATCTAGTGTGCAGATTTACATTGACTGCTTCTTTATGTAGCCATGGCTGTTAGACATCACAGAGGCCACTGAGCTCCAGTCTATTCCTTCCTGGTTACAGAGCACAACATTAACCCTGAGGAAGAAGAGGGGGTTCACGCTGTTTGGAAGACTGTGGTCCACCATGGGCACTTAAAACAGTCACTTTTCTGTTTTTATTTTCTATATTCTTTGTTTACATTCCAAATGATTTTCCCTTCCTGGTTCCCCCCCTCACCATATGTCCCATAAGCCCTCTTCCCTCAACCCATTCTCCAATCAACCTCCTCCTACTTCTCTGTCCTGGTAATCCCCTACAATGCTTGACCAAGCCTTTCCAGGACCAGGGCCGTCTCCTTACTTTTTCTTGGGAATCATTTGATATGAGAATTGTGTCTTGAGAATTAAGAGCTTCTAGGCTAATTAATATCCACTTATCAGTGACTGTTATCCATGTGTGTTCTTTTGTGACTGGGTTACCTCACTTAGGATGATATTTTCCAGTTCCAATCATTTGCCTAAGAATTTCATGAATTCATTGTTTTAAACTGCTGAGTAGTATTCCATTGTGTAAATAGACCACATTTTCTGTATCCATTCCTCCACTGAGGGACATCTGGCTATTATAAATAAGGCTGCTATGAATATAGTGGAGCATGTGTCCTTATTACATGCTGGGAAATCCTCTGGGTATATGCCCAGGAGTGGTATAGCAGGATCCTCTAGAAGTGTCATGCCCAGTTTTCTGAGGAACCACCAGATTGATCTCCAGAGTGGTTGTACCATCTGACAGCCCCACCAGCAGTGGAGGAGTGTTCCTCTTTCTCCACATCCTCACCAACACCTGCTGTCTCCTCAGTTTTTGATCTTAGCCAGTCTGACTGGTGTGAGGTGAAATCTCAGGGTTGTTTTGATTTGCATTTCCCTGATGACTAAGGATGTTGAACATTTCTTAAGGTGCTTCTCAGCCATTCAATTGTCCTCAGGTGAAAATTCTTTATTTAGCTCTGTACCCCATTTTTAATAGGGTTATTTGGCTCTCTGGAGTCTACCACACAAAGACAAAGATCCAACAAAGAAGGAGAACTACAGACCAATAACCCTTATGAATATCGAAGCAAAAATACTCAATAAAATTCTTGCCAATCAAATCCAAGAACACATCAAAACAGTGACTTTTCCGTTGCTGTGATAAAGCACCATGATGAATGCAGCTACCTGAAGAAACAGTATTTATGCTAGTGGCTGCAGAGGGTTCAGTCCATGTTGGCACAGTGGAACTGGAAGCTAGCCACTTACACCTAGAACCACAAGCTGAAAGCAGAGAGTAGGTGAGCTGAGCATGTCACCTCAAAGCCCAACCCCAGTGTTACACCCCCTCCAGCAAGGCCATGCCTCCCAAACTTTCCCAAACAGGATCACCAACTGGGGACAGAATATGCAAATGCCCAAGAGTAAGAGAGATATTTATCATTCAACCTATCACAGCACTACAATATTTAAGCAACTGTTTAATCTTATGCCTCTCTGTACAAAACATAGCTACTACATCGGAAGATCCCTGAGAGTGGGTACTACATGGGCCAATATTTCTCCCATCCAAGTGCTAACCAGGTCTGACCTTGCTTAGCTTCTGGGATCAGACAAGATAGGGTGTGTCCAGGGTGGTATGGCCATAGACACAATAGTGAGAACATGATGTACATCTGCTAGTATTATTGAGAAGCTATACAGCATTAGTTTTCATGACAACATAGTAAATGTCTTGGCTAACAGTTTTCAAAAGTGTATGCTTAATACCCACACACGTATAATAATAAAAATGATCCCATTGGAAGATAATTTAATACACTGAGCTGAGTGGCATCTAAAATACACTGCTTCTGTCTTTGATGGTCCTGGGAGAAAAGCAAAGTCACAGAGTTTTATTTTGGTGGTTTAAAATCAGCTTAATTGGTCAAAGTGTAAAACTTCTGAAATAAAGATTAAAGCTGACTTTTAAAGCTATTGGATCAATATCCTTAGTGTTCTGTAATATTCTGTAATCCTCTGTAATATTCTTCTGTCCTCATTCAGAAAATTACCAATTATAGACCCATTGTGTGGCTTGATCAGAAAAATAAGTGAATCCTATTTGGGTAGAGAAATAAAGAGGTAATACGTATTTTTATATATTGTAATGTTTGGTTTAACTTTTAAAGGGTAGACCATATTTCATCACAAGAAAAAATAATCTGTTATAGCATAAATATATCTGCAAGGAGTTCACAAAGTTTTCATCACTAGTGCACATATGATTAAGGATAAAATATACAGAAGGATTTGCACAAGCATTCTAGGTTATACATAAAGACAAAAAGAGAGCTCACTTCATGGTTAGTGAATTTCTCGGCAGAAACATGGTAGAATGTAAAAGATGAAGGATGGGGAGGAGGGCTGTGAGCCATTGTGTTCTGGACATGACATGACCGGGGCACACATGGATCCAGTTACCTGCAGAAGGTCACGCCAGCATGACTAGCGCACAGTCAGCAGACAGCACGAATTAGACTCCATGCATTTAAAATAAATGGAGAGGAAACAAGGGTGGAAGGGGAACATGTCTGGAGGAAGTGGAAGGGAAATTGAGGAGGATGTCTACAAGGTATATGCATTGTATGCAATGATGGAGTTGTCAAAGAATAAAAAATGATATTCTAAAATAAAATAAAAGCAGTGGAAACAGGAGGAATAAATAGTACATTATAAAAAATTCTATTAATATACTTGCAGGTTTTTTTCTTGGTTGCTATAAACTTTGTAGTTTTTGCCTTTTGGAGAAAGTAGTTAAATATAAATAATTTTCAGACTCTCAGTATATGAAAATGTTGGGAGGAGGGCAGGAGGAGTTGGAGGGGGAAATTGGTATGAATGTGATCAAAATACATAGAATTACACAGAATACAGAAAAATATGTTTTTAAAAGAAAAACTTTGCAAGGTGGTAGTGATTTACCCCTTTAATCCCAGCACTCAGGAGGCAGAAGTGGGCAGATCTCTGTGAGTTCAAGACCAACCTGGTCTATAGAATGAGTTCCAGAATAGCAAAAACTACACAGAGAAACCCTGTCTTATAAAAATCAAGAAAGGTGGCTGGAGAGATTGCTCAGTGGTTAAGAGCACTGACTGCTCTTTCAAAGGTCATAAGTTCAATTCCCAGGAACACACATGGTGGCTCACAACCATCTGTAATAGGATCAGATGCCCTTTTCTGATGTGTCTAAAGAAAGTGATAGTGTACTCATCTACATAAAGTGAATAAATCTTTTCTTAAAAATCTTCTCCATCCCCCTGAAAAAAGGAAGGGGAGAGAGAGAGAGAGAGAGAGAGAGAGAGAGAGAGAGAGAGAGAGAGAGAGAGACAGAGAGACAGAGAGAGACAGAGAGAGACAGAGAGAGAGAAAGAGAGAGAGAAAGAGAGAGAGAGAAATGAGGGAGGGAGGGAGAAGGAGAAAGAAAAGAAAAGAAAAGAAAAGAAAAGAAAAGAAAAGAAAAGAAAAGAAAAGAAAAGAAAAGAAAAGAAAGGGTTTTTTCACTTAGGGTTTGATGATATCTCTGGGGCATTGATGTCCTAGAGGTTTTTTATCATGTATGTGAGTGTTTTCTTGCTTCTATGTCTTTGCACCATATATGTGCAGTGCCAGTAGAGGTTTGAAGATAGCATTAGATTCACCAGAACTGAAGTTACAGATGCTTGTGAGCCACCATGTGGGTACTAGGAACTGGACTTGCCCTCTGAAATTTTCATCTCTGAGCCATCTCTCCGGACCCTTCTGGTCTTTCTGTGACTGTCTCATTTGATACAATGTCTTCAAGGTATGTCCATGTTATAGCATAAGAATTCTCCCCTTCTTTAAGGCTAAACAATATTCCATTTGTGTTGTTATCAAAGTAAATCTAGTTTCTTCTACCTCTTGTTACTGTAAACACTGATGCTGTGGCTGTGTGTAACAGAGATGTTTTCAATAAGCAACATTTTCATCCTCTTGTCAATTAGGTTTTTTCCCCTATGATCATCAGACCTATCAGTACCAAGAGCAGGGCCTGAAATTTAGGAAAACACCATGAATGTCCATTGATGTGAACTGAGGATGACAAAGAAGTTTTCTTGCCTCTGTCCATCCTCTTTTGTCTCTAGAAAGCATAACTGAAAGGCTTTCCTCTCAACTCTTTTCCGAACCCACAGAGACCAGAGAGGTCTCTAGGGTCCAAAGCTCTGGCTTAAGTGTACATGGCCAGGCCTTCTCACAATGTGGGCAGTTTGTTCAGCAACTCCAAGAGCTCAAAACAGAGAAGAGGCAAAAGCTCTCAAAGAGGCAAAGGCTCTCTCTCTCTCTCTCTCTCTCTCTCTCTCTCTCTCTCTCTCTCTCTCTCTGTGTGTGTGTGTGTGTGTGTGTGTGCGTGTGTGCGCGCGCGCGCACCTACTTTCAAGGCAGTTCTAACAATTTCATTCTTTGGCATCTCTGTCTCTAAGCAAAAGCTGAATTTATGTAAGTATCAGAGTCTCCTCCACAGTCAGAATCAACCAGAAAGGATCAATACCTGTCTACCACCAACTCTCAGGTAGGAAGACCCAGTGTTATTCTTTGTGTGTGAAATCAAGGAACATCAGAAACAAATCTTTTTCTATCCGAGGGTAACTAAGTCCATATTACAGATTCTAAAAACTTTAGATAAACCAAACAGCTTAATCCTCAGGAATAATAGTTTCATCTCAATATGTAGATAGATATTGACACATACATATATGAACAATAAATGATGGATGTATTCATATATATTTAATAGATAATAGAAGTATAGAGAATAGATATGAGATACATAGATATATAAGTAATAGAGGATGGGTGTGTGGGTACCTATGAGATAGACAGATGATAAATAGATAATAGGAAAATAGGTAGATAGATAGATAGATTACATAAAATATTGGATACATAGATGATATATAAAGTATAGAATAGATGGACGAACGGTAGATGCTTGATAGATAAGATTGATAGATGATAGATGATGAAGATACACACATACATACATACATACATACATACATACATACATACATATATACATAGAAACACAGATAGATAGGATGGATCAGTGGGTGGATGTACGGAAAGACAGACAGATGATTAAATAGTTCTGACATGGATGGACTGAGTGGCTTTTGCACACTAGATTTATCCATGGAGAAATATCCTGTTTGTGCATATCTGTCTCACTTCACAACCTCTGCCTCTTCCTCGAACGGGCTACTGTTCCAAAGAATCCACTCATGTTCCATAACATGTATGACTCCCAAGAACATACATAAAGTACTAAATAGACTAAGGAGCTCTCCCAGAGACACACTGTTTCAAATGCTTCAAACACGTTTAGCTAAAATGCAGGTTCTTTTGTGCCTCCATATGCCCCACTCCTCTACACCAAGTCCTTCTTTGACAAGTGTTTATAGAATTAAAGACCAGCACATATCAGTTGAGATTCTATCTTCTCTTGAGAGCTGTTCTAAGCTTTGTATATAATTAGAGGGATGTAAGCAATGCCTGTTCATACCCAGGGTCAAAATTAGGTCCTGATTCTGAATATTCTGTGTAGAACATTAAGATAAAACATCTCTATGTGTCTCCAGCTTTAGTTTCTGAAAACTTTCTGATTCACCATACAACTAGAAAAAAGGCAGGGGCTTTAAATCTTGCCTTAACAGGGTTCTTCATAGTCCCAGATTCTAGAACTCTAAAGGACCTATCACAAAACCTTTTCATCTCTAAATAGACTAAATTGTACAAAGAACGTTCTATTTGTGACTCTTGGGCCCAGCCACTATTGACTTAGATCAAGGGCTAGTAATGCATTTCTAATATCCGTGGAAATATATGGTGTATCATTGCATTTGAAGCAACCAGTTCTGGATGGTAGAACAGAAAGGGATTCATGAAGAACGTAACGTGGATAGGCAAAGAGATCAGTGGAAGGCCACGAATGGAGAGAGCTTAAGAGGACAAAAGACTTCCCAGAGAGAAGCAAAGTGTTCCCCCAGGTTGGTGGAAGCCCCACCTTTAGAAGCAAGTCTTGCCGATGACAAGTCAGAAAGTCTTCTGTTTAAGCTTGTAATGAACACCCCAGACCCAAGCTCGAGAAGCGTGCAGACAGCTCCATGGCCCAGAGTTAAAGCTTAACACTGACACATCCTTGATGGGAACCGATAATAGGCATCGTTTCCCAGGACTCACATGGATCTGCACTGGGTCATTATATACAGCTGCCATTAATACAGCTGAACTTTGATCTTTCTCCCAATAAATTCATGAGGATAAGTAATGCTATCCATATTGCTTAGAAAAATGTGCATGGGACATAGCTACATTTGGTTTGGTGTCTGACTCTACTGTTTACCAAATCACAGGTCCTATATAATATCTCTGAAATTGAGACCTGACACTACGATGAATCTCAGGTTCATAGTGTCCATTCATATCAAAAGATAAACTATTTGGAAAAACTAGAAACTAAACAGAAAAAGAGAGAGATACCAAATGTAGGGTAGAGGAGAGTTAACATTCACTTACTGAGAGTCTTCTGTACACCCTAGCTCTTGGCAAGTTAATAATATCAGAACTCAATGCCTCAGTTTCCAGTAAGAAATCACACCGTCTTTCTTTTGTGTGATGCTGAGGATTGAACTTAGGAACTTATGCATGCCAGACAAGCACACCACGACTGGGCCATAATGCCACCCCAGCAACTGTCCTTCTACAGAGACTTTAAAGAACTCATTTATCTGGGTCATATCCATCCTTACTCTCTCCCTCAAGCTTATCCTCTCTCCCCATATCAAATCTTCAACATCTCTCACAACCAACATCCAATCTTTATTTTGTAGCCCACTACGTGCAGTTAGTGCTGCCCATATGTTCCGTGTGGCATCATCCATTGGGATACTAGCAACATAGCAATGAGCACTCCAATAACTGTGCAAAAAAGTGAGTCTTGCTCCCTCCGCATCCATCAATTACCTTCAGCTCCTCAGCTAGCACCTCCCCACTCCTTGCTAAAATTTTAAACTCTCTTGGTCTTTCACAATGCAGTTGTACCAGCCACTGTGCAGGGATGTGAGGCTTAGGAGACAACTTGTGCTTGCTCTGTGATCTCTGTGATTAGCTGGGAAAGTGGAACAATTTCTAGTAAGGAACTGGGACTCTGGGACTCATATAAAAAGCAACTTTGATTCTACTAAGAAAGGATCAGCTCTGTGAAGATACAGGATTTGTCTGAGGCTAAATCATTGGTAAAAATGGTGAGGGAATGAGTGTGTCTGATGTTTACCAAGACACGTCTGCCCATGTATGAGGATGTTGGCAGGAGCATTGGTTACTATAGTTCTAAGAGTCGGGTGAGTAAGTGCTCAACTGAGAGCCAAAGATAAGGAAATACCGACTTGAGTATTTGGGTAGATATTTGCTGATCATAACAAGGGATAAAATGAAATGACTGTACATGTAAGAGAAATGAAGGGAAGGGGAAGAGGAAAGATAAAACAAAGATGAAACCCAAGAAGTGGGAAGGGGCTGAGAATGGATGGGAATGGAGAAGAGAGGAGAGGGGAGGAGAGGAGGGGAGAGAAGAAGAGAAGAAGGGAGGTGAGGGTAGGGGAGAGGAGAAGAGAAGAGAAGAGAAGAGAAGAGAAGAGAAGAGAAGAGAAGAGAAGAGAAGAGAGGAAGGTAGGGGAGGGGAGAGGAGAAGAGAGGAAGGTAGGAGAGGGGAGAGGAGAAGAGAGGAGAGGAAGGTAGGGGAGGGGAGAGGAGAAGAGAGGAGAGGAAGGTAGGGGAGAGGAGAGGAGAGGAAGGTAGGGGAGGGGAGAGGAGAAGAGAGGAAGGTAGGGGAGGGGAGAGAAGAAGAGAGGAGAGGAAGGTAGGGGAGGGGAGAGGAGAGGAGAGGAAGGTAGGAGAGGGGAGAGGAGAGGAGAGGAGAAAGAGGAGAAGAGGAGAGGAGGGGCGGGGAAGGAGGAGAGGGGAGGGGAGGGAGGAGAGGATGAAATAGTTTGTCTTCACGGGTAGAAAAATTGGACCAAGAGTTGTCAATCAGCTATCATCTAGGACACTGAGGACCAAATCTCGAGGATAGATTTTTAGAGCATTGACTTGAGTTGGTCTGGGAGAGAATGAGAAGTTGAATTTGTTCTCTCTCCCATGGTAGGGCCACATGATGGTGTGCAAGGCAAGGATGATTCAGGGAGGAGTGTGGATGTCCTGCCCATGAGAGCTGCTTGAATTGGGCTGGTGAAAAAAGTAAGGGCACTAACCTCCTAATAGGACATCCTGAGTTAGAGACCCGGAATCCACATGGCAGGAGATAACTGAGTCTTGCAAGTTTTGCTCTGGCCTGCACTCTTGAGTCATGATGCATAAACACACACAAATGCAACTTTAAATAGATGAACTATTTGAGAGGACTTTCGAGTGTTTCCTTCAAGAAGAAACCAGATGAGGAGCTAAAACTCTTAAGTGCAGGGGATTTGGTAGAAGGAGAATCAGGTTTTCTGTAAGGCGGTGTCCTACACCCTCACACTATTCATTTCCATGACTCCTTTTTATCGAAATGTTCTTCCAAATTTTTTCCCATGTCAGGTGAGAAACCTCTCACCTCCTGCATTAGGCTCTTCATCATTTATGAATGAGTAACCATCAATATCAAGATAATGCAGTTCAGGAGCTCTGAAATATCATGCTAAACTCTTCTGAAATTGTTTTGTCTTTAGATCTGTTTGTTGGCTCTATGTCTTGTAAGAAATCAGCTAGATTTAGATGAGAGTAATGTTGCCTTGAATTGTTCAGTAAATATGTTTGCTTATAATAACAACATATAAAAATAAAATGCCTATGTTTTCTACTTATTTTTATTCAATATATTCTTTATTTACATTTCCAATGATTTCCCCTTTCCTGGATCTCCCATCCTGTGTAAGTCCCATAAGCCCTCTTCCCTCCCTCTGTTCCCCAATCAACCCCTCCCACTTCCCTGTCCTGGTATTCTCCTACACTGCTGCACAGAACATTTTCAGAACCAGTGGCCTCTTCTTCCATCTTCTTGGGCATCATTTGATATGTGAATTGTGTCTTGGGTATTCTGAGCCTCTGGGCTAATATCTGCTTATCAGTGAGTGCAAACCATATGTGTTCTTTTGTGATTGGGTTACCTCACTGAGGATGACATCCTTCAGTTCCACCCACTTGCCTAAGAATTTCATGAATTCATTCTTTCTAATGGCTGAGTAGTATTCCATTGTGTAAATATACCACATTTTCTGTATCCAGTCCTCCGTTGAGGGACATCTGGGTTCTTTCCAGCTTCTGGCCATTATAAATAGGGCTGCTATGAATATAGTAGAGCATATGTCCTTATTACATGCTTTGGAATCCTCTGGGTACATGGCCAGGAGTGGTATAGTTGGCCCCTCTGGTAGTATAATGCCCAGTTTTCTCAGAAACTGCCAGACTGATTCCCAGAGTGCTTGTACCAGCTGCAACCCCACCAGCAGTGGAGGAGTGTTCCTCTTTCTCCACATCCTTGCCAGCACCTATTTTCTCCTGAGTTTTTGATGGTAGACATTCTGACTGGGGTGAGGGGAAATATCCCAGATTGTTTTGATTTGCATTTTCCTGATGACTACAGATGTTGAACATTTCTTTAGGTATTTCTCAGCTATTCGATATTCCTCAAGTGAAAATTCTTTGTTTAGCTCTGTACCCCATTTTTAATAGGGTTATTTGGCTCTCTGGAGTCTATCTTCTTGAGTTCTTTGTAAATCTTGCATATTAGCCCCCTGTCAGATACAGGGTTGGTGAAGATATTTTCCCAATTTGTTGGTTGCCATTTTGTCCTTTTAACAGTGTCCTTTTCCTTACAGAAACTTTGTAATTTTATGAGGTTCCATTTGTCAGTTCTTGATCTTAGAGCATAAGCTATTGGTGTTCTGTTCAGGAATTTTCCCATTCCCATGTGCTCAAGGCTCTTCCCCAGTTTATTTTCTATTGGTTTCAGAGTGTCTGGTTTTATGTGGAGGTCTTTGATCCACTTGGACTTGAGCTTAGTACAAGGAGATAAGAATGGATCGATTCGCATTCTTCTGCATGCAGATCTCCAGTTGAACCAGCACCATTTGTTGAAAAGACTATCTTTTTTCCACTGGATGGTTTTAGCTCCTTGGTCAAAGGTCAAGTGACCATAATTGTGTGAATTCATTTCTGGGTCTTCAATTCTATTCCATTGATCTACCCGCCTGTCTCTGTACAAATACAGTTTTTAACACTATTGCTCTATAGTACTGCTTGAGGTTGGGAATACTGATTCCCCCAGAAGTTCTTTTACTGTTGAGAATAGTTTTATCTGTACTGGGTTTTTGTTATTCCAGATGAATTTGAGAATTGCTCTTTCTAACTCACTGAAGAACTGAGTTGGGATTTTGATGGGGATTGCATTGAATCTGTAGATTGCTTTTCGCAAGATGGTCATTTTTACTATATTAATCCTGCCAATCCAAAAACATGGAAGATTTTTCTATCTTCTAAGAACTTCAAGGTTCTCTTTCTTCAAAGACTTGAAGTTCCTGTCATACAGATTTTTCACTTGTTTGGTTAGAGTCACACCATGACACTTTATATTGTTTGTGGCTATTGTAAAGGGTATCATTTCCCTAATTTCTTTCTCAGCCTATTTATCCTTTGAGTATAGAAAGGATACAGATTTTCTTGAGTTAATTTTATATCTAGCCACTTTGCTGAAGTTGTTTATTGGCCATAGGAGTTCTCTGGTGGACTAATTTGGGTCGCTTAAGTATACTATCATATCATCTGTAAATAGTGATAATTTGACTTCCTCCTTTCCAAATTGTAACATTTTGACCTCCTTTTATTGTCTAATTGCTCTAGCTAGAACTTCAAGTACTATATTGAATAAGTATGGAGAGAGGGGGCAGCCGTGTCTAGTCCCTGATTTTAGTGGGATTGCTACAAGTTTCTCTCCATTTAATTTGATGTTGGCTACTGGTTTGCTGTATATTGCTTTTATTATGTTTCAGTATGGGCCTTGAATTCCTGTTCTTTCCAAGACATTAACATGAAAGGATGCTGAATTTTGTCAAATGCTTTTTCAGAATCTAATGAAATGTCCATGTGGTTTTTTTCTTTGAGCTTGTTTATGTAGTGGATTGCATTGATGGATTTCCTTATATTGAACCATCCCTGTATCCCTGGGATGAAGCCTACTTGATCATAGTGGATGATCATTTTGATGTGTTCTTGGATTTGGTTGGCAATAATGTTATTGAGTATTTTTGCATCGATATTCATAAGGGAAATTGGTCTAAAGTTCTCTTTCCTTGTTGGATATTTGTGTCAGTTTGGTATCAGAGAAATTGTGGCATTATAGGATGAGTAGGGTAGTGTTCCTTCTGTTTCTATTTTGTGAAATAATTTGAAGAGTATTGGTGGTAGGTCTTCTTTGAAGGTCTGATAGAATTCTGCACTAAAACCATCTGGTCCTGTGCTTTTTTTGGATGGGAGCCTGTAAATGACCACTTCTATTTCTTTAGGGGTTATGGGACAATTTAGATGGCCTATTTGATCATGATTTAACTTTGGTAGTTGATATATGTCTAGGAAATTGTGCATTTCATCCAGATTTTCCAGTTGTGTTGAGTATAGGCTTTTGTAGTAGGATCTGATAATTTTTTTACTTTCTTCAGTTTCTGTTGTTATTTATCCTATTTCATTTATGATTTTGTTAACTTGGATACTGTGTTTGTGCCCTCTGGTTAGTCTGGCTAAAGGTTTATCTATCTTGTTGATTTTTTCAAAGAACCAGATCCTGATTTTGTTGATTCTTTATTCAGATCTTTTTGTTTCTACTTGGTTGATATCAGTCCTGAGTTTGATGATTTCCTGCCTTCTACTCCTCTTGGGTGTATTAGCTTCTTTCTGTTCTAGAGCTTTCAGGTGTGCTGTTAAGCTGCTAGAGTATGATCTCTCCAGCTTCTTTTTGGAGGCACTCAGAGCTGAGTTTTCCTCTTAGCACTGCTTTCATTGTGTCCCATACATTTGAATATGTTGTACCTTCATTTTCATTAAATTCTAAAAAGGTTTTGATTTTGGTCCTTATTTCTTGCTCGACCAATGTATCATTGAGCAGAGTATTGTTCAGCTTCCATGTGTGTGTGGGCTTTCTGTTGTTTTGTTGCTATTTAAGACCACCCTCACTCCATAGTGATCCGATAGTAGGCATAGAATTAGTTCTTACATCTGTTGAGGTCTGTTTTGTGACCAATTATATGGTCAATTTTGAAGAAGGTACCATGAGGTGCTGAGAAGATGGTATATTCTTTTGATTTAGGATGAAATGTTCTATGGATATCTATTAAATCCATTTTTTCCAAAACTTCTGTTAGTTTCACTGTGTTTCTGTTTAGTTTGTGTTTCCCTGATCTGTCCATTGAAGATAGTGCTGATCTGTCCATTGAAGATAGTGGGGTGTTGAAGTCATTCACAATTATTGTGTGGTGTGAGATGTGTGCTTTAAGCTTTAGTAAAGTTTCCTTTATGAATGAGGGTGCCCTTGTATTGGGAGCATAGATGTTCAGAATTGAGAGTTCTTCCTAGTAGATTTTCCTTTGATGAGTATAAAGTGTCCTTCTGTGTCTTTTTTGATGAATTTTGGTTGAGTGTCTATTTTATTGGATATTAGAATGGCTACTTCAGCTTGTTCCTGCGACCGTTTGCTTGGATAATTGTTTTCTAGCCCTTTACTCTGACAAAGTATTTGTCTTTGACACTGAGATGCATTTTCTGTATGCAGCAAAATGTTGGGTCTGGATTACATATCCAGTCTGTTAGTCTATGTCTTTTGATTGGGGAATTGAGTCCATTGATGTTAAGAGATATTAAGCAATAGTGATTGTTGCTTCCTGCTATTTTTGATGATAATTTTTCTTTGTGTGGTTAACTTCTTTTGGGTTTGTTGAAAGAAGATTAATTTCGTGCTTTTTCTATTGTGTAGTTTCCCTTCTTTTGTTGGTGTTTTCCATTCATTATCCTTTGAAGGGCTGGACTTATGGAAAGATAAGTGTAAATTTGTTTTTGTCATGAAATACCTTGGTTTCTCCATCTATGGTGATTGAGAGATTTGCTGGATATAGAGCAGTCTGGGTTGGTATTTGTGTTGCCTTAGGGTCTGCATGACATCTGCCCAGGCTCTTCTGGTTTTCATAGTCTCTGGTGAGAAATCCAGTGTAATTCTGACAGGTCTACCTTTATATGTTACTTTACCATTTTCTCTTACTGCTTTTAATATTCTTTCTTTGTTTAGTACATTTTGTGTTTTAGTTATTATGTGACGGGAGGAATTTCTTTTCTGGTCAAATCTATTTGGAGTTCTGTCGTCTTCTTGGCTGTTCGTGAGCATCTCTTTCTTTAGGTTAGGGAAGTTTTCTTTTATAATTTTGCTGAAGGCATTTACTGGCCCTTTAAGTTGGAAAACTTCACTCACATATATACCTATATAATCCTTAGGTTTGGTCTTCTCATTTTGTCCTGGAGTTCCTGGATATTTTGGGTAAGGATCTTTTTCCATTTTTCATTTTCTTTGACTGTTGTATCAATGCTTTCTACGGTATCTTCTGCATCTGAGATTCTCTCTTCTATCTCTTGTAATTTGTTGTTCATGCGTGGATCTATGACTCCTGACTTCTTTCCTAGGTTTTCTATGTCCTGAGTTGTCTCTCTTTGTGATTTCATTATTGTTTCTACCTCCATCTTTAGATCCTGGATGGCTTTGTTCAATTCCTTCACCTGTTTTGTTGTGTTCTTCCCTTAGTTCGTCAAGGGCTTTTCCCTGTTTACTTGTGTTCTCCTGTATTTCTTTAAGAAAGTTATTTATGTCCTTTGTTTAGCCCTCCATGAAGCCCTCCATCAGCATCATGACCTGTAATTTTAAATCCAAATCTTGCTGTCCTGGTGTGTTGGGGTATCCATGACTTACTATTGTGGGAGAATTGGTTTTGGGTGGTGCCATATTGCCTTGATTTTTGTTCCTACCTTTACCTTTTGACATCTGGTTATCTCTGGTGTTAGTTGGTCCTGCTGTCCCTGGCTGGTGCTTTAACCTCCTGTTTGCCTGCAAGCCTGTCTCAGCAACCCTAGGTGACCTGCTTTTCCCTGGCACAGATTGCTGTGGTACTGCTGAGCTCCTGGATGCAGGCAGACTCCTGGTGAGGGTGTGTGCCAAGCAATCCTCTACTCTGGTGATCCCTGCCTACCAGTCTGCCCCTCCACACACTGTCACAGGAGCAAAGATGGCGGTGCCTCACCTCCAAGCACGGGACTCCCTCTAACTGCCACCCTGCAGAGCAAACAACCCTCGGCAGAGTAGGTGCCCAGCTGGCTGGCTGTGGATCTGCTGAGCTCCTTGGTGCAGGGGGAGTCCTGGCAGGGTGTGTCCCAAGCGATCCTCCACTTTGGTGATTCCTGCCTACCAGTCTGCCCCTCTACACAGTCCCAGGAACAAAGATGGTGGCACCCCACCTCCAAGCATGGGAATCCCTCCAACTGCCTTCCTGCAGGTCAGATGCTCCCTGGCAGGATAGGTGCCCAGACAACTGTGGGGCTGCCCAGCTCCTGGGTGCAGGTAGAGCCCTGGCAGGCTGTGTCCTGAACAATCTTACACTCTGGTGTTCCCTGCATACCTGGCTGACCTGTCTGCTTGGTCACAGGAGCAAAGATGGATCTAAAATGCCTATGTTTAAGAGAAATAAAGGAGAAATAGGGAAAACAAGAGAAGAAGAGGGAAGGGGCACAGGAGAAGTGCCTAACTCATCGCTTTGGCTTAATTCGAGTGGAACATATGCATGATACTCTAAAGCAGGAAGGACTCTCAAATTGTATAATTTTCTAGCTCTTTGGTCTTGGATGTTGGACTTCTCATCCAGTGGCATTAACACAGGAATGCACTTGGGATGAACTACATACAGCAGCTTACTAGCTGTGTCACCCTGTGGGACAGAGACTGTAACTGTCATTTAGGAATACTTAGGCTAGGGGAGCCAGAAAGATGGCCCAGCAGTTAAGAGCATGGGTTGTTCTTCTAGGGGACACAGATCCAGGTCTCAGTATCCACATGGCAGCTCAGAACCATCTGTAACTTCAGATCAGGGTATTTCATGCCCTCTATGGCCTCCATGGACACTGCTTACATAGGCATTCATGAATGTAAATATTCACACAAATAACATTAAAATAAATCTTCAAAACACTACATAATAACTAAGTCATACCAGAATTCAATAGCACTAAATAAAAGAGCAAAGTCTTCATGACACATTTCTGACATAACGTAAAATCTCAGTGGATCTTGTAGATGTGGGAGATAAGAATATATGCCCCCAAATTGCGCCCCTAATTCCCGCTGTGTCTCCCACATTTCAGCTAAACGGCAGTGTGTGAAGGATAGTAAAATATACGGATGATCATCCACTTTGGGTACAATTGATAGAATCTCCAACCTTCAACCCAACATAAGAGTCTACAAATTCTAGGCAAATATTAAAAATGCAACCAAACAGATTGGGTCTAAACAATGGAGTCTCTATACATCTACTAAAGGAGATACCAACTTTTATAGAATCCCAGCAATACTATTCAGAATAAAACTTTTTGTCTATGGGCATAATCATTTGACAGCTAAACATAATGTAGCTCTGTAAAGTAAAATCACTTTAAAAAAAATTAGATTCACCATGCCCACCCTACTTGTGGGTCTATGGACGGGGCCCTACCGTATTTCCTTCACACTCTGCATGTCACAACTCTTCTTCTTCATCATGACCATTCAGGGTAGTGTGGTTGTCAAAGATCAGAGACAGCAGTCCTATTTTTCCTAGATTTAAAGAATATTGCTAAACTGATGTGTAGGGAAATCAGCCTGGGAATAATACCATTTTTGAAAAATTGAAATGACGTTAATTATAATCTCTTATACAGCAAATGTCAATTTTTTCTTCACTTAATTTCATGGCAGCAAATATTACCCTCTGATCATTTAGATGTCGCATTGCTCCTCTTCATTGGAATCGCCATCTGCAGCATTCATCTCAAGAATATGAAGAATCTTCTTCTAAGTCAACTTCCAGGAGATGTTGAGATTATTAACGTGCTCAAAATTCAAAGCACTATCAACATCCTTCTAATTGTTTTACTTAGGTGCTATTGAAGGACAGATGTTAACCATGGGCGTGTCTCTCTACAGATGGAGAGATCCCTGGAGATGACTACTAGAGGTGTAAAGCACTGTGAACATCCTCCTAGTCACTTTCACTATGTTACTTCTGAAAGACAGATGTTAACAATGGGCTTGTCTCTCTACAGATGGAGAGGAACCTGGAGTTGGCCAACATGACCAGGGTTCAGCACTTCATCTTGCTGGGATTGTCCACTAAGCTGGACATAAGGGATGCCCTGTTTGCTGTCTTCCTGACTCTCTACCTGCTGACACTCCTGGAGAACACACTCATCATCTACCTCATCTGCAGTCACAGCGAGCTCCACAAGCCCATGTACTTCTTCCTGGGCAACCTCAGCTGCTTGGAGATGTGCTATGTGTCGGTCACCATGCCCACCCTACTTGTGGGTCTATGGACGGGGCCCTACCGTATTTCCTTCACACTCTGCATGACACAACTCTTCTTCTTCATAGTCCTCATCTGCACAGAGTGCACCCTCTTGGCTTCCATGGCTTATGACCGCTATGTGGCCATCTGCCGTCCACTGCACTACCCACTGCTCATGAGGCCCCAAGTATGTTTGGGCTTAGCCTTGTCTTCATGGCTGGGTGGGCTGATTGTCTCAGTGGCCAAAACAACATGCATTGCCAGTCTGTCTTACTGTGGTCCCAATGTCCTCAACCAATTTTTCTGTGATGTCTCCCCTCTGCTCAATTTGTCATGTACCCATGTGGCCCTCACAGAGCTGGTAGACTTCATCTCAGCCATTGTCATCTTCTGTGGAACACTCCTGGTGTCTCTAGCCTCCTACTCAGCAATCGGGATGGCTGTGCTCCGCATGCCATCAGCCGCTATCCGGCGCAAGGCCTTCTCCACCTGCGCCTCCCACCTGGTGGTGGTGGGCATCTTCTACTCAGCAGCTCTCTTCATCTACTGCCGCCCCAGCCGCATCAAGTCCATGGACCTCAACAAGGTGCTGTCTGTCATCTACACGGTGGTCACCCCTCTCTGCAACCCTGTCATCTACTGTCTGCGGAATAAGGAGGTCCACACTGTCCTACAGAAGACCTTCCACTGGCCTTGAGGTCTTCCAAACCTGGAATCCATGCACCAAACCTCCCTTAAGTTATAGGTGCATAGTTCAATGGAACACCTCCATCATAGAACGGACAGGCCCTGTCTTTGATACCCTACACCATTTAAAAAGAACTACAAGTGTTTATTGGCTCCAAAACTCCATAAGCGTTAAACTCTAACAAAAAATAGAATAAAATGTTTTCCATTTAATATGTGATAGTATCACACAAAGCCATAACTAAATCTGAAACACCCAAGGAGATCTTTGCAAATCTGAATAGAAAACAAGACAAAGATTGTCTAAGTGGCCTGTGACACCCTTAAGTCATAATCCGAAGTTTGTGGCTTGGGCATCCTATTCTTTTTACTCCTAGACAAAGGATACATTTTTCCTGAATTATAAAATGTATGTATCTAGGTATATAGAATTTTTCTTGATTTAACATTTGCAGTGTAGATACAATCTAAATGTTTAGACGGATGGATTAAACAAGATAATTGAGAGATAAGTCATGTGCTCTTAAATAAAGAGAAACAGATTTTATGTGTTATAATGGGTATCAATAATAAATTTAAATAATCAAGTGATGTGCTGGAGAGATGATGGCTCAGTGCTTATGAGTGCTTGCTGCCTTTGCAGACAACCTGAGTTCAGTTCCCAGCACCCAGTCACAACAGCAGGTGATTGTGGCTGGGGAGGAATCTGATATCCTCTTCTGGCCTCCATAGCTACCTGAACTCATGTGCACAAACATACAGAAATACATGAATAAGTAATAATAAAGCCTTAAAACTGTATTAATATGTGAATTTTTCACAAATGACTTCATTATGACATTTTATTGATGTGTGTCATGTACCTAATAATGGTCACCTCTCAGGACCTCCATGTCTTCCTCCTAACCCATGCTGGTCTCTTTCCTGTTTCTAATAGTCTTCTTCCAATTTCATGTCTTTTATATCTGTTGGCCTGTATTTATTGTGCACATGGTTACTTTTGTGTCAGGGATACATGAGATCTATTCTCTTGTCTGAACTCTTACATTCGTCCTTGTGTCTTCAGCACTGAGTTTCTTTAAGCACATTATATAATCATGGCTCCATGTAGGCATGCTCTTCTATGCCAAGTATCAGTTGAAGGTTGGACCAGGGTTTTGTACATGTAAATACTCTGCACTCCACTCTTCCCATCGGATGAGGAATCAGATACTGTGGGGCTGGAGAGACGCCCTAGAGATTAAGGGTACATACTGCTTGTGCAGAGGACCCAAGTTCAATTATCAGTACCTATTTCAGATGGCTCACCACAGCCAGTAGCTGCAGCTCCAGTGCAGCTGGTGTCCTCTTCTGGCCACCGCAGGCACTCACACTCACATGCGCATGCTCCTACATGCATGCCACTAAGACACATATTTTTTGTTTAAAGAAATCAATCAGTGCATGGCTATAATTGAAATGTTCTGCAAGCCTTTCTACATAAATCTCTAAAAAGCATCAGTAAAATTCTTTCTTTCCTACCATTTTTCCAACTCCTCTGGGGCCAAGGGAGTCTCTGAGGTGCAGGGCTTCATTTTAAGACCATTGTGTCTCCTGTTAGTGCGGGAAGCACCCTCAGCGCTTCAGAGACTCCAGAGCCACAGACAGACCTGGAGGTATGGTTGGAGGACCTGCTTCAGGACCAGGGGCAGTTCCTCCTGAGATGTACTGAAATGTGACTCTCCTACTTCTTGGCATATGTTCTGGGCAGAAGCTGAAAATCAGAGCCTCCTCCAGATCATATCACTGAGGCAGGATCTGTTCCTGCTCCCTTCAACCACCAGGTGAGATGCTCCAGTGTTGTTTTTTGGGGTGAAGGCAAGAAGCCTCAGTGAAAGCCTCTAATACACAGGTATTGACTGGTTTTGCAGAAATACACAAATTTAAGCATCAGATCAACTGATAGGTAGTTGCAGTAATTGTGTCTAGAAGTTAAGTTAGTAATGGTGCATACCCCATCTAAGTGGCTTCCTAAGTACAAGTTAGGGTAGGACAGACATCCTGTCTTGATTTCTAAAATGTTGTTAACCATAATGTTACACCATTCCAAAGAGGGCTGGCGCACAGTTATTGATCTGTGGATTTGGCTCATTCTGGGAAAAGACTGAGCACTCTTACATACAAGGATAGACAAGGCAAGATTCAGCATATTAATCAATCTCTCTTAGAGTCACAGCTCTTTAAACACTTAGAATTAAATGCAGCTGTTTGTCATTATGCATACAGCTCTGGATGCATTGTATTTTAGTGCATGTCCTTCTCTAATTTTAAATTTTTTCTTTTGTTCTTTGACAATCTTATACAAATATAAAATGGATTCTCATTCTTATAATATCTCTGTCCCCTCTAATGTCCCTCCTATCTTTATTAATTCTCTACTCCCTCTAATTCCCTTTCAAACATTCATGTCTTTAAACATGTTGGGCACCTCAGTAGGTACAAAATTGAAGACAGTGACTGCCCCTTCTCTAGAATCCATTTGGCTGATGTTCCTACTTCTTGAATGCCAGTGAAGTGGAGTGGAATTATATTCTCATAAAGACTTCTACTTTCTCATGAGAGAAAGCATAAATTTTGTTTAGAACAGATAGATTCTCTGAAACTCAGAGCCCAAGTGTTGGTCTCCACGTTACAGTCCCTCTTCAACAATGGAGGAAAATATAATTCAGGATACAAATAAATATCGTTTTAACTGTGAAAGATTTAGTGTGTGTGTGTGTGTGTGTGTGTGTGTGTGTATGTATGTATGTATGTCTCTGCATGTCTGTGGCTATGCTTGTGCATGTGCATGTGCAGTACTTGCAGTGGCCAAAAGAAGTTGTCAGGTCATTTGGAGCTAGTGTCATAGGTGTTTAAGAGCTGCCCGACATGGGTGCTAGGAACTGAACTCAGGTCCTCTGCCAGAGCAGTCAGTGTTCTTAATCTCTGAGGCATCTCTTTAACCTCCAATGTCCTTTTTTTAAAAAACAGAAAGTACAACTGTCAAGGCAGAATGCTCAAGGAAGCAAATTGGAAGCCTTGTAGCTCCAACTCCTCTAGAACACTGCTTCTAAATCTTGCTAATGCTGTGACCCTTTAATTCAGTACTTCATGTTGTGGTGATCCCCAACCATAAAATCACCTTCATTGCTACTTCATAACTGACATTGTGCCACTGTTATGAATCCAAATGTAATTATCTGATAGGCACAATATCTGATATGTGACCCTCAAAGGAGTCGTGACCCACAAGTTGAGAATTGAAGCTCTAGAGAGTAGACTCAATTCTTATTCATCATTGGACCTCCTTACTACACAAGGACATTGATGAAAGACAGCACAGGGCTCACACCTGTATTTTCAGTTGAATCACAATCTAGCTCTTGAATCGAGGGTGCTGTGGTAGGTCTCTGAGGGTACACTTACAGTAGTTCTTATAGTTATATAGGGCAATATAAGTGCTCCTGGATCGTCAATCAGATTATGTAGCCACAAAAAGGATCCATGCAAGCAGAGAGTGTTGTGTCACTGCTAAAATATGAGAAACAGATTCCAGCAGGAGGAGGCTGTAAGGAATCTCAGTGGAGGGGAAGGACCAAGGGAGGAGGATACCATTCTACCATTCCTGAAAATGTAGACATTTTTTATCACCCAGTGCTTAACATGCACGGGTAAGTGTGTGCATGTGTGTGTGTATGTGTGTGTGTGTGTGTGTGTGTGTGTGTGTGTGTGTGTGTGTGTACTGGATACATTTTGTGTAAGTCTGAATCCATGTTGGGTGTCTTCTATTTCTCTGCACATTGATTTTTGAGATATCCAGCTGAAGCTAACTGGCTAAACTGGCTAGGGGTTCCAGGTATCCATCCCTTATCTTCCACACCCAGGAGCTAGGGCTACAGGCGTATGCCACCACACCCAGTTTTAGCACAGGTAGTGAATCCAAACTCAGGTCCTTGTTCATGTGTGGCAGACACTTTACAGACTAATGTATATCTCCCGAATTAAGAGTGGTGTTTTAAATATGAAAGACTATCTGCTCAAGAATCCAGAAGCTCATGAGGCCTCAGTAGTTCATGTCCTTTATGCTTGTCCCAGGACCTGAAGATCGAATGGTCATCAATGTTTCCAAATCTGGGTCTTTGCAGAACTGCTTCCCTGTAACTAGAAAAGGAGGGTAGTAACAACCCGTATGTGCCCAGTATTCCTCACAATTCCTGATCTTCAGGTACAAGAGGATTGGTTTAAAAACATTTTCTTGGCTATTGTGAATCCAGGAACAATGAACTTGGATGGGCAAGGATCACTGTAAGAGGATGTAGAGTCGTTGTGAGTGAACCAAGTACTATGGCTGTGTCTCAGGATAGACCTATTTTCTGTTCTTAGGAACCTCCATATTGATTCCATAGCAGCTACACAGGTTTGCACATCCACCAATGGTGAATAACTGTTTCCATTTCCTCACAGCCCTGACAGCATCTGCTGTGCATATTTATTAAATCCTCAGCCGTTCTGTCTGGGGTACGGTGAAATCTGAAAGTAATCTAGTTTGTATTTCCCTGATCACTAAAGATGTTGAACATTTTTTAAAAACTATTTCTTGACCATTGGTATTTGCTCTTGTGAGAACTCTCTGATTCTACCTAAAGCCATTTTTTAAAACAGTGTCAGTTCTTTGAGAATTTCATGCAGTGTGTTTTGACCACTCCTCCATCTTCTCCCAGATTCACCCCACTTCCTTACCCATGCAATTTTGTGTCACTTTTAGTCTCTTTTGTTGTTGTTGTTGTTGTTGTTTTTACACTAATAAAATCTATTTTTCCCATGCATTTTTCTCTGTGGCTTTCCATTGCAGCATGGTCAACTTACAAGGGCCTACACTCTTAATAAACACTGATTCTCCATCCCCTCAGCTCTCGCTGGCCAATAACACCTCCACCAGGGCTGGGACGTCATGCCAACCTCTCCTCTTCTTGTTGGGAGCTAACTGGCTCAAGCTTGCTCAGATTTTAGGCATGCTGTCCCAGCTACTGTAAGTTCAAAGGTGTAACTGCCCCATTGTGTCCAGAAGATAGCCTTTCTTCAGGTTCATCCACTGCCTCTGGCCTCCTTTTCTCCAAAAATGCATTGTATAAATATATAAAAGTCTCAAATAAATTCAAATTGGGGCTGGCAAGATGGCTGTCTGGGTAACGTCATTATCCACTGAGACAGATGACCTAAGTTTACCTCCTAGGATCCACAAGGGGAGAAAAGGACAGACTCCTGCAAGCTGTCCACTGATCTCCACCCATGCACCTACCCAAAAGAGCAAAATGCAGTAAGTTTAAAAGGTAGTAAGTATGGGCTGCAGAGATGGCTCAGGGTTAGGAGCAGGGTTAGGTTGTGTCTTGCAGAGGACACAAGTTTGGGTCCCAGCATCCATATTGGGTGACTCACAATCGCCTATAACTCCAGTTCCAGGGGATCCAATGTCTCTGGCCTCACTGAGCACCTACATGCACAAAACCACACAACTTCCATAAACACGCACACATATACATAATAAAAAGAATAAGCCCTTAAAGACAAAAACGAGTAAGCTACAAAACAATACTACAAAATTCTTATCATCTCTAATGTTCAAATGCAGAGTCTGTGTCCATTTTAAGAAAAGGTGATTTTTAAAAAAAAATCTCTGTCCACACTGGTTTATCCAAATCAATGTGTGAGCATAAGACCTGGAAAATCTGCGAGTACAGAGAAGAAAGGATGCCGGGGTGCGGGAGGGAGGCAGGGGTGCGGGAGGGAGGTGTGCCTTCAGGGGCAGTGTGCTTCCCGGCTGCTGCCTGGGGCTCTTTGTTTTAAGGAAGCTGCTCATTCCTCTGAAGTCAGTTCCTTGCCAGCAAAGATAGGGTGGGCCCTGCATCTCCACGGAGAGTCTGCAGAAATGCAGAGGCACGCACTCCGCCGCAACAATGAGCTCCCACAGACAGAACTGAGAACGCAGCGTTCGCGTTACTGCTCTGTGGTGATTATCCCTTATCATTTATTTTTCTTCTCTTTATTCATGCTTCTCTCACACAACACATCCCAGCCACAGCCTTCCATCCCTCCTGCCTCCTCCAGATCCTCTCCCCCTCCATTCCCCTTCAGAAAAGAGCAGGTCGCCCCATGATGGCAACTGAACTCAGTATAACAAGAGGCAGTAAGACTAGGCACATACCCTCATATCCAGGTTGTCAAGGTAACCGAGTAGGACGAGTAGGTCAGGTGAGCAGGCCAAGAGTCAGTCCGAATATGGAGAAAAGTGACTGGACATAGGCATTGGAATTAATCTACAGAGGGTTTTTTTTTGTCTCAATGTGGGTATGTGTATATATGTTCAAATGCTCATTGATGCAGGTGTGTGTGTGCATGTGTATGAGGGTGCCTGTAGACGTGTGTGTGTGTGTGTGTGTGTGTGTGTGTGTGTGTACAGAGGTCCCATTCATCAGGAGCTGTCTAGTTTTTAGAGACAGGAACTCTCACTTGTCTGTATCTTGACAAATAGGCTAGGTCAGCCAGCCACCAAACCCCAGGAATCTGCCTGATTCTTCGTCCCAGTGCTGTGGTTTCAGCCATGAACTACCAAGCCTGGCTTGTTTCTAATCCACAGTTTAATGATTATTGCAACACTATTCATTAAGGCCAGAAAGGGGAACAATTTTCATGTTCATAAATGAATGAGTAAATTTTTAATTCATTTTTATTTATTTATTTTTCTAATATATTTTATTGGTTATATTATTTATCTACATTTCAAATGTTACTCTCCCTTCATGGTTTCCCCTCCACAAACCCCCTATCCCATCTCCTTCCCCCTGCTTCTCTGAGGGAGATCCCCCACCCACACACCCACTCCCTCCTCAGTACCCTGGCATTCCCCTATGCTTGGTCATCGAGCCTCCACAGGACCGAAGGCCTCCCCTCCCCTTGAGGAAGTATGGCCGTCCTCTGCTACCTACGCAGCTGGAGCCATGGGTCCCTCCATGTATGCTCTTTGGTTGGTGCTTCAGTGCCTTGCAGCAGGGGTAGGGAGTCTGGTTGGTTGATATTGTTGTTCTTATGGAGTTGCAAACCCCTTCAGCTCCTTCAGTCGTTCCCTTAACTCCTCCATTGGGGTGCTTGTGCTCAGTCTGATGGCTGGCTGTGAGCATCACATCTATATTGATCAGGCTTTGGCAGGGCCTCTCAGGGGCTAGCAATAACAGGCTCTTGTCAACGAGCACTTCTTCTTGAGCTTCATGTGGTCTGTGAATTGTATCTTGGATATTCTGAGCTTTTTTCCTAATATCCACTCATCAGTGAGTACATACCATGTGTGTTCTTTTGTGATCAGGTTATTTCTTTTATTTTTGAGATCATAATATAATTACATCATATCCCTTAACCTTTCATCCCTTTAAACCTCCCTACACACTGCCCCACCCATGCCCCCAATGCTTTCTTGAATTCGCAGCCTCTTTTTTAATTGTTGGTGTGCATGCATGTGTGTAAAACAAGGGTGATTTTATGTGGGTTTTTGAGGTTAAAATCAATCCTTGAACATGTCATCACTTTACTGAGTAATACATTTCCAAGTTAGCCTATAATTAGTCTAAGCTTTGTCCCATGAGAGGCAGGGGTTTTTTATCATTATGAAAGTTGATCCAAGAGACCCCAAATACATAGAGGTCTTGGGCTCAAATCTGGAGGCTGAAGGAGATTTTTACATCTTCGGTCTTAAGTTGGTCCAGAAGAGAAGGATCGGGGGAACCATGAATACTGCTTTTCCTTTGATGACACTGTTTAATATGCAAAGCAGGGAGCATACACTGTAGAGACACTAGAAGGCATCACCTGAAGAAGAGAATGCTCTAGAAGCTCAATAGATGGGAAATATGAGAGAGGAGGAAATAGATTCCTATGAAGGAATAAGGAAACGTTTCAGGTCCCCAATGACCATCCCCACTACATTGCCAGTATCATAACTAAAATATGATCGGCTCACCCATGTCGACAGCCAGTTGGATCTCCCTGCTTGTGTGTTGCCTCCTTGGTCATTAGCACCAGTGACCTTCATCTTGTTCCCCCAGAACTATCACAGTTTACTTCTAATGAAATCACTTGTGTTTCCATTCACTCTCCTTTGTGTTGTTTGTTTCTTGTACAAAGCCAGCATCCCAAGTTCCCGAATAACACTTCTTAGGAATAAATGTCACTGAGATGGTTTTCTGCAGGATTCTATGTACCAAGAAGAACTTTTAACTCTAAGCTCCAAGTTTCTGAATTGGAAGAGTGCTTGGGTTCCCCATATTGAGCATGATGATAGGGAACAGTGGAATTCACCCAGTGCGGAAGCAAGCTCTTGTTAGTTTAGCTTCCTGATGATTTCAGTCCCAGGCAATATGACTGGAACCAAAGATTTGCCTCTGAGCCTTGTGTATTCCTTTTTTTTCCCTTCACCTAAGATAATTATTTTTTAATTTTTTTTATTTATTGAAAAGGGAAATAAAGGGAAGTAAAAACACATTATGATAAAATTAAAGATTTACATGGAAAATATTTCAGATAAACACATTAAAATTGACAATTTTCATGGAAAATTAAGGAGTAAAGTGGTAGACATGTAAAACATTGCTAAATTAATTGAAATATGGGATAGAAACATTTTATGATAGAATTGAAGATTTATGTGGAAATATTTCTGTTAAAAATTGTAGAAAAATGTAGAAAAACATGTTAGAATTGAAGATTATCATGGAAAATTTTATATAGCTATAATAATGGTAGGCATAAAAGTATTCCTAAGTTGATTAAAAGTGGAATTATGTACATTTTCTGATAAACTTGAAGATTTACATGGAAAATATTTCTGATAAAATTGTAGAAATATATAGAAAAACACGTCAAAGATTATCATGGAAATTATATAGATAAAATGATAGACATAAAGATACTTCTAAGTTGATTGAAGGTGGAATTATATAACATTTTTAGATAACAGTGAAGATTACATGGAAAATATTTCTAGTAAAATTCAAGAAATAAATTGACAAACACGTTAAAATTGACTATTTCATGGAAAATTTTTACAAAAAGAATGGTTGATGTAAAAACCTTAATTAATTGAAGGGTTCTTGTGCTTGCCTTTTGCCATCTGATTATCTCCGGTGCTAGTTGGTATTGTTGTCTCTGACTAGAGTTTGTTCCTGCTGTGGGCCTATAAGTCTGTGTCCTTACTCCTCTGAGCTCAAAAGTGAAAGCACTGCTGGGAGATCTCTCTCTCCTGGTGGGCTGTGCACAGAAGGCTGTAGGGTCTCCCGGCTCCCTGGTACAAATGGCAGTGGGCCGGAAGACTTCTATCCCAGCTGCTTCACTGATCTTAGGCCCTGTGTGCTCCTAGCTGGATCCCCTCCAGAGAGCACTTTGTGTATTCCTAATGCAATAGAGCAACAGAAAGGAAATGGGCTTTTAGTATGGTCCTGACATTCAAAAAGGATTTATGGATTGTAGAATTTTTATTATTATGGTTTTTTAAGTCATCAAAATAATTTATAATAGTTAAATGCCTCTTAAATATACATGATATCTTCTGAAGCTAAAAGTTATATGCACTCAACCAGTTTTTAAAACTGGAACAGTTTTGGAACAGAAAACATGGTAGAAGTAGAAAAAAATCTCTTATGATGTCCTTTATGAAAGGAAATTGTGACAAGCTCCTGATTAGACAGGAACTATTCCATCTCCAAGGGAGAATACACAGTGTAACTGTGGGTTCATAGAATGAACTGGGTAGTGTTCCTTCTGTTTCCATCTTGTGGAATCATTTGAAGAGTATTGGTGTTAGGTCTTCACTGAAGGTCTGATAGAATTCTGCACTAAAACCATCTTGTCCTTGGCTTTTTTGATTGGGAGACTTTTAATAACTGCTTCTATTTCTTTAGAGGCTATGGGATGGTTCATATGGTCTATCTGGTCCTGATTTGACATTGATATGTGGGGTCTGTCTAGGAAATTGTCCATTTCCTCCTGATTTCCCACTTTTGTCAAGCATAGGCTTATGTAGTAAGATCTGATGACTTTCTTGAATTTCCTCACTTTCTCTTGTTATGTCTCCCTTTTCACGTCTGATTTTGTTGGTATGGATACTGTCTCTGTGCCCTCTGGCTAGTCTGGTTCATCTATCTTGTTGATTTTTTTCAAAGATCCGGCTTCTGGTTTTGCTGATTCTTTGTATAGTTCTTTTTGTTTCTACATGGTCAATTTCAGCCCTGAGTTTGATGATTTCCTGCCCTCCATTCCTCTTGGGTGTATTAGCGTCTTTTTGTTTGAGAGCCTTCAGGTGTCCTGTCAAGCTGCTAGTGTATGCTCTCTCCAGCTTCTTTTTGGAGGCACTCAGAGCTGAGTTTTCCTCTTAGTACTGCTTTTATTGTGCCCCATAAGTATGGGTATGTTATGGCTTAATTTTCATTAAATTCTAAAATGTCTTTAATTTCTTTCTTTATTTCTTCCTTGACCAAGTTATCATTGAGTAGGACATAGTTGAGCTTCCATGTGTATGTGGGCTTTCTGTGGTTTTTGTTGCTAATGAAAACCAGCCTTGGTCTTTGATGATCTGATAGGATGCATGGGATTATTTCAATCTTCTTGTATCAGTTGAGGCCTGTTTTATGACCAAATATATGGTCAGTTTTGGAGAAGGTACCATGAGGTGCTGTGAAGGAGGTATATTCTTTTGTTTTAGGATATCTAACTCCTGTTAGATTCAATGTGCCTCTGCTTAGTTTGTGTTTCTATGATCTGTCCACTGGTGAAAGTGGGGTGTTGATGTCTCCTGCTATTATTGTGTGAGGTGCAATGTGAGCTTTGAGCTTTAGAAAAGTTTCTTTTATGAATGTTTATATCCTTGCATTTGAAGCATAGATGTTCAGAATTGAGAGTTCTTCTTGGTAGATTTTTCCCTTGATGAGTATAAAGTGTCCATCCTTATCCTTTTTGATAACTTTTGGTTGAAAGCTGATTTTATTTTATATTAGAATGGCTCCAGCAGCTTGTTTCTTGGGACTATTTGCTTGGAAAAACTGTTTTTTCAGCCCTTGAAACATTGAAAAAATGTTTCAATCCAGCACTTTACTCTGAGGTAGTGTCTGTCTTTGACACTGAGGTACGTTACCTGCATGCAGCAAAATGCTGTGCCTGTTTATGTATGCAGTCTGTTAGTCTATGTCTTTTTATTGGGGAATTGAGTCCACTGATGTTAAGAGATGTTAAGGAATAGTGATTGTTGCTTCCTGTTATTTTTTGCTATTTTTATGTTTGTATTGTTATCTTCTTTTGGGTTTGTTGAAAGATTAACTTCTTGCTTTTTCTGGGGTGTAGTTTCCCTCCTTGTGTTGGAGTTTTTCATCTATTATCCTTTGTAGGGCTGGATATTATGATAATTTGGCTTTGTCATGGAATATCTTGATTTATCCATCTATGGTAATTGAGAGTTTTACTGGTCATAGTATCCTGGGCTGGCATTTGTGTTCTCTTGGGGTCTGGATGACATCTGCCCAGGATATTCTAGCTTTCATTATCTCTAGTGAGAAGTCTGGTATAATTCTGATAGGTTTGCCTTTATATGATACTTGACATTTTTCCCTTGCTGCTTTTAATATTCTTTCTTTGTTTTGTGCATTTGGTGTTTTGACTATTATGTGACAGGTGAAATTATTTTCTGGTCCAATCTATTTGGAGTTCTGTAGGCCTCTTGTATGTTCATAGGTATCTCTTTCTTTAGGTTAAAGAAGTTGTCTTCTATAATTTTGTTGAAAACATTTATAGGCCCTTTAATTGGAAATCTTTATTCTCTTCTATACCTATTATCCTTAGGTTTGGTCTTCTCATTGTGTCCTGGATTTCCTGAATGTTTTTGGGTTAGGAACTTTTTGCATTTTTCATTTTCTTTGACTGTTGTGTCAGTGTTTTCTATGGTATGTTCTGTGCCTGAGATTCTCTCTACTATCTCTTGTATTCTGTTGGTGATTCTTGAATCTATGACTCCTGATCTCTTTCCTAAGTTTTCTACCTCCAGAGTTGTCTTCCTTTGTGATTTCTTTATTGTTTTTTTGGGGGGAGGGGATTTGGTTTTTTGAGACAGGGTTTCTCTGTATAGCCCTGGCTGTCCTGGAGCTCACTCTGTAGACCAGGCTGGCCTCGAACTCAGAAATCCGCCTGCCTCTGCCTCCCAGAGTGCTGGGATTACAGGCGTGCACCACCACCACCTGGCTTCTTTATTTCTATTTTTAGATCTTGGATGGTTTTGTTCAATTCATTCACCATTTTGGTTGTGTTTTCCTGCTATTCTCTAAGGGATATTTGTGTTTGCTCTTTAAGGGTTTCTAGTGGTTTACCTATATTCTCCTGTATTTCTTTAAGGGAGTTACTTATGTCCTTCATAAAGTCCTCTATCAACATCATGAGATGTGATTTTAAATCAGAGTCCTGCTTCTCTGGTGTGGTGGGGTATCTAGGACTCACTGTGGTCGGAGAACTGGGTTCTGATGACTCCAAGTATCCTTGGTTTCTGTAGCTTATGTTCTTGCCCTTGCATCTCACCATCTTGTTATCTCTAGTGTTAGCTGGTCATGATGTCTCTGACTGTAGCTTGTCCCTCTTTCAAGACTATGTGTCAGAACTCATGGGAGACCAGTTCTTTCTGGGAGGAATTTAGGTATGGTATAGAGTTAGGTCTGGGGTGCAGAAGGGAACTGGAAGAATCTTGTCCCTGGCTGTTCTTTGGTTCCTATGTCCTGGTGGCTCTGGACAGGTCCTTCTTAGGCCAGTAATCTGAGCACAAGTGGTGGCCTTACCTGCGCTCACAGGTATGTTGGCACTCCTGGGAGACAATATCTCTCCTGACAGTATTTGGGTATGGAGTGCTGTCGTACAGGATCAGCTCTGGGCATGGTCAGAAACTGGAAGAATCCTGTCCTAGGATGTTCCTCAGTTCCTGCATCCTGAGGGCTCTAGTCAGGTCCCTTGGAGCAGAAGTGGTGGTCTTACCTGTGCTCACAGGCATGTCCACACTCCTAGGAGACCAGCTTTCTCCCTGTGGTATTTGGGTACGGAGCACTGTGGTACAGGATCAGCTCTCGGTGCAGACTTATTATGTTTTATACCCTGGTTTGCATCAATAATGTTCTGTATGAACTATAATATTCTCAAGTGGTACAGTGGGGAAATAATGTGTGTCTACATATTGTAATCACAAAGATGGGATGCATTCCATGATTTCCAAACTTTCTGATATACATTTTATCGATTGTAACAGCTCTCTCACTCTCTCTGATTCTGTAATATATTGTACACATGGACGTTAGTTGCTTGCAATGAAAGAGAAAGAAGCACAAATAAATAGAACCAGCATTGATCTGTGGAGCTTGTTCAGTGAAGTGCTTGTCTTGTAAGCATTAGGATCTGAATTCAGTCCCTGAGAACTGAATATGACTATAAATGCTGGCGTTCTCTGATCTTAACCGATGGTACAGGCAGGTCTTTTAGGTTCTTTAGCCAGGCATGCCAGCCTACTTGGCAAGCTCAAGGCTAGGAAGAGACTCTGTCACAAAAGCACGTGGACATGTGTGAGAGAGAGAAGTCAGTGATTGAGAACACTCACTCCTCTACCGGAAGACCTAGGATTGATTTACAACATCCACAGGTAGTTTACAAGCATCTGTAACTCCAGTACTGAAGATCTAACATTGTCTCCTGGCTCCACGGGTACCAGCCATGCCACACGACTAACATTCGTATGTGAAGATGAAACATGCACACAAAATAAAGTGTTTTAAATACAAAGAATATCACCTTTTGAACAATATGTGAGGTTGAACTCTGGCCTCCACACATACATGTGCCCCCACATATATCACAAATGCACAAGAAATATTAATCATTTTGTTGATTACTATAATAGAATATAACAATAGAAATTGGAAGAAAATGAAGTCTTGTTTCATTCTTGATTTGTAGATGTGAATGTATTTCTGTGTGCAGATTGAAACTTAAACACCATCTAGACAGACTACATCTACTACAAAGCATACATAACTGATTCTAGTTCCTTATTTAGTTCACAGGAGAGTCTATGACCAGAGTCCATCAATTTGTGCTGTTAGGTTTTCCTACAAGGCTGGGGATAAGGGATGCCCTGTTTGCTATCTTCCTGAGTCTCTACCTGCTGACACTCCTTGTCATTCATCGCTTCACTTATCACAGAAGGGGAGATGTCCCTCTTGTTTTATTTGGAGACATCATTCCTACATGGTCAAAGGAATCATGCTCCTTCCTATCCTGTGTGTCTCAGAGAGTGAACTGAGTTCATCAGACTTGGTGGAAAGTACTTTACCCAATGATCATATTGCAGACACCTTTTTAAAATTGCATTCTATTTTTTGGTGTGTGTGTGTGTGTGTGTGTGTGTGTGTGTGTGTGTGTGTATTCACAGATTTAGCAGACCAGTTTGGTGATTTAAAAAAATATCTCCCATAGGATCAGGTATTTGACCACTTCATACTCATAAAGACTTAGGTGGAGTGGCCTTGCTGAAGGAAGTCTGTCACTGGGGATTGGCTTTGAGGGTTCATAACCACAGTCCACTTCCAGTCTGCTGGCTGTTTCAAGCTTGCCATGGGAATGTTTGCTATCTGCTTCCCTCTCCAGCTGCCTTGCATGCCATGGCTGTCAGACATGCCCACCCTGGAACCATGAGCTAACGTAAGCCTGCTCTTCCCTGATTTGCCTTGGCCATGATGCTTCATCATAGCAACAAGAAAAGTAACCAATAGAAACAGTAACCATACTTAGATTTTTCTTTAAAGATTGTCTGATAGGCTACCTTTTTGGACAGTTGTCAGCACCACTAATTTCTCCAGGAAGTGTGAATATTCTCATAAGTTTGTACCTTGTGCTTGTATTTAAACAATGCTACTTTGCTCTCCACAGATGGAGACATCACTTGAGTTGGCCAACATGACCAGAGTCCATCAATTCGTGCTGTTAGGTTTTCCTACAAGGCTGGGCATAAGGGATGCCTTGTTTGTCATCTTCCTGACTCTCTACCTGCTGACACTCCTGGAGAACACACTCATCATCTACCTCGTCTGCAGCCACAGCGAGCTCCACAAGCCCATGTACTTCTTTCTGGGCAACCTCAGCTGCCTGGAGATGTGCTATGTGTCGGTCACCATGCCCACCCTGCTCATGGGGCTGTGGACGGGGCCCTATCACATATCCTTTGTAACTTGCATGACGCAACTCTTCTTCTTTGTCTCTCTCATCTGCACAGAATGCACTCTCCTGGCCTCCATGGCTTATGACCGCTATGTAGCCATCTGCTGCCCACTACACTACCCACTGCTCATGAGGCCCCAGGTCTGCCTGGGCTTAGCCTTGTCTTCATGGCTGGGTGGCCTGGTAGTCTCAGCAATAAAGACAAAATGCATTGCAAGCCTGACCTACTGTGGTCCCGATGTCCTCAACCAATTTTTCTGTGATGTCTCCCCTCTGCTCAATTTGTCCTGTACCCATGTGGCCCTCACAGAGCTGGTAGACTTCATCTCAGCCATTGTCATCTTCTGTGGAACACTCCTGGTGTCTCTAGCCTCCTACTCAGCAATCGGGATGACTGTGCTCCGCATGCCATCAGCCGCTGCCCGGCGCAAGGCCTTCTCCACCTGCGCCTCCCACCTGGTGGTGGTGGGCATCTTCTACTCAGCAGCTCTCTTCATCTACTGCCGCCCCAGCCGCATCAAGTCCATGGACCTCAACAAGGTGCTGTCTGTCATCTACACGGTGGTCACCCCTCTCTGCAACCCTGTCATCTACTGTCTGCGGAATAAGGAGGTCCACACTGTGCTGAGGAAGACTCTTCATTGGCCTTGATCACCATCGTCCGTACGTGAACCTCTCATAACCTGGGGCAAATCGTTCACAGCCTAGCCACTACTAATAATCTTTAAATGCAAACAAAAACCTTTTAGAAAGTATTTCCCTAGGAATTCAGCACAGGAAAATCATTAAGAAAAAAATTGTTAAAAGAAAAATGGTCAAATTTATAAATAATTCATGAAAGTTCATAAATAATACATATCTGCTAGCCTGCATGTATATATGCTTAATATATCTCATGTGTGCATATTTGATAGTTCTGTAATTTTAATTGCCAATTGACTGATATATATTTATCAAGTGAGCCAGTAGAAGTCTACAAGGATAGATAAATACTGTGCAAAATATTAGAAGCTTACTGAGGCATTGTTTGCAACAAAAAAGAAAGAATCCATTTGAATGCCTATCAATTATATTCATACATAATAAAGTGTTTAACTACAAGATAAAATATGAGTGTGAAAACTAATTTGTGTTTTAAGTATTATTTTTATTATCTTAATTATGTAATACACTTGTATGTCTGTATTACATAAGTGTGTGTGATGCCCACAGGACTCATGGGCATCAGAATCCCCCCAGAGCAGAGTTACCAGCAGTTGTGAGTCATTCAACACCGGTGCCGGGATGTGAACTCGAGTCCTCTGCAGGAACAGTGAAAGCTTTTAACCATTAAGCCATTTTTCTAGCCCACATGATTTCCTGTTTTAACATGAAAATATGGCTAACTCACATATATTTAATTTAAAAAACAAGTAAAATGTGGAATGAAAGTCTTTTGTGTGCTTGCACATGTCTTAACTCGAGAGTAGAGGTCATAGGTCAATGTCAGGCACCAGCCCTCATTTTACATCTTCTCTGAGGCTTTCCTTTCCTGATTTTTTTCTAATCCACAGGGATGAGGGGATCCTCTCAGGTATAGAGAGCTGGTTTAAGTTTGTGTCTTTGCCTTCTCTCACAGTATAGTCAACTCGGTGACTGGGACATCCCAGGACAACAGTAACAGAGGTGTGTGTGTGTGTGTGTGTGTGTGTGTGTGTGTGTGTGTGTGTGTGTGTGTAAGACTAAGGACAGTTTCTCTCAAGATTACTGGAAGGTTCCATTTCCTGGCAGGCTCTCCTTAGAGTCAGCTGGTTCCATCTGGCCACCACCAGAACCTACTCTACATTCAACATCAGCAATAAAGGATTTGAATTTATCTGCCTTCAACCAGCAGGTGAGAAGATCCAGAGAAGTTCTTTAAAGGGGTGAAACAAGGAACAACAGGGATGAGGAGATATTTCAGGTGGTCAAGTGTTTGGCTAACATGAAAGAAGTGCTGGGTTTGAGCCCAGATACATAAATAAAGGAATGATGTCACATATTTGCAATCTCGGTATTCAGGAAATAGAGGAGGAACATAAGCTCTGGCTATCTTCCACTAAACAACAAGTTCTGAGCTATATGAGACGTTACGTAAAAATGAGGGTCAGCAGAAAGAATATACTATTTCTTTAATCAAAATCATGATAGCCTCAAGCATGTGGCCCTCCCACTTCAGTCAGCCTTGGAGTGCTGGAGTTACATATATGCAAAAACAGGTGTGTATGTTGCCCATAGGAAAATAAACCTATATAGAACACACAGAAGTTTATTAGGTATCATATCCAAATACTTGAAAGACATTCACTTAATGCTCTTGATAACATCATATAAAATATATGTAACAATGGGTAGAGACAGTGGGATTGACAGCATGGTGGGATCAGGTGGCTTCTTAGAGACCATGTACTTACAAGGGAGAGAAATCTGTCAGGATGACTTCAGTCTCTGCTTTCTGCAGAGGTTCAGTTAGAATCCAAGTGATAAGAACTTGGACAGGCTATAAAATGGCTTATAATGGAATCTATTCATTTCAAAGAAAAATATAGCTGAGAAGACAAAATGTGTTGAAGTAATCAAAGCAACTCCTAGAGACACACAGCTTCAAAGTTTCCAAATATTTTGATGTAACAACTCAACTTGTCTATTGGCAATATGCTCTTGTGTGCTTCTGTCTTTGTTCAAAGTCTTTCTTCATAAGCATATGTAAAATGGAATGGAATTAATGACTATTTAAGCCTTCTTCTAGCCAATAGTCTTGTTAAGGAAAAACTCTGGATTTTTTTTTTTTTAAGACAAGAGATTTCCAACCTGTCCCTGTTTGATTTATGAGCTCAATCCTTGTTTGTTTAAATACAAGTAAAGGCTTGTATTTAAACATGATGTTTCTCCTTCCATTGTGGGGAATAAATATGACCTTCACCAGAGTAAAAGCTGATCTTCAAAAACAGTTGATATTTGAAGAGAGTTAGTAACCTACCCGAGGCACAGATTTGGGAAATCATCATGGCTTACATTCCTCTGGCCAACAGTCAGAATCGGGCTACACAACACATCATTTTTAATCCAATTCAGATGCTGCTGAGTGGTTTGTATATTACAAAACTGAGATAGAACTGGGTGTGTCTTCTGGTTCTCTGGAGTGCTGAGAGATGTTGGGTTATTAGTAGATATTTTAGGACTTTTATGGAGAGCTTTGCTACACTTCAGTCTGTTAGTCAGGAAATGTTACCCATAAAAATACTCACAGAAGAGTTTGGCAGTGAGAGGGATCATTGTGAAGGGGGAGAGAATGAAACTCAAAAACAGCACCAGGAAAGAGGGAGGAACAATATAAGATGATTGAAAAAAGGGGAGTACTTCGCAATGAAGTCGCTATCAGACTCTTCAGAATTTTGGCATCAGTCCTGAGTTTGGATGATGAAGACTCCATTTTCAACCACAAATAGAACCCAAAATGCAGAGAGTCAGAACTTCACACTTTATAGCGCTTGTGTAAGTTTGTGGAAAGACCGACTACCCAGACAAAAGCTCAAGCCAATGGGAAGCTGGTGTGCAGCAACACAGTCAGCCATGCTGCTCTTTAGATACAGAAGATTACTGTTTAAGACAAAATATAGGCATATCCCTCTGGTAATAAGACTGGTGTGAACTGTTCTGATAGTCTTTAACAACTAGAGATATTGATTACTGGTATGCACACACACATACACACATACACACACACACACACATACACACAACTTCTACCATGAAGGCATAAGAATATTATCAGTCTTATGAAAATTTGGCAAAAAAATTTCATTGAACTCTTATTAGTTTGTCCAAGTCAATATTTAAACCTAAAAAGTGGAAATTTGACCAAACCAAAATTCTGAAGTGTATTATGGAATGAAAGAAAGAATATAGAATTTTACATTTTTATTAACTTTTATTAAAAGTTAACATAAAAGCACAGGGTTTGGCATTTCATTTCCATAGGTGCATATAATATGTTTTGATAATATTCCCCCTCTCTGTCATCTTCTACCCCCCACAACTTCTTTTTGTCCCATATCCATATTTATCTTTTATTTTTTATTTTAATCTTGAGCTTCCAAAAGAACTGTCTAACCATGCAGAGTGCCACCATTAAAACTTTATTTCTAATTATGATATTTTTATTTGAAGCATGAATATAATGCACTGGTCATATCTACCCCCACCCTCTCCCTGTACTCCACCCAGTCCCTTCCAATACATATTCCTTCCATCTTCCTTTCTTAAAAAAACAAGAATTACCCACTGAGTGCAAGCAGTGCCACTCACACACACGTGGGTGTGGAGCCATCTCCTGGAGTGTGGTCAGTATTGAAATGGTCACCTAATATACCTATAAAACGTTTGGCTTCTATAAGGTTTTTTTTTACATGAAATCTTAGTATTCAATTTCATTATGGCATTTTTTAAACAAAAATTGCTTCACTGTGAATCTCCTCCATACTTCTAATGTATCCATCTTTATATTTTATTACTGAATTTCATGTGCGAGAGGAAATAGTCGATACTTATTTCACTTAACACAATGATCTCCAGTAAAAACCTTTTTTTCTGGGAACATTATTTCACTCTCCTTTACAACTGAATTAAAAAAAAAAAACTCCACTGTGCAAACAAGCCATATTTCCTGTTTATGATCACTTGCTGTCAGGTACCTAAAATGTCAAGACACACAACTTTGCTGAGAGCCCAATTTGTAAGCCAGCTCCACCGTTCACTCCCTCCCCCGTGTCTTGAGTACGGTTCTTCTCAATCCCAATGTCACTGTAATGATGCAGTGATGAAACGGCTTGATCAAGGTTCATGAAGCTCTAAAGGGCTACAATTTGAGAAGTGAAGACAAAGACTTTGGCCCAAGGAAGAGCATAGTACATCGTGATTATTAGTAGTGTCACGGTGTTTAATCATTTGATGCTTTTGCTGCTGCCATTTAGAGTGGTGCTGACCAGGAAATAACAAGCAGAGAATGGCTGGACCGGGACTTGAATCATCCAGAGAATTTATCCCATTTCCCATCTTGGTTGTACGATTTAGAGCGAGTCATTTTAATTGAGTTTTAATCTCTAATGAAAAATGTAAAAAGTGGAGCAGAGACTAAAGGAAAGGCCATCCAGAGACTGCCCCACCCGGGAATCCATCTCATAAACAGTCACCAAGCCGGGATGCTATTGTGGATGCTGGGAAGTGTTTACTGACAGCAGCCTGGTATGGCTGTCTCCTGAGAGGCTCTGCCAGAGCCTGACAAACACAGAGGCAGAAGCTCGAAACCAACCATTGGACTGAGCACAGGGTCCCCGATGGAGGAGTTGGAGAATGGACTGAAGGAGTGGAGGGGGTTTTGCAGCCCCATGGAGGGAGCAACAGCATCAACAGGCCAGACCCCCAGAGCTCCCTGGACCACAAACCAAAGAGTAGACATGGAGGGACCCCTGGATCTGGCCACATATGTGGCAGAGGATGGCCTTGTTAGACATCAGTGGGAGAAGAGGCCCTTGGGCCTGAGGGTGCTGGGTACCTCAGTGTAGGGGATGCCAGGGTGGAAAGAGAGGAGTGGGTGGGGAACATCCTCACAGAGGCACAGGGAGGGAGAAGAGATAGGGAGCTTTCCGAAGGGGGGACCTGGAAAGAAGAAAACATTTGAAATCTAAATAAAGAAAATATCCAATAAAAAAAGGAAAAAATAGTGCTCTTAACCTCTCAAAAAAGAAAAATGTAGAGTATGTGTGTGTGTGCGTGTGGCGTGTGTGTGTGTGTGTGTGTGTGTGTGTGTGTGTGTGTGTGTGTGTATCACATGTGTACCTGTGTCATGACATGTGTAGAAGTCAAAAGACAGCTTTAAGAAATCTGTTCTCTGGGGTCTAACTTCTTGAGTTCTTTGTATATATTGGATATTAGCCCTCTATCAGATGTAGGGTTGGTGAAGATCCTTTCCCAATTTGATGGTTGCTGTTTTGTCCTTTTAACAGTGTCCTTTGCCTTACAAAAACTTTGTAATTTTATGAGGTCCCATTTGTCAATTCTTGATCTTAGAGCATAAGCTATTGGTGATCTGTTCAGGAACTTTCCCCCTGTGCCCATGTCCTCAGGGTCTTTCCCAGTTTCTTTTCTATTAGTTTCAGTGTGTCTGGCTTTATGTGGAGGTCCTTGATCCACTTGGAGTGAAGTTTAGTACAAGGAGATAAGAATGGATCAATTCGCATTCTTCTGCATGCTGACCTCCAGTTGAACCAGCACCATTTGTTGAAAAGGCTATCTTCTTTCCACTGGATGTTTTCAGTTCCTTTGCCAAAGATCAAGTGGCCATAGGTGTGTGGATTCATTTCTGGTTCTTCAATTCTATTCCATTGATCTACCTGCCTGTCACTGTAACAATACCATGTAGTTTTTAACACTATTGCTCTGTAGTATTGCTTGAAGTCAGGGATACTGATTCCCCCAGAATTTCTTTTGTTGTTGAGAATAGTTTTAGCTATCCTGGGTTTTTTGTTATTCCAGATGAATTTGAGAATTGCTTTTTCTAACTCTGTGAAGAACTGAGTTGGGATTTTGATGGGGATTGCGTTGAATCTGTAGATCGCTTTTGGCAAGATGGCCATTTTAACTATATTAATCCCGCCGATCTCACGTTCCCACATGGGAAAGGGCCAGGGATCAGACTTGCCTGTGAGCTACTTTAACCACTAAGTGGTCCCTCTAGCTCCATATTATTACTATGATCTATAGTGTCTTTCTTGTAAAATAAGGGTAAGAACAGCATTTGTACAGTGTTCTGGAAAGAATCAAAAAGGAGAAAAGGAGAAGAGAGAAAGATGAGGAGGAGAAAAAGGAATAAGGAGAGATACTGGGGTTTGCTCTAGGGCTTACAGAGTACCCTCTTCTTTTGTTTTATTTTGTTTTGCTTTGTTTGATTTTGATGTTTTGTTTTGTTTTTTAAGATAGGGGCTTTAGGGGTAGCGTTGGCTATCCTATAATTTGCTCTGTTGACCAGACTGGCCTCAGACTCACAGTGATCTTTCTACCTTTGCTTCTAGAATACTGGGATAAAAGGTGTGCACCACAACCACCTGGCTTAGAATGGTCTTAATGCATGAGCTATGTATATCTACTATTATTAAAAGCTTGACCTTTAACATCTTAAAAATAGCTGCTATAGCACCCAATTCAGGTATCTGTGTTGAAGCAGGGAGAAACTTAAAGGAATAAACATGTGATCTGATAGTACAAATTATCTTTTGGATAACAATTATTAATTTTGCCTAAAAATGCTTGCCATGTAATAGATCAACCATTAATAATAAATTTGATTGTTGCTTGAAGCAAGGAACAAACGTTTCCTACCTTGAAAACAGAGGTTTAAGACCTTTTGTGGCAAGCTTAAAATGAGGTAAATAAGATAAAGCCAATTAATATATCCTAACAACTTTTGAAAGCCATTTACCTAAAAATTCTAAAAGTCTATGGTTAGAGCAAAGGCCTGTAACAAACATTCTATGATTATAGACTGAAAAATGTAAGATCCTAACTCTTGTATTGAAAGAGAGACAAACCTTTTTTTTTTCTCACAGGACATAAGGCTGTTAGCCATTCCTTGAGGCAAAAACTTTCTAATGAAATTGTTTTGTTGTCTCTTTAAAATTAGAAGCAAATGCTTTTATAATTATCAGAATGTAAAGCAAAAAACCAACCCTTTAAATTTACAATAATTTTATAGGGAGTAGACAGGCCAAATGTTAATGCTTTTATAGCCTCCTTGACCTTTCATAGATTTGAACTGCATTTTAACCCACACCTGGATAAGTCAAAAACTTTTTTTTTTTTTTTTTTTTAAGCCAAACACTCCCTAGGTGGGGCCTGTAAGGCAGAAACAATTTCTCAAGCTTCCTCACTAGCTTCCCCTGAGGCAACTCTAAGCTTTGCATTAACTCAAATGTAAATTTTTTTTTATCTGCCCTAGGATCCACCTTGAGTCCTTGGCAAGGACATTGTATGAGATTCCTCAAATGTAAATATCTTCTAATCTGAGCCTTTTATCTAAGACCAGACCCAAACCTACAAGGACAATTTAAGGATTAAACAAAAGAAACCTGTAATTTCATGGTCAAAGGAACCTACTTGATATCAAATACATTTCTACAGAGATATCCTTTTTAATCTTGGAGGGTTAAATTTTGCTCCTACCATTGTAGCCTATAAACTTGTGGAAAAGAGGCAATGGGCCTCTAAAACCCATAGCTGTATCACTCTCAAAATTATCTTAATTACAAAATGTTAACAATTACGAGCCTGCAAACTGAAAACTGTAGCCAATGACACACTGATTTTTATTGTAACTCAATGTTTTCTTGCAATATTAGAGCACAATTGTAATTTTGGAAGCAAATCTCAATTTTAAACAATCTATTTTCTTTAAAATTAATGGCAAACACATATTTACAGCACAAGGTTTGTATGCCAGTTCTTATGTTCAAGTGTATAACAGTGTAACTTATTAAAGAGACAATATTTTAAATCTTAATCTTCATTAAGTCTAATCTCCAGGCCAAGATTCACATGAAACACCATGCCAATTTAGGAGCGTCCCAAAGGCCTGTATTTCCTGGATTGCGTCATGCCACGTGGTGTTCAAAATGGCGACTACCCTAAACTACCAGCCTTAATCGTCATGCCACGTGTTCAAAATGGCGACTACCCTAAACTACCAGCCTTAACCATCATGCCACGTGTTCAAAATGGCGACTACCCTAAACTACCAGCCTTAACCATCATGCCACGTGTTCAAAATGGCGACTACCCTAAACTACCAGCCTTAACCATCATGCCACGTGTTCAAAATGGCGACTACCCTAAACTACCAGCCTTAACCTAACTTTTGTTAATAACATTATACCTTTTAAATCATGTGCAGTGACTTAAGCCAATACTCTATAGTCAAGACATGCAAAATATACCTTTAAATCCAATTATAAACAAGAACAAGGCATGAGTGGCGTTAGGCCACGTGTAGTTAGTTAAGATAGCTCTAACACTGAATCACCAGTTTTAAACTAACCTTTTCTTAATAACACTATACCTTTTACATAATAACCAATTAATTTATAACTCTTTAGTCAAGAAATGTAAAGCCTTATATCATTAAAACCAATTAGAAACAAGTATAAAGCGACTACATGAATTTCACAAGCCAAACCAAAGTCTTCCCAAATCTCGAGGTTTCTGGGCTTTAAGAGCGGCTTTTTCCCCAGCCATGCTTGCCTCTTGGGTGAGTGAGCTACGCTGCTGCAGCGTGGCTTTGAGTCAATCCCCACACAAACTGTGGCTAGCTCAAGAGGTTACCAGCAGATGTAATCTTTACCAATTTTTTCTTTTTAACATGAAACAGTCATTCACACAAAGACACAGAGAGGACATAAACATACACATAGACAGTCGGTGCACCGGGACAAACACGGAAAGATACACAGAAAGTTAAGCGTGCTTGTTAAGCAATTGCATCCATTTTCCTCTTTAAACAGCTCTTAGAAGCTGTGGACATATGCCTATTTTTAAAAACCCCTTTCTTTTCGCCGAAATCAGCTCTTACGAGCTTTGGGCAAATGCCTACCAAATTCCTTCCCCATATTTCCCTATCTTATCAACCCAAGCAGTCCTGCGCTGGGTCCACGCAGTATGCTTGAAAAACTGTATCCATTCCTGCACTCACAACCATAGACACGAATTCACTAGCGCTAGTTTTGCCCTCTATGTTGCTTACCGTGCGGACACCATTAATTTTCACCTTTTTCTGCGAAGCTTCGCTGGATAGGGCTACCTCAAGAAATTCTCTCGTGCCAGGTCGTCCCACGTTCAGGCGCCACTATGTAGCCGCCAGCAGCTACATGTAAACCGGGTTACCTGTTGAGAGAATTTTGGGGTCATAGGGAAGAGCGGCGAAAAGACCGTACGGCTAAGTCAATGTTCACTGATCAAAGCCGTAAACTTTAATGGCGCCGGACCTTTTAACAGTTCGGGCAAACCCTTCCCCCAGACTCCAGGCTGAGTTCCGGTGGAAGTTGTCTAGCTTCTCTTGGAGGTCTTCGTCTTGACTGCTCCGGCAGCTGGGTGGGTCACCTGTTTAATTCAGGAATCCCTATACCAGGAAGAACAATGAACTTAACCTTTACTACGTGCGCTCCACCCTAAGTGGAGCAGAATCCTGGCTAACTGGGAGAAGTTAACCTTGACCAAAGTCAAACTCTGACCAAGTGCAAGACTGCCCCAATATGGCTCTGTACACTCTGGCCTCCTACGTGGCTATTGGCAGGGCAGTTCTGAGCATGCCTTCTACCACCGCCCGACACAAAGCCTTCTCTACGTGCGCCTCTCACCTGGTTGTGGTGGGCATCTTCTACTCAGTCACTATCTTCATCTACGCCCGCCCCAAACGCATAGAAGCCATGGACCTCAACAAGGTGCTGTCTGTCATCTACACAGTGGTCACCCCCATGTGCAACCCCGTCATCTACTGTCTGCGGAACAAGGATGTCCAAGTAGCTCTCTACAGAGCCATGCACTGGTCCTAAAGTTGACCCGATAACTGAGTCCTTGGGGAGGGGCCTTAAATTACCAATATCTATTTTTATATTAAAATATAATTCACACACCATAAATTTCATCTTTTAAACACAATGCAGTCAGTATTTTCTTCTTTGCTTCCTTGTAATTATGCAGTCATCACCATTCTTAAATCCAAAACATTTTCTTTGCCCCTAAGACAAACTCAGGCCTATTAGACATCACTCCTAATATCCACCAGCCACTACTCCAAGCCCCAAGAAACTAACAGCCTATATTCTGTTTCTGTAGATTCATCAGTTCTAGAAATTTTTAATGAGTTTATGCCATAAGTGTCTATTGTGACTGACATATTTTGAAAGCTATATACATTGCTGCATAAATTTATTTCCCAAATAACATTATGTTGTGTGATGTCCTCCTTTACCAGTTAATGGACATATGGGTTTATTCTGCTTTGGGGGAAATCTTTGGTCTAATGTAGCTGAAAACTTTTTTTAGTTTTTTTTTTATTTTCTATATTCTTTGTTTACATTCCAAATAATTTCCCCTTTCCAGGTTCCCCCTCCCCATAAGTCCCATAATCCCTCTTCCCTCTGCCTGTTCCCTAATCAACCCCCTCCCACTCCTATGTCCTGGCAATCCCCTACAATGCTGCATCAAGCTGTTCCAGGACCTGGGCCCTCTCCTTCCTTCTTCTTGGGGATGATTTGTTATGTGAGTTGTGTTTTTGGTATTCAGAGCTTCTGGGCTAAAACCCACTTATCAGTGACTGCATTCCATGTGTGTTCTTCTTTTTTAGTTTTGTAAGTTATTCTTGTTACCATTTGTGCATGAGTATTTTCCTGCATGAATATGTATACAGGTGTAAGTGACTGATAGCCACAGAGGCCAGAAAGTAGCACTAAATCCTCTGGGTCCAGTGTTAACAGACATTTGTGTGCCAACATGTGCTGGAAGGGCAGTCCGTGCTCTAAACAGCTGAGACATCTCTCCAGCCTCTGTGCATACCACTTTAAAAATCTAAAAAGACTTCTATTTATTCTTCAACAACAACACTCATGTATAGGTGTATCTTGATTGTATCAGCCCCACCTTCCCACTCATGGTTACCTCCCAAACACTCCATCTTTCCGCCTTCGTGTGCTCTTCCTTCTTGTTCTGAGTGCAGCTAGTACTGCCTGAATGAGCATGAACAAGCTGGCAGGGTCCACACCCCTAAAGAAGAATGATGTGCTCTCCTATAGCAGGCAATAGCTCTCTACAGCTAGGGAAGGAGCCTAGTGAGCCACCCAAATCATGCTGTAACTACTGACTGCATTTATCTTGTCCTGGAAACCATAGCTTCTGTGAACTCTGGAGTACAAAGCGTAGCACTTCCAGAATACATGGTTTTCCAGCAGCCTTCACTATTCCCCACCTATAATATCCTTTCTACATCTTATGGTGAAAAGGTTTTTGTAGTTGCTGCTCATGCTATTGTTTTGTGTAGGGGGAGGAGCTGATTCTAAAATCCGATTTCATAATTGGTTCTTAAAGTGTCAATGAAGATGGTGGAAGCCAATTGCTGGGAGAAAGGGAAAGGGTGGGATTCGCAGGTCCCAGGAAGAAGAGAAAGGACAGAAATAAGGAGGAAGAGGAGCATTTTTTGGCCAGGTTTTGGGATGGGAGGCTTATACAACCATGTAAGATCTTGTGTGGATGGTGGATGGTGGCTGAAAACATCCAGTGGAAAAAAAGATAGCCTTTTCAACAAATGGTGCTGGTTCAACTGGAGGTCAGCATGCAGAAGAATGCGAATTGATTCATTCTTATCTCCTTGTACTAAACTCAACTCCAAGTGGATCAAGGACCTCCACATAAAACCAGACACACTGAAACTAATAGAAAAGAAATTGGGGAAGACCCTTGAGGACATGGGCACTGGGGGAAAGTTCCTGAACAGGACACCAATAGCTTATGCTCTAAGATCAAGAATTGACAAATGGGACCTCATAAAATTACAAAGTTTCTGTAAGGCAAAAGACACTGTCAAAAGGACAAATCAGCAACCAAAAAATTGGGAAAAGATTTTCACCAGCCCTACATCTGATAGAGGGCTAATATTCAATATATACAAAGAACTCAAGAAGTTAGACCCCAGGGAACCAAATAACCCTATTAAAAATGGGGTATATATCTAAACAAAGAATTTTCACCTGAAGAAATTCGGATGGCCAAGAAGCACCTTAAGAAATGCTCAACATCATTAGTCATTAGGGAAATACAAATCAAAACAACCCTGAGATTTCACCTCACACCAGTCAAAATAGCTAAGGTTAAAAACTCAGGAGACAGCGGGTGTTGGCGAGGATGTGAAGAAAGAGGAACACTCCTCCACTGCTGGTGGGATTGTAAGATGGTACAACCACTTTGGAAATCAGTCTGGCGGATCCTTAGAAAACTGGACATGACACTTCTGGAGGACCCTACTATATCTCTCCTGGGCATATACCCAAAGGATTCCCCCACATGCAATAAAGACACATGCTCCATTATGTTCATAGCAGCCTTATTTATAATAGCCACAAGCTGGAAAGAACCCAGATGTCCCTCAATGGAGGAATGGATACGGAAAATGTGGTATATTTACACAATGGAATACTACTCAGCAATTAAAAACAATGAATTCACAAAATTTTTAGGCAAATGGTTGGATCTGGAAAATATCATCCTAAGTGAGGTAACCCAATCACAAAAGAATACACATGGAATGCAATCTCTGACAAGTGGATATTAATTAGCCCAGAAGCTCTGAATACCCAAGACACAATTAGCATAACAAATGACTCCCATGAAGAAGTAAGGAGAGGGTCCTGATCCTGGAAAGGATTGATCTAGCATTGGAGGGGAATATAAGGACAGAGAAAAAGGAGGGGGTGATTGGAGAATGGGTGGAAAGAAGGTTTATGGGACATATGGGGAGGGGGAACTGGGAAAGGGGAAATCATTTGGAATGTAAACAAAGAATATAGAAAATAAAAATATATAACTAAAAAAAAGATCAGAGGTCAAGCTTTGGACCTCAGTCCACCCTTTTATAATGTGAATCCTGGGGACGAAACCAGCCAAAGAGTACACATGGAGGGACCCATGGCTCCAGATGCATATGCGGCAGAGCATGGCCTTGTCGGACATCAAAGGGAGGAGAGGCCTTGGTCCTGAGAAGGCTCAATGCCCCAGCATAGGGGAATACCGGGACAAGAAACTAGAAGTGGGAGGACTGGTGAACAGGGGGAGGGGGAGGGGTTAGGGGATTTCCGGGGCAGGGGGAACCAGGAAAGGGGACAACATTTGAAATGTAAATAAAGAATATATCTAATCAAATAATAATAATGTGAGTCCTGGGGACTTGGGTCATCAGGCTTGAGAGCAATGGTCTTTGCCCACTGAGCCACCCTGTCCTCCCCTGCGATATTCCTCTTTTTCATGTTGTCTCTAAGAAGTCCTTTTATACAATGCTCTAGAAACATTCACCATCTTTCTCTGGGATTTCTTTATGTGTATTTGGCCATGAACTGTTTTTCAAGCAAGGAGAGAAAGGACATCAGCTCTCTCAAGAATCTCAGCACCGACAGGGGGTTCTCTTCAACACAGCCTGGACCTCTCTATTCCTCAAGCAGTAGATGACCGGGCTGCACATGGGTGTGGCCACCGTGTAGATGACTGACAGCACCTTATTGAGATCTGTGGATTTGACATGGCTGGGCCTGGAATACATAAAGAGGACCACGGAGTAAAAAAGACCCATTACAAGGAGGTGGGAGGCACACGTGGAGAGGGCTTTGTGACTCGCCGCTGCTGACGGCATTCGGATCAGCACCCTGCCGATAGCCACATAAGAGGCCAGAGCGACCGACAGTGACCCACAGAAGATGGCGACGGCTGAGATAAAGTGGATCAGCTCTGTGAGAGCCACATGGCTGCAGGACAGGTTGAGCAGTGGAGAGACATCACAGAAGAAGTGGTTGAGGACATTGGGGCCACAGTAGGACAGACTTGCAATGCATGTCGTCTTGATCACAGACATCAACAGTCCACCCACCCAGGAGGACAAGGCCAATCCCCAACAGACCTGGGGCTTCATGATCAGTGAGTAGTGCAGTGGACAGCAGATCGCCACGTAGCGGTCATAGGCCATGGAGGCCAGGAGAGCGCACTTGGTGCCAATGAGAGAGGTGAATAAGAACAGTTGAGCCATGCAGAAGGAGAAGGACACAGGGTAAGGGCTGGACCTCAGCCCCAAGAGCAGGGTGGGCATGGTGACCGACACATAGCACATCTCCAGGCAGCTGAGGTTGCCCAGGAAGAAGTACATGGGCTTGTGGAGCAACTCATGGTGGCTACCGATGAGGTAGATGACTAACATATTCTCTAAGAGTATCAGCAGGTAGAGAGTCAGAAAGATAACAAACAGGCTGTCCTTGATGTCTTTACTGGCAGACAACCCCAGCAGGATAAAATCCTGGTCAACAGACCAATTGGCAAGTTGTAGAGATCTCTCCATCTAAGTGAGGAAAGAAATAGGTTTATAAAGACACTGGTCTGTTCAAAAGTGTAAAGGTATCTATGGTTAAACCTTAGAGCTGAACCAGCTTAGCACGGGCTTGACCTGAAGCAAACAGAGCAATGAGGGGAAACTGGAAAACTGCAAAAGCAGAAATGGAACATTGACACACACAGGAACCTACGGAGGCTTAAATCCTAAGAAACGTACATATCCAGTATTTGTGGGTCCCGGTTACTGTGCCGGCGAAAGCAGAGTCAAGGAGCTTGAAGACGACGCAGTATTTAAGAGCACCAGCTGCTCTTGCCGAAGACCTGGGTTCGATTCCTGGCACCCACATGGCAGTTCACAGCCGTCTGTAACTCCAGTTCCAGGTGATTGATTACGTCCTTATGACCTCTGAGAGAAGCAGGCATGGACATGCAGGCAAAACCATCATACACATAATATAAAATAAATAAATCTAGAAGAAATTAAATGGGGTGAAATCCATCCTCACAAAGCCGCTAGCTCTTGTGAACATTTAGTTTTTGTTTTGTTTTGTTTTGGTTTGATTTGGTTTGGTTTGATTTGGTTTGGTTTGGTTTGGTTTGGTTTGGTTTGCTTTGCTTTGCTTTGCTTTGCTTTGCTTTGCTTTGCTTTGCTTTGCTTTGCTTTGCTTTGCTTTGCTTTGCTTTGCTTTGCTTTGCTTTGGTTTGCACGGTTGAGAATTAAACCAGGGTTCTGCTCATCATACATAAGAACTGTAAGACTTAACCATTTCCCAAACCCCTCATGATATTTAAATATAGCAATAGATAAGATTGTGCTTTATAAAATAAGGAAAATTTTCGTGCTTTTAATGACCTTAAATGACCAGTTCTGGGTCAGAGTTCTTTCTTCAAAATTCTCCCAAGATCTCAGAAGTTGTATGCTTTATTTCAAATAAGACTTACAACTATCTTTTCTGAGTATATCTCTCTTAACTGTCATCATTTACAAAGGAAAGATAGACAGACAGACAGATTAGATAGATAGATAGATAGATAGATAGATAGATAGATAGATAGATAGATAGATACCAGTATAATATAATCTTTTTCTGACAATTTTCGTGAGTGCAGGACAGGTTGGACAGAGAAGAACCATTTTGATTGATTGATTGATTGATTGATTGATCGATTGATCGATTTTATATATGAGTCTTTGGTTTACACAAATATATGTGTATTGTGTGCCTGCTGGTGCCTACAAAGATCACTATAATTCATTGGATCACCGAGAGCTGGAGCTCAGAATGGTTGTGAGTTGCCATGTGGGTGCTGAAAATCCAATCTGGATCCTCTGCAAATGCAACAAGAGCTCTCAAGCACAATGCCATCTCTCCACCCCTCACTTTTATTAGAACAATATGTTAACTGAAACTCATAAAGTTTGGCTAAAGGAAATCCTTCAAGAACAGTGTGTATTTATATCTTTGTATGTTCATATATGCATATGTGTGTATGTGCATGCATGGGTGTGCATGTCTCTGTGTTAGTAGATACATGTGTGTGTGCCAGTGCATGTGTGTTTTGCATGCACATGAGCATGCATCTGCATCTATGAGTGTATATGCAGAGCCCATAGTACACTATCAGGGTCTTCTTCTACCACTTTACACCATTTTGCCTTCAGACAGGGTTTCTCACTGAACTGTAAACTCACAGCTTTAGTTAGCCTAGCAAGTGAGCTCTAAAGATCCACCTGTCTCTGCCTTCCCGTGCTGGGATTACAGGTACCTGGCATTTTGGACTTCTTATGTGAGTTCAGCATATACAAACGTGCGTCCTCATGCTTTCTTAGTAAGCATTCATGTATATATACCTAGTATGCTATCTCATCCATACACAGCAGTCTTTGTAAAGGAAAGAAACTAGGCATATTGAGCATAACTTATGGTCTAAAGAATATTTGAAACATAAACATCAGATGTTTTACTACTTTAAATGTATAGGCATTGATCAAACCATACACACACGGGACTGTTCTGGAGCTCATGGATAATAAATCCCATGGTCAAAGAAGAGATGGCAGGTCCTGTTCTATGTGACAGATACCATGGGATTCTGTGTCAAATGTGGAGAGTGTGGTGTTTGTGTCTAATCACTAGCAAATGTCTGGTATATTACCTGTACTAGATGCCTGTAATAAAACTATGGGGGGAAATGAGTGTTTGCAACCTTTTGGTATTTTAATATTCTAGGTAATGAGAGATTTAAAAACTCAAATAGAAGGTCGAATGTAAAAATCAGACAGTAGGCACTAGGGAAATCTCTGTCATTAACCTGTCTGTCTCCCAGGCATGAGTTTAGATACCCAACACGCAGCTGTAACTCCAGTACCAGCTTTGGAGGGAAAAAATGGATGGATCCAAGTAGTTTGCTGGCCAGGTAGCTTAGCCAAACTGGTATCCCACTGGTCAGCGAAGACCCTATCCCCAAAACTATGGTGGAGAGAGACTTAGGAACTCACCCAATCCCACATGCATGCTCACGTGCACACACACATGCACACACTTACGGGAGGGGAGAGAGAGAGAGAGAGAGAGAGAGAGAGAATGCCAGAGGATGGACGCTAAAGAAACAGCTCAGGCCAAGATGCATATAGCTGTCCGGGTCTAGAGGAGGCTATTTTAAGACTCAGAGAACTCTTCACTGGGTAGGAAAGTAATGTTTTAATTTATTCTTGAATGACAAGAAAGAAAATGAACCTGGTGTCGGAATTGTGGGGAACCACTCAGTCTGTGCCTGGATAATCAGTGATCTGCGCCAAACAAGAAAACAAAAAAACAAAACAAGACACACACACACACACACACACACACACACACACACCAAAAGCTCAGTCATTAATGAAATAACCCAAATGTGATGTGGCTTTCCTGTCCGTGGCTGGGCACTCACCAGTCAGGTACCCCTGGCGTTTGAGATGCTAAGAGTTTCTGTGTTAACTGCCACATACTGCAGGAGAACAAGCTTCTCTGGCTGGAGAAGTCTCTCGTAACATTAGCAAAGCGTAGTGAGAAAGACTGTCACGGATGGGAGATGTGGGGGAGCACTGTGAACTGCTGTCTGCATCCGGATAGTGCAATCCAGAACAACAACACAACTGCGGCTGCCCATGCAAGACAGCACGGCGTGCAACGTGTGACCCCAAAGTGGGGAGGGTCAGGTTGTAAGAAACAAAGGGGCAGTCAGGAGTGGGAGAGGGCTACGGGAGGGCAACTGGGTGAACCTGTTCATAGCATTGTATACATGTGTGAAATTGACAAATTTAATGTTTAAAATCCCTAAAAATTTAGCAGTGCACAAGTATAACTTTGTGGCCTTAGGTGCACAATAATAAAGGAAAAGCACTTAAAACATCTGTCTTGTCAAAGATTTTATGAACTCACAGAGACTGAAGCAAGCACAGGGCCTGCACAGGTATGCACCAGATCCTCTGCGTGTGTGTGTGTGTGTGTGTGTGTGTGTGTGTGTGTGTGTGTGTGTGTGTGTGTATGTATATGTATATGTGTGTATGTGTATGTATATGTATATATGTATATGTTTATGTATGTATGTGTGTGTGTGTGTTTGTATATATCTTCCAGTTTAGCAGGTTTTTTTCAAATTCCTGAGTGTGTGAATGAATGAATCTCAGATTCTTGTGCTTTCTCTTAGGGTGTTTTCCTTCCATCGGATTGTCCTGTCCAAAGAATGCTTTTTGTTTTATTCTACTGTATTTTATTTTGTTATATTTTATCTTTTAAAAGTCTGTTCTTTTCTATGAGAGACAGAAAGGGAGTGGGTCCAGGAGGAGGAGGAGGAGGGAAGGAACTGGAGGAGGAAAGGAGACCAGAATCAAAATGTATTTTCCAAGAAAAGAGTCTATAAACACCTACACTGTGCAATTTAAAAATTTGCATTACCTAAAGAAATTCTGATCACCAGATTACAAGATAGGAAAATGCCCCACTGTGTGTTACTGATAAAGGGTTTATCCATAAAATATATAAAGATATTAGTTGATTGGTGTGAGAAGCGAATTCAGAGAGAGAGAGAGAGAGTCCTAGAACAGTATTCCTCAACTTTCCTAATGCTGAGACCCTTTCATGACGTTCCTTATGTTGTGGTGACCCCTAACCATAAAAATAATTTTGTTGCTACTTAACTGTAAGTTTTGCTACTGTTATGAATAGGAATATAAATATCTGAGATGCAGGATATCTGATATGCGACCCCCAGGGTGGTCTCAACCGCTGGGTCTCGAGCCACTGTCCTAGAGTGGCTTTTAACCTATTTCAATTAAAATTAACTTAAATCTAGGAAAATTTCTCATCTTATTAGAAAACAAGCAAATGGAAATTGAAGGTGAAGTGAGATACCGGTTTTTACAGCCATAGAGATGTCCTGTATATGAACATTAGGGCGCGTTGAGCTTTAGTGTATAGGTTTTCACAGCCTGGGGGGAGCCGAGATGGGTATTGCCTCTTGAGAAATGAAGTAACCATCATCTAACAAATTGTAGCATGTTGTTGCCTCAAGTCACACTAACAGCTACACTTTTTGGTGCCCTGAATAAGGTATCTAAAGTCTGCAAACAGCTGATAAGACAACTGATACATAAAGCAAGCCCTGTTTATACAATGGAATGCTACTTTGTGAGTCAATGAGTCTAGCTAGCATCCTTGGTGGCCAATCTCAGACACATAATCCTGAGAAAAAGTAAAATGCATTAACCATGCCACTGATACTAATCATATATATAAAGTAAAATTGAAAAAATGACTTCATGGCATTTCAAAGGTCGTTTCAAGGCTGGAAAGATGGCGCCGTGGGTAACGGATCCGGGCTTGGAAAGCCTGGCAGCCCTAGTCCCATTCTCTGGGCAAGGAAAAAACTGACTTCCAAAGGTTGTCTTTTAACGTCCACATGCATGCTGTGGCATGTGCGTGCCTGCATCCCTCCCCGATTATACACACAAACACACGATGATCATGATCATGATAGAATTTGAAAAATACTGTTAAGCCAGCAAGATGGTCCGTGAATGAGTAAAGAGGCCACCCGGCCTGGTGGAAAAAGAGAACTGACTCTCAAATTGTCCTCTGCGTGCGCGCATCACAGGCACACACACACACACACACACACACACTGCTTTTAATTTAAAAGTATTGTTTATAAATACGAAAGCAATACTTTTGCTGAAAGTGCTTTTAGGTCACCAGGCTTTTGCAGCAGTCAGGATGGATCCCCAGAAGCCTAGCCAGTGTCACCAGCAGGATGTGTTGTACCTGAAAAGAGTCCTTAGGGCCCTGGGGCTGCCCCTGGTGCTGAAGCCGCGTCCGGTTCCAGGACTGTGCTTTGCTGCCGGAGCTGACCGTGGTCCTGAAACTAACTCCTGTTCCTCTTCTCCTGCATACCTTTCCTCCTAGGCTGGTTGATTTCCTCCTCTGGTCCACTTACCCCTTGGTCATTTGTCTCTCAAGCGTCCCCTTATCACTCCCTGCAGCTGATATAACTTCTCCAGAAGGCTTCTTCATATTATTACTTTACCTCTCTGATAACATAGGAGGCCCTATGACCCTGAATGATTTTCTCAAGAATGGTGATAGTGTTGTAAAGGGTACTGGACGATTTGGGAAGCGTCAAAGATGTTTTAAAGCATGGGTTGAGGATGAAACAGCAATTAATGTAGTCGATTCTGGCTTTGGACTCATATAGTGACATACAGTCCTGGGTCTGTGCCTCTGCTCCCAGGCTCCGGGATGGCAGGCATGAACCACCATGCCTAGCTCTAACGGTACCTTCTTTTGAATTATCTATTACATAAAGACACTATATCATAGCTTTCAGCTGTTGCCTGTGTTCAGTGTATTGGGTGATTTAGAGATGACATGCTCTGTAAGCACTTTTACGAGGATAAGAATAAGAAAGTGTTTTCCATCATGAATACCTCACAGTGGCATGCATACATAAACACCAAGGACATTTTTTAAAGTTTAACAAGATAACACTCACCTTTACATCACACAGGTAGGTTTGATGGTGTCTTCACTTATGAGAGATATGAGTGAAGACGTTCTGTGTCCTCTTAATACTATTATTGACCCAATAAGCTGATTTTATGAATCTCAGCTTGAGATATACTGCCAACTTAAAAGCACAGCACAGAAATGACACTAAGCTGGTTCTAATCCATTACTGTCTGCATAGGTTCTGGAATTACAAAGTTCATATATTCATCCCCAGCATGAAATTGTTACCCATTTTTTTCTTTTCAAAAATATCTTATTGGTATATAGTTATTGCACAGTATTGAGATAAATGTATTATGAGGTATAAACATATTTACCTCTCCCATTTCGTCACTTTATTCTCCCCCCCCCCATACAGAAGATCTATTCTCCCATGTTCTTTGTGGTTTCATAGATAACCTTGAATTCTTACAGTTTAATAAATCTATGGAGATTTATTAACATGAAGTCTGTGTGTCATACAGGCCATTTCTAGCATCTATAGACATCTTATAGGAGGAAACTCTCTGTCGTCTCTGAAATCATGAGATCAAACTTTTCTTACCTCTCTGTTAAGGCAAAGTGGGATTCTTTCTTCCTCTTTAAGAATATCCAGTTTCTCACCTAGACACAGCAAAGGTGTCAGTGACTTAAGTGGCTGGACAACTAATTCAAAGTCAAGTATTTGGGAAAGTTATCTTTAGTTCTTGGCATTGAGTTCTCAACTACTCATATTTCTCTACTTCTGCATTTTCAAGAAAATCCTGTTCTAGCCAGCTCCAAGCTGAGGGGAAAATTTAAACCCAAGAGCGGTGCCTTAGAGGGCTGTGTTAGTCTCTGTGGGTTTGGAGGAAAGACTCAAGTGAAACTTTTCATAATGTAGTACTGGAGCTTGTGAGGGTGACCCAAAGGCAGAATTTGTTCCAAATCAGTTCTGGGGCAACTCCTAATATGGCCAAGGACGTATGCCAAACACTGGCATCCAACAGGTATACGTAACACAGTCACCACTCTTGGGTTGCTCCTAAGATAGCGAAGGGCATTGAACCTACAAAAGACATTTATAAAATCTTGTAATAAATAGAAAGTGACATGGCAGGTGCAGAGGGTGAGAATCTGGTGATTTGGAAATATTTGCAAGATGTTTATATGAACTTGGCCTCTAAAGGCTATCATAAGGACACTTCTACTTGGTACAAGTCAAGAAAAAGAGGCAGGAATTCAAAGAAACCCTCTCTCTCCACTAGCTCAGTATTGTGAAATATGAGAAATTATTTTATTAAAAAATAAATCATGCTTAACACAGAAAGTTGAAAGCAGACAGAAATTTAAAAAGCAATACCTCTTCCACACTGAGATAACTTATTTTTTCAAGATTTAATTTATTTATTTTATGTATATGAGTACACTCTAGCTGTACAGATGGCTGTGAGCCACTATGTGGTTGCTGGGAATTGAACTCAGGACCTCTAGAAGAGCAGTCAGTGCTCTTAACTGCTGAGCCATCTCTCCAGCCTGAGATAACTTATGAAAAAAGCACCAATTTCTAAAACCTATTCTATTTTCTTCTACACAAATTGCATTTTTAATTTGTTTTGAAACAGAGTCACACATAGCCTAGACTACCCATGAACTCGTTATGTAGTTGAATATGGTCTTGAACTTCAGACCCTTTTGCCTCCACCTTACAAGCTCTGAGATTACAGGCATGCATCCCTGCTCCTCATTTATGTAGGACTGCAGGACAAAGACAGATCTGTGCACACTGACAGGCACTCAACAAACTGACGGCTTAGATCCTCATCCTCCCAGGGCACTTTTAAAGCTGAAACATATGTATACTGTATGAAGCTGGTTTCATTATTCAGAATTCTTTATTTTTATTTATATGCATGTGTGTTGTGTATGTATGTATGTGCCTAGTGATGCAGAAGGCACAGAAAGATATTGGATCTCCTAGAACTGGAGTTACAGATGATTCTGAGCCACCATGTTGGTGCTGGAAACTGAACCTGGGTCCTCTGCAAGAGCAGCCTGTGCCCATAACTGCTAAGCCGTCTCTCTAGCTCCAGACAATACCCATGTCAGGTGTCTCACAACAACCGGTAATTCCAGCTCCAGGTGAATCTGACGCCGTGACACTATCTTTTAGCTTCTGGGGCACCTGTACACACACACAGAGGGAGAGAGACACACACACAGAGACACAGAGAGAGAAAGAGAGGGAGGGAGAAAGAGAAGGAGGGAGAAAGAGAGAGACAGAGAGACAGAAAGAGGGAAGAGAGGATACATACATGCATGCATACATACATACATGCATACATACATGCATGCATACATACATACATGCATACATACATACATCTTTTTAAAACCACAAAATGTCATAAATATGCTTTAAGATAGATAAAATATTCTAAATTATTTTCCTTGCAAAAATTCTTTCAGTTGTCTTCTGAGTCAACTCTCACACACATTCACATATGTAATGAATACTGCCAATTTTGCTCTGAAAATTGTATTAACCTTTGGTTAATACATTTTATTATTAAAGTTAACAAATAAAACATCACAATGCCCTTGAATGGTTCTTGCTTTCTCAAAATTCCTATAAAAATATGTATTAGATGTTTATCCTCTTTCTTTAAATGCTTCTTATTCAAATATTTTTAATTACAATTTTACTCTAAAATTTAAAGTTTGAGTTGCAAACTTCTGGTACTTTTACTAATGTGAAAAACCACAATTAGCCTTTTATATCATATTTCATCATATAGCATATTGTATTCAGTCATTGTCACATTAGTTAATATTTTTCATTCCAGTTTCATACACTTGACACAAAGTTTAATCAACCTTTTTATCTACTGTAATCTATTGCATCAATTGTCTTATTAGATATTCACATAAGTGAAGACACTGGGTCAAAGCTTACAATCAATTTTAAATGTTTTATACAGGTTAGTAGGTCATTGTCCAAGAAAGTTTAAACAGTTTGGTATGTCGAAGGAATTCATGAGTGTATGTTAATATTTCTAAAAAACAAAAACAACAAATAAAAAAACAACAACAAAAACATCCTTAAGATGTGGGAATCACCTGAATGTTCCCCACTATAGTGTAGTGGTGGTGTAACGTCCTACTTAACACTTTCTGCAAGAGCCAGTGAAGTTTTTAGATTCATTGAACATTTGTGTTGTTTCAGATACTAATTCTATGTGTATAAATATCACCACTTGCCCTGACATTTGTTTTGAGGTTTTCTGACTGTTGGTTTTTAAAAATTGAAATAAAGTAATGATTTATTAACTCATTTTCATATACAATGTTTGCCCTACCCCACCACTCCTATCATCTGCCCCCAATCCATTTCCACTGAAGTCTTTCCTCCCCACGCTCTGCATATGAACGCAGAAGGTATATGTTTGTGTGACTTTAAATGTATATATAAATTTAAGACATGTATCTTAAGTAAATTAGAAGTGTGTTCTAAAAGTAAGGTATAGAACATTTTGCCAAATAGTTTGTCAGTTACACAAAAAGTCAGCCATTCAGTTAACATCTAGCTAGCTCAGCAATTCCACACCTAAGTATAACCTCAAGAAAACAAAACCATGCTCCTTCTCAAAGGTTATGAATTATGAGGCTGGGAAGGTCATGCAGTGGTCACAAGCACTTGTCGATCTTGCAGAGAACTGGAGTTCAGTTGTTGCACCCATATTAGATAGTTCATAATCACCTGTAACTGCAGCTCCGGGAGATCCAATGCTTGATTCTGGCCTCTGCAGGGACCTGTGTGCATGTACATGTGCTCTTGCACATATATGGACACAATGAGTACATGTTCACAGACAGTCAATTGACAACAGACCTGCTGTGGAAACAGTTGAGCTATCAGTCAGAATGGACACATTAAACATAGTCTGTGCAATCTGATGTCATGTGGAAACACATGAATCACTGACACCTGCTACACTATTCGTAAACTTAATGCATTATGAACTATGAAAATATCTAGCTTAAAAGGTGGCATTACATAATTTCATATCTACAAAATGCCAAAAACAGGGAAACCTATGCAGATAGAAAGTAGATTAGTGAATTTTTTAGTAGGAGTAGAGATACCACAGAAATAATTTCCAGTTTGTACAGGTATTTCTCTGGGAGTGATGGAACTACACAGTGATGATGGTTGTGCAACTTTGTGAAATATTCTAACACTGAGTTGTTTGTGTTTAATCATGAATTTTATATTTCACGAAATAGTATGTTGGTAAATAGGGCTGGTGAGATGGCTCAGCAGTTAAGAGCACTGACTGCTCTTCCAAAGGTCCTGAGTTCAAATCCCAGCAACCACATGGTGGCTCACAACCATCTGTAATGAGATCTGATGCCCTCTTCTGTTATGTCTGAGGACAGCTACAGCGTATTTATATATAATAAATAAATAAATAAATAAATCTTTAAAAAAAAGGATGTTGGTAAATTATGTCTCTCCTCTTGGTCTTAAGCACCTGGTCAAGCTGAAGACCAGCGCATGGTTCTGTGGAGAGCTGACTGCACCTCTTTGTTCCTGAGACAGTAGATGACGGGGTTGCACATGGGGGTGACCACTGTGTAGATGACAGACAGCACCTTGTTGAGGTCCATGGCTTCTATGCGACTGGGGCGAGCGTAGATGAAGATAGTGGCTGAGTAGAAGATGCCCACCACCACCAGGTGGGAGGCGCAGGTGGAGAAGGCTTTGTGACGGGCAGCAGCTGATGGCATGCCTAGAACTGCCCTGCCAATGGCCACATAGGAGGTCATGGCCACAAGGAGTGAACCCCAGAGGATGACAATGGCTGAAATGAAGTCTACCAGCTCTGTGAGGGCCACATGGGTACAGGACAAGTTAAGAAGAGGAGAGACATCACAGAAGAAGTGGTTGAGGACATTGGGGCCACAATAGGACAGGCTTGCAATGCATGCTGTTTTGATCACGGAGACAAGCAGCCCACCCAGCCATGAAGACGAGGCTAAGCCCAGGCAGACCTGGGGCCTCATGAGCAGTGGGTAGTGCAGTGGGCGGCAGATGGCCACATAGCGGTCATAAGCCATGGAGGCCAGGAGGGTGCACTCTGTGCAGATGAGAGAGATGAAGAAGAAAAGCTGGGTCATGCAACCTGTGAACAGAACATGGCAGGGCCCCGTCCACAGCCCCATGAGTAGGGTGGGCATGGTGACCGACACATAGCACATCTCCAGGCAGCTGAGGTTGCCCAGGAAGAAGTACATGGGCTTGTGGAGCTCGCTGTGGCTGCAGACGAGGTAGATGATGAGTGTGTTCTCCAGGAGTGTCAGCAGGTAGAGAGTCAGGAAGATGACAAACAAGGCATCCCTTATGCCCAGCCTTGTGGACAAGCCCAGTAGGACAAACTCCTGGACTCTGGTCACATTTGCCAACTCAAGTGACTTCTCCATCTACAAACAAAATACATCTACGAAATATTTTCCAAATCTCTCTCCTCATATCCTATACCATCCTAAATCAAAACTATAATCACAACTACATAAACAGTAACTTTTTAAAAAAAATTACGACGTTCATGTATTTTGCAGAGGGTCTTGTGTGGAAGGGGGGTCTTTAGAGTCTGTGTGGCTGGAGGCAGTACTCCCCTCCCATCACGTAGCTTCCAGGGATCAAACCCAGCTCCTCAGGCTTGACTGTGAGCACCCTTACCCATGAACCATCTCACCAGCCCTGAAATTACTTCTGGTTGAGTCATTTCACTTCTAAATTTGACCTATAAAAGTCTTTGTGTATCATCTGGTTGGAAACATTTCTGAAACATAGCTGATATAAGATCACCCCTCTCTCTTTAAAATGTCCATACATCCTTATTATTCTTTTAATAAACATTCTCTACACCCTCCTTTTTTGAGACAATGTCTCAGGTAGTCCAGGCTGACAGTGAACTCATTGTGTATCTAACAATAGCCTTGAATTCCTGGTTATCCTACCTTCATCTCCTGAGTGCTAAGATTACAGGTGTATAGACCACACCCAATTTATTATAATGCGGTACTCTTGCCCTCCAGTGCTCTGATTTCCAACTAATTCAGGTGCAAAGTCCTCTCTGCACATCCACTGAGACCTCATGGTTCCCCTTCCTTGTCCTCAAATGCTCCAAGCTCCTTCTAGTCCTAGGAAATACCCAAATGATGTTCCTATTGTCTAGAACATACTTCACCATGTTCTTGCTTTTTATTTTAAGTATTGTCCCCAGATAGGCCTCTCTTCGAGGTCCCATGTCAAATACCATGTCATTGTTCCTTATTCTATGTCTCCCTTCTTCCTTGTGAAGTGACTGTTATTAGTTTAAATTATTGGAAGGGGGCTGGAGAGATGCCTCAGTGGTTAAGAGCACTGGCTGTTCTTGTAGATGACCTAGGTTTGGTTCTTGGCGCCCACATGGTGGTACACAACCATCTATAACTCCATTCTAGGCTATCCCATGAGTTTTTCTGACCTCCAGTGTACCAAGCATGTACTTGATATGCATAGATGCATACAGACAGGCACATACATGCACATAAAATAAAAAGAACAAATCTAAGGGGGAAATTAAATTAGTGGTATGTTTTTTCTCAATTGATTATTTTCTCTCTAGCTAATTAGTAAGCCCCCTAAGCGCAAAATTGCACTGACTGATGTCAGTCTAACTCAAGACTGTTCTCCACACTCAGTCAAGGGCACTCATATAGTGTGCTGTACATACTCAGGGGATGTTTACATAATGTTCGGTGGATCAAGGATGACTTTCTAGGCATCACCTCCCAGAGGCTTCACAATAAGTGGATTCAAGATCTTTGGGACTTAGACTCAATTTACAATGGTTGTTGAATTATTTTAACTTGGTTTTGCAGTTTACTTTAGAGAGTGTCTCAGATCCAGGCTATCTTAGCACTCACTGTGTAAACCAGGGTGACCAGCAAGCCTCCAGAGTACTGAGATTACAGATGTGATACAACACATCTGGCTCTTATGTTACTGAGTTAGAAGAGAAAACAACGTTGTGCATGTGGAAAACTGTTCCTCCTATTACAATTCTCAATGTTCTGAATTTACTCAACCTTCAAGGTTTTTTTTTCTCTATGGAAGGTTTTTTAATGATACTGACTTCCATGAACTGTGGTAGAGATGACACAAGAAAATGAAAAATGAAGTCTTATAGAATTAAGTTACAATTAATTCATATAACATTTTACCTATCCTCTTTAATACTACAGTGAATATCAGTCGTTTTTCTGGACACACTGAGGTATAACATAATTCTCACCTCCCTAACTGTGGGTTTGATTTCCTGCGATTTAAAAACAATGGCAACATTAAACCCCATCTGCTAGACGGTCGGCAGTTTTCTGGAGACATTGTTCTTTTTCACAGCTGCACTGAATGAGTATAGCTAATCTTATTTTATTTTCCATGGGTCACTCTGATGGACATTTTCCAAGTCCCCATCCTACTGATAATACCACTGAGTCATATCTTAGTTTTGAAAGCTCTTTGTGATTGTGTAGTGCAAAATGTGAATACTGAAGAGTAGTTTCATCTTCTAAGCATCCCTCTAGCATCAACACTGGGAGATGCGCCCAGGAAGGCACAGTGGAGAAACGGGAATAAGTAACACTTTGCCCCAGACAAGCGCTTTCTGTTTTCTTCTTCATTGTTGACTAAGCCTGGATAAATCACTCTAATACATGACACTTAATAGCCTTTGGAAAACAGATGTGATTATCTTCATTGGAAATGTATACCTCCACTATCAAATAAGGGTCAAATAGACCTGGGCTTCTATGTTGTTATATATTAGATTATATAGTACACATTAATAGTAATGATCACAGAAGAACTGACATGCCTTCCTAGAGCCTCCATTTCCTCCCAGACAAATTATGAGTTATTATATTGATGGTCTAACAGGACTCATATTTGCCAACTTTCTGAAAAATGTTAAACAATAAATACTACCTACTATGATTAAGACATAGGCATTCAGATGTAAATATCATATTTATGGAAGGTACAATATTTTGTGAACCCAGGTTGCAAAGCATTTTGTGGGTAGGGTGTTACCTCGTTCACTTTGCAGGAGAAAGCAATCCCAGGAAGAAGAGGAATCTTGACTGAGGACACTCAGAGAGTAAGCAGCAGAACCAGCAAAGACAGGATCCTCCTGGCTCTGAAGCTAATGACCATTGCTTTGCTCTACACGTGTGTGAAATGATGCTGCAAATCCCTCTTTCTCCTGGCCTCTGAACTAGATTCTGGGTCTGGACCGAAGGCAGCCATGCAAAAATAAACTCGGCAGGCAAAGGCACTTTCCATGAAGCTTGACAGCATGAGTTTGATCCCTGAGACCCATGTGGTTTAAGGAGAGAACTGGCCTCTCCCATGTTGTTCTCGGACTTTCACACATGTGCTGTGCCCCCCCCCATATATACACACACAAATCAATACATTAACCAGAAAGTAAGCAAGAAGAAAAGAACAGTAAAAGGGCTCAGTAAAATTTTTGGGCAAATGACAACGAAACTGTACATCCAAAATGAGAAGATGTGCTCTCACTTTGATGAGAGCCCCTCAAACAATTGAAAATTCAGGCCACATTTTTATCTCCACTTATCCTCCAGAGAAATCTTGTTGTGGCAGAAAAAAAACCTGGGGTTTAGAATCATGTGAGCCAGGACTCAAATTCAAGGTCCTAAACTAGTCAGTTGTGTGACAGTCAGCATGGACTTAATTTCAACATGGACTTAGAAGTGTTCAGTTTTTCCCACGTATAAAATAAGGGCTGTGTGCATAGCTACATCATAGGGCAGAGAGGAGAAGGCATGGAGGTAAAACAAGAAGCTTTGACAAGGCACCTGCCACGAGTGCTAGACTCTAAGATACCACTTTTCTCATGCTCATTCTTCCTCCTCCAGTCCCTGCACCATGGCTTCCACGTTGCTTACCTGAGAAGTTTAAGTACAATGCTCCTCTACTGGGGTCTCTGCTCAGTGATGAGATGACCCGTGTGTCCACTCTGTGGTTGATTCCTCAGCAATGAAGACAAAGAATTCAGCCTTCCGTGGGCCAGGGCATATCCTTGGGAGCCTGTGGGCACTGTCCTTGTTTCTGAAACAACCGTTCTAAACACTTATCCCCTCAGTGGCTGAGGATCTCTGAGACTGCCCCCAAACCTCTGTGGAATTAAACAACATATGGAAGGGATTTTTTTTTCTAACTTGCTATTAGGCTTGGGGAAGAGGGCAAATGCATGCCCAGTCTGGAGTGATTTCCCACCAAGTTGGTAAGCAAGCATCCACTGCCTTCTGTGTGATAGAAGGCTCTATGCATGCCAGCAACATGAAAATAAATCTAACACTGTCCCACCTCCCAAAGTCCCTGGCAAAGGTCGATATGAAAACAGAGGCAAAGACTGGGGGTGGCAGAGAGGAAGACAGGCTGCGTTAGCTTTTTCGAGGAAGACATGAACAAATGTCTATTCACCCCAGATAGGACACCAATAACAAACCAGTATAATGACGCCACTCAACTCCAACCTGGAAAATGTAAAGAACTGAGTGAGGCTCTGCTTGCAGGACTGTACCTAACCCCCAAATATCTACATCACCATGAAACCTCCCACCCCCATTATAGATAATGATCTCATAGAAGCTGCATCATGATGTCTCAGCGACAATTATCCTTCCACTTCTGGTATGCTCTGGCATCCCCCAAGTTGAGCCACAATTAGGGGTGGGGCAAGAAGGAACTCCACTTATGAGCTTTGTCACACACACACACACACACACACACACACACACACACACACACACTCGACTTTCACTAAGGAATGTCAAGAGTTCTTTTACTATCACTACAGACCTACCTACCCCTATGCCAGTCTACTCAATTAGTTTCCAAGGAGGTCTCCACTACAATATGTTTGTGTTATCTTGGAGAAAACTAGAATTTCCAGAAAACTCTCTATGGCTGCCTTCATCCTGAATTGGTAAGGAAACATTCCTTTGTGCAGACACCTTGAGGGTCAGGGGTGAGGAGAACACAACATCTGTCCCAACACCAGGAGTAACTGGGACCGGTAGGACCCACGCACACAGGAACTCCACAAGACCAGTGCCAGTGCTCTGAGCAGACCTTGGGCACAAACTCCACAGCCAGTCCCACAACACCCAGAAGAGGCTGTACTCACAGGCGTGTTTACATGCCCAGGATCACAGGATCACAGGAGCTCGGTCACAAGATCTCAAGATCCCAGAAGCAGCTTGACTCCCAGGAGTTTGGACACACCCAGGATCTCAGGATCACAGGATTGTGGAATCACAGGATCACAAAGACAGCTTGACCCTGAGGAGTTCTGACATAACCCGGATACAATCAGATGTAGTGAGGGCAGGTAGCACTAGAGAGAACCAGATGGTGGAAGGCAAGCATAAGAACATAAGCAACAGAAACCAAGGTGACTTGGCATCATCAGAACCCAATTCTTCTACCACAGCAAGTCCTGGATATACCATCACATTGGAAAAGCAAGATTTGGATCTAAAAATCACATCTCAGGACGATGATAGAGCACTTTAAGAAAGACATAAATAACTCCCTTACAGAAATACGGGAGAACACAGATAAACAGCTAGAAGCCCTTAAAGAGGAAACACAAATCCTTTAAAGAATTCCAGGAAGAGACAATCAAACAGGCGAAGAAGATAAGCAAAACATTCCAGGATCTAAAAACGGAACTAGAAACAAAGAAATCACAAAGGGAGACAACCCTAGAGACAGAAAACCTAGGAAAGAAATCAGGAGTCATATAAACAAGCATCACCAACAGAATACAAGAGATAAAAGAAAGAATCTCAGGTGCAGAAGATACCATAGAAAACATTGACACAACAGTCAAAGAAAACACAAAAAGCAAAAAGCTCATAACCCAAAACATCCAGGAAATCCAGGATACAATGAGAAGACAAAACCTAAGGATTATAGGTATAGAAAAGAGTGAAGATTCCCAAATTAAAGGGCCAGTAAATATCTTCTTTTTTTATTGGATATTTTCTTTATTTACATTTCGAATGTTATCTCCTTTCCTGGTTTCCCCTCCAAAAGCACCCCATGCGATCCCCTCCTCCCCCTGCTCACCAACTCACCCACTCCCGCTTCCCCATCCTGTCATTCCCCTACACTGGAGCATTGAGCCTTCTCAGGACCAAGGGCCTCTCCACCCATTGATGCCCAACAAGGCCAGCCTCTGCTACATATGCAGCTGGAGCCATGGGTCCCTCCATGTATATTCTTTGGTTGGTAGTTTAGTCCCTGGGAACTCTGGGGGATACTGGTTGGTTCATATTGTTGTTCCAGTAAATATTTTCAACAAAATTATAGAAGAAAACTTCCCTAACCTAAAGAAAGAGATGCCCATGAACATACAAGAAGCCTATAGAACTCCAAATAGATTGGACCAGAAAAGAAATTCCTACCATCACATAACAATCAAAACACCAAATGCACTAAATAAGAAATAATATTAAAAGGGAAAAAAGTCAAGTAACATATAAAGGCAGGCCTATCAGAATTACACCACCAGAGACTATGAAAGCTAGAAGATCCTGGACAGATGTCATACAGATTGTAAGAGAACACAAATGCCAGCCCAAGCTACTATACCCAGCAAAACTCTCAATTACCATAGAGGGAGAAAACAAGGTATTCCATGACAAAACCAAATTTGCACAATATCTTTCCACAAATACAGCCCTACAAAGGATAATAGATGGAAAACACCAACACAAGGAAAAAAATACACCCTAGAAAAAGTAAGAAAGTAATCTTTCAACAAACCCACACAAACGTAATTCCAACTCTAATAACAAAAATAACAGGAAGTAGCAATAACTTTTCATTATTATCTCTTAGTATGAAAATTAATATTACCAACATATCCTAATCAATTGAAATTCAAAAACATGAGGACTTAGAAATTTGCTGGCTATTACCCAGTAGTCAATCTAATTTGGTAATTGGAGAGATATGCCCAATATTGTACAACTCATAGACACTCTCTGCTTGTTTGTACGTGACAGTGTCTTGCTGTGTGCCACATAATGGTCTTGAGATCATGCTTCTCCTATCTCAGCCTCTCTCTAAGTAGAATTGTTTATTTGATATTTTTACACTGTGGTATGGTTTTCAGAACAGCTTACATATTTCAAAACTATTTATACATCCAAAAGAAATGTAGACAATTAATTTGGGAGGTGGCTTGTAAGAGAGCAACAAAGACTGAGACTGAATGTTTTGCTTGATATTTATAATTATTATATCAGTTTTGAAGAAGATGACCTTATAAGTTACTCTTTTCTGAGATAAATGCTTTTCAAAATCATCACAGCCAATGGACCAGAATCTTACCCTCACCTAATGTCTGTGCCACCCTCCAAGCAGAACCATTGTTCACTGAAACAGTTGATGAATGACTTCATGGATAGACCATCCTAATACGCATGCCATTTCTTAAATGAATGTAGCCTGTTCCCTGTGGGCTGAGAATGATGACAATCACTCAAGTCAAATAGATTTGATCATAGCAGGAAATCTGTACACAAATAATTGTGCCCACAATTCATTCCTTGGCGCAGCAGAACTGTCAACTCTTAGCTTAGCTACTATGGAGGTAAAATCCTTTGGGGATGTGAGGGACATTGAAGTACAGCCTTATTACAATGAACTCCAGTGTCTAAAAATTGTTCTTATTTTGGGTTTGTACCACAGTAAGAGCCAAGATTTTAAGCTTTACTAAAAAACAAAACAAACAAACAAACAAACAAACTTTATTTTTTATGTTCATTTAATAACATGTCCATCATTTTTATGATTGGTATAAAAATATATTATTTTGAATATAATAAAAAATAATAAAATTTTTTAAATGAAAAAAAATTTAAAATGTACAAACACCTTTTGGATTACAAATTTAAAATAGATGTTCTCAGGAGCTAGATAGACAACTCAGAGGTTAAGAATGTTTGCTCTTCTTGAAGAGGGTCAAAGTTCAGCTCTAAGCACGCACAGTAGGCAGCCCATAATTGCCTGTAACTCCAGCGCCAGGAGAGCGAATGTTATGGCCTGGCCTCTGCGGTACCCGGATGTAAGTGCACATACGTGTGAATGCACACAAAGAACCCAGATGTAAGTGCACATACGTGTGAATGCACACAAAGAACCCGGATGTAAGTGCACATATGTGTGAATGCACACAAAGAACCCGGATGTAAGTGCACATACGTGTGAATGCACACAAAGAACCTGGATGTAAGTGCACATACGTGTGAATGCACACAAAGAACCCGGATGTAAGTGCACATACGTGTGAACGCACACAAAGGAGATTAGAGGGAGGGAGGGAAAGAGAGAGCTCGGATAGGGGGAGAATGTTGTGTAACAATTTCCTTCAAAATAAAACCTTTCAGCTCTGAGGGAAGCTCCTTAAGACACCAGATGATCTAAGGCAGTGTTTCTCCACCTGTGGGTTATGACCCCATTGTGATTCAAATGACCCTTCCACGGGGATCACCTACAACCATCAGAAAACACAGATGCTTATTACATTTTATAAAGATGGCCACATCACGGTCATGAAATAGCAATGAAAATAATTTTATGGTTGGGGGTCACCACAACATGAGGAACTGTGTTAAAGGGTCACAGCATTAGGAAGGTTCTCAGGAAAATCAAATGGTCCATCCTACAGGAAAAGCTCAGGAAGCAAACAACTCAAAGGTTTCAGGAAGTTCTTGAATCTGACCAAATATACTAGACTTCTCCCCGCCTGAGCATATGTAAGTGGTTAAAAACTTCTTAAAGACACTCTGACAAGCCAGTCTACCTGGAAGATGCTCACACCAGCTGAAATGCCTAAGAGACACTCTCATCTTCCAAACTGTCTGCAAATTGTGGCGTGAGTTCCAGAGTTCCCAATTTCATGCACCATCACCAATGCTGGAGTGGGCTTTTGGTGGTGTGGTTGCCTTTGAGTAATTTCTACACCTCTAAGTAAGCCCAGTAAAACTCACTGCTTCAGCAAAGTGGACTTTGGCAGCTTCCTTACTTTGGTCTATCACTGATCCTCTATTTGTGTCTCTGTCTCTTTCTGTCTCTCTGTGTGTGTGTCTATCTATGTCTCTCCCTCCCTCTCTGCCTCTCTCTCCCTCTCTCACTCCTTCTCTCCCTCTCCCTCCCTCTCTCCCTCTCTCCCTCCCTTTCTCTCTGTCTCTCTCTCTGTGTCTCTCTATCTGTCTATCTCTCTCTGTGTCTCTCTGTGTCTCTCTGTCTTTGTCTCTCTGTCATTGTCTGTCTCTTTCTGTCTCTCTGTCTCTCTGTCTCTGTCTCTCTGTGTCTCTCTCTCCCTCTCTCCCTCTCTCTCTCTCTGTCTCTCTCTCTGTGTCTCTCTGTCTATCTGTCTCTCTGTCTCTCTGTCTCTCTCTGTCTCTCTGTCTCTCTGTCTCTCTCTGTCTCTGTCTCTCTGTCATTGTCTATCTCTGTCTCTCTGTCTCTCTGTCTCTGTCTCTCTGTCTCTCTGTCATTGTCTGTCTGTCTCTCTGTCTCTCTGTCTCTGTCTCTCTCTGTCTCTCTGTCTCTCTCTCTGTCTCTGTCTCTCTCTCTCTCTCTCCCCCCCCCCCTCTCTCTCTCCATTGACTTCAGCATATAACTGGTATTTCTCAGACTACATTTCAGGCCGTATGGTCCACTGCCAGGGGAAGCCCAGTGGTTCTTCTTCCTTGTCTGGTTCTTCTTTTTTTTGAAAGTAATTCATTTAATTTTAGGTGCATGAGTGGTTTTGCCTGGAACTAGAGTAACAGACAGTTGTGAGAGCCATGTGGGTGCTGGGAATTGAACCCAGCTCCTCTGGAAGAAAAGCCAGTGCTCTTTAATCACTGGGCAATCTCTCCAACTCGTCTGGTTCTTCTTGAGGGAGCAGAGGGGTACGAGCATCTTATTTATGGTGGCTGTATTATAATAATAAAACATTTACCTATCTTTTGTTATATATATTTTTATATTTTCTATTTTCTTTGTTTACATTCCAAATGATTTCCCCTTTCCCAGTTCCCCCCTCCCTATATGTCCCATAAACCTTCTTCTCACCACCCATTCTCCAATCACCTCCCTCCTTTTTCTCTGTCCTTATATTCCCCTACAATGCTAGATCAATCCTTTCCAGGATCAGGACCCTGTCCTTACTTCTTCATGGGAGTCATTTGTTATGTGATTTGTGCCTTGGGTATTCAGGGCTTCTGGGCTAATTAATATCCACTTTTCAGAGATTGCATTCCATGTGTATTCTTTTGTGATTGGGTTACCTCACTTAAGATGATATTTTCCAGATCAAACCATTTGCCTAAAAATTTTGTGAATTCATTGTTTTTAATTGCTGAGTAGTATTCCATTGTGTGTATATACCACATTTTCTGTATCCATTCCTCCTTTGAGGGACATCTGGGTTCTTTCCAGCTTCTGGCTATTATAAATAAGGCTGCTATGAACATAATGGAGCATGTGTCTTTATTGCATGCTGGGGAATCCTTGGGTATATGCCCAGGAGAGGTATAGCGGGGTCCTCCGGAAGTGTCATGTCCAGTGTTCTGAGGAACCACCAGACTGATTTCCAGAGTGGTTGTACCATCTTACAGCCCCACCAGCAGTGGAGGAGTGTGCCTCTTTCTCCACATCCTCGCCAACACCTGCTGTCTCCTGAGTTTTTGACCCTAGCCATTCTGACTGGTGTAAGGTGAAATCTCAGGGTTGTTTTGATTTGCATTTCCCTAATGACTAATGATGTTGAGCACTTCTTAAGGTGTTCTCAGCCATCCAAATTTCTTCAGGTAAAAACTCTTTGTTTAAATCTGTACCCCATTTTTAATAGGGTTATTTGGTTCCCTGGAGTCTAACTTCTTGAGTTCTTTGTATATATTGGATATTATCAGGTGTACGGTTGGTGAAGATAGTTTCCCAATTTATTGGTTACCATTTTGTCCTTTTGACAGTGTCTTTGCCTTACAAAAACTTTGTAATTTTATGAGGTCCAATTTGTCAATTCTTGATCTAAGAGCATAAGCTATTGGAGTTCTGTTCAGTAACTTTTCCCCTGTGCCCATGTCCTCAAGGGTTTTCCCCAGTTTATTTTCTATTAGTTTCAGTGTGTCTGGTTTTATGTGGAGGTCCTTGATGCACTTGGAGTTGAGTTTAGTAGAAGGAGATAAGAATGGATCAATTCGCATTCTTCTGCATGCTGACCTCCAGTTGAACCAGCACCATTTCTTGAAAAGGCTATCTTTTTTCCACTGGATGTTTTCAGCTCCTTTGTCGAAGATCAAGTGATCACAGGTGTGTGGATTCATTTCTGGGTCTTCAATTATATTCCATTGGTCCTCTTGCCTGTCACTGTGCCAATACCATGCAGGGTTTTTTGTTTTTTGTTTTTTTTTTTTTTGTTTTTTTTTTTTTTTTTTTTTTTTTTTTTTTTTTGGATTTGTTCTTTTTCGAGACAGGGTTTCTCTGTGTAGCCCTGGCTGTCCTGGAACTCACTCTGTAGACCAGGCTGGCCTCGAATTCAGAGATCCGCCTGCCTCTGCCTCCCAGAGTGCTGGGATTACAGGCGTGTGACACCACTGCCCAGCTTACCATGCAGTTTTTAACACTATTGCTCCGTAGTATTACTTGAGGTCTGGGATACTGAATCTCCCTGAAGTTCTTTTACTATTGAGAATAGTGTTAGCTATCCTGGATTTTTTGTTATTCCAGATGAATTTGAGAATTGCTTTTTCTAACTCTGTGAAGAACTGAGTTGGAATTTTAATGGGGATTGCGTTGAATCTGTAGATTGCTTTTGGCAAGATGACCATTTTAACTATATTAATCCTGCCAATCCACGAGCATGGCAGATTTTTCCATTTTCTGAGGTCTTCTTCGATTTCCTTCTTCAAAGACCTGAAGTTCTTGTATAGGTCTTTCACTTGTTTGGTTAGAGTCAAACCAAGATACTTTATATTGTTTGTGGCTATTGTGAAGGGTGTCATTTCCCTAACGTCTTGCTCAGACTGCTTATCCTTTGAGTTTAGGAAGGCACCTGATTTGTTTGAGTTGATGTTATACCCAACCACTTTGCTGAAGTTGTTTATCAGATGTAGGAGTTCTCTGGTGGAAATTTTGGGTCACTTAAGTATACTATCATATCTGCAAATAGTGATAATTTGACTTCCTCCTTTCCAATTTGTATCCCTTTGACTTCCTTATGTTGTCTAATTGCTCTAGCTAGAACTTCAGGTACTATATTGAAAAGATATGGAGAGAGAAGACAGCCTTGTCTAGTCCTTGATTTTAGTGGGATTGCTTCAAGTTCTCTCCATTTAGTTTGATGTTGGCTACTGGTTTGCTGTATATTGCTTTAACGATGTTTAGGTATGGGCCTTGAATTTCTGTTCTTTCCAAGACTTTTAGCATGAAAGGATGCTGAATTTTGTCAAATGCTTTTTCAGCATCTAATGAAATGACCATATGGTTTTTTTTCTTAGCGTTTCTTTATGTAGTGGATTGCATTGATGGATTTCCTTATATTGAACCATCCCTGCATCCCTGGGATGAAGCCCACATGATCATGGTGGATGATCGCTTTGATGTGTTCTTGGATTCGGTTGGCAAGAATTTTGTTAAGCATTTTTGCATTGATATTCATAAGGGAAATTGGCCTGAAGTTCTCTTTCTTTGTTAGATCTTTGTGTGGTTTTGGTATCAGCGTAATTGTGGCTTCATAGAACAAGTTGGGTAGAGTTCCTTCTGTTTCTATTTTGTGGAATAGTTTGAAGAGTATTGGTGTTAGGTCTTCTTTGAAGGTCTGATAGAATTCTGCACTGAAGCCATCTGGTCCCATGCTTCTTTTGGTTGGAAGACTTTCTATGACCCTTTTATTTCTTTAGGGGTTATGGGACTGTTTAGATGATCTATTTGATCCTGATTTAATTTTGGAGTTTGATATCTGTCTAGGAAACTGTCCATTTCCTCTAGGTTCTCCAGTTGTGTTGAGTATAGGATTTTGTAGTAGGAACTGATGATTTTTGTAATTTCCTCAGTTTCTGTTGTTATATCTCCTTTTTCATTTCTAATTTTGTTAATCTGGATACGGTCTCTGTGCCCTCGGGTTAGTCTGGCTAAAGGTTTATCTATCTTGTTGATTTTCTCAAAGAACCAGATCCTGGTTTTGTTGATTCTTTGTATGGTTCTCTTTGTTTCTATTTGATTGATTTCAGCCCTGAGTCTGATGATTTCCTGCCTTCTTCTCCTCCTGGGTGAATTGGCTTCTTTTTGTTCCAGAGCTTTAAGGTGTGCCATTAAGCTGCTACTGTATGCTCTCTCCGTTTCCTTTTTGGAGGCATTCAGCGCTATGAGTTTTCCTCTTAGCACTGCGTTCATTGTGTCCCATAAATTTGGGTATGTTGTGCCTTCATTTTCATTAAATTTTCAAAAGTCTTTGATTTCTTTCTTTATTTCTTCCTTGACCAAGGTATCATTGCATAGCATATTGTTCAGCTTCTATGTGTATGTGGGTTTTCTGTTGTTTTTGTTGCTATTGAAGACCACTCTTACTCCACAGTGATTTGATAGGAGGCATGGGATTGTTTCGATCTTCTTATATCTGTTAAGGTCTGTCTTGTGACAATAAGGTCAATTTTGGAGAAGGTACCATAATGTGCTGAGAAAAAACTGTATTCTTTTGCTTTGGGATGAAAAGTTTTATATATATATATATATGTTAAATCCAATTGGTCCAAAGCTTCAATGAGTTTCACTGTCTCCCTGTTTAGCTTCTGTTTTCCTGATCGGTCCATTGAGGAGAGTGGAGTGTTGAAGTCACCCACAATTATTGTGTTAGGTGCAATGTGTGTTTTGAGCTTTAGTAAAGTTTCTTTCATGAAAGAGGGTGCCCTTGCATTTGGACCATAGATGTTCAGAATTGAGAGTTCTTATTGGTGGATTTTTCCTTTGGCTAGTAAGAAGTGTCCTTCTGTGTCCCTTTTGATGACTTTAGGTGGAAAGTCAATTTTATCTGATATTAGAATGGCTACTCTGGCTTGCTTCCTGAAACCATTTGCTTATAAAATTGTTTTCCAGTCTTTTACTCTAAGGTAGTGTTTGTCTTTGACACTGAGATGTGTTTCCTTTATACAGCAAAATGTAGGGTCCTGTTTACGTATTCAGTCTGTTAGTCTATGTCTTTTTTATTGGGGAATTAAGTCTATTGATGTTAAGAGATATTAAGGAATAGTGATTATTACTTCCTGTCATTTTTTATCTTATTTTTATATTTGAGTGGTTATCTTCTTTTGGGTTTGATGAAAGAAGGTAACTATCTTGATTTTTCCAGGGTGTAGTTTCCCTCCTTGTATTGGTGTTTTCCACCTATTATCCTTTGTAGGGCTGGGTTTGTGGAAAGATAGTGTGTAAATTTGGTTTTATCATGGATTATCTTGGTTTCTCCATCTATGGTGATTGAGAGTTTTGCTGGTTATAGTAGTCTTGGCTGGCATTTGTGTTCTCTTAGAGTCTTCATGAGATCTGCCCAGGATCTTCTAGCTTTCATAGTCTCTGGTGAGAAGTCTGGTGTGATTCTGATAGGTCTTCCTTTATATGTTACTTGGACTTTTTCTCTTACTGCCTTTAATATTCTTTCTTTGTTTAGTACATTTGGGAGTTTGATTGTTATGTGATGGGAGGTATTTCTGGTCTGGCCTAGTCTATTTGGAATTCTGTAGGCTTCTTGTATGTTCATGGGCATCTCTTTCTTTAGATTAGGGAAGTTTTCTTCCATAATTTTGTTGAAGATATTTACTGGCCCTTTAAGTTGTAAATCTTCACTCTCATCTATACCTATAATCCTTAGGTTTGGTTTCATTGTGTCCTGGATTTCCTGGATGTTTTGGGTTACAAGCTTTTTGCATTTTGCATTTTCTTTGACTGTTGAATGAATGCTTTCTATGGTATCTTCGGCATCTGAGATTCTGTCTTCCATCTCTTGTATTCTGTTGTTGATATTTGCATCTATGACCCCTGATTTCTTTCAAGGTTTTCTGTCTTCAAAGTTGTCTCCCTTTGTGATTTCTTAGTTGTTTTTACTTCTGTTTTTAGGTCCTGGGTGGCTTTGCTCGGTTTCTTCATGTGTGTGTGTGTGTGTGTGTGTGTGTGTGTGTGTGTGTGTTCCTGTAATTCTTTAAGAGATTTTTGTGTTTCCTCTTTCATGACTTCTGCCTGTTGACCCAAGTTCTCCGGTATTTCTTTAAGTGATTTTTGCATTTCCTCTTTATTGGCTTCTATCTGTTGACCCATATTCTCCTGAATTTCTTTAAATGATTTTTGTGTTTTCCTTGTAAGGGCTTCTACCTTTTGATCCCTTTTCTCCTGTATTTCTTTAAGAGATTTATTTATGTCCTTCTTGTGTTCCTCTAACAGCATCATGACCAGTGATTTTGAATCCAAATCTTGTTTTTCTGGTGTGTTGGGGCATCCAGGACTTGCCGTTGTTGGAAAATTGGCTTCAAATGCTGCCATATTGCCTTGATTTCTGTTAGTAACGTTCCTACATTTGCCTTTTGCCATCTGGTTATCTCTGGCGTTAGTTGGTCCTGTTGTCACTGTCTGGTGCTTGAACCTCCTGTGAGTCTGTAAGGCTATTTCTGCTCCTCTGGATGACTGGGTTTTTCCTTGGCACATATTTCTGATGTGCTGCCCTTCTCTTGGATACTGTTGGAGCCCTGGTGTGCCTTGCCCTGAGCAATGTTATACTTGGGTTGTCTCTGTGTACCTGGAGCTGCCTATCCTGTCTGTCTGGGAGTGAAGATGGTGGCGGGGAGCCCCTCCAAGTGCCGATTACTCTGCAGGGCAAACGACCCACGTCAGGGCTGGCACACAGATGAACCGCAGAGCTGCCCAGGTCTTGGGCACAGGCAGAAGCCTGGCAGTCTATGTCCCAAGTGATGTTAAACTCAGGTTATCTCTGTGTACTTGGAGCTGCCTATCCTGCCCATCTGGGAGTGAAGATGGCGGCAGGGAGCCCCTGTAAATCCCTCTTAAGAGCAGGCCAACACAAAACAAATTCAGTGACATCTTTGGACGTTCTTTGTCTCACAATGTTTTGCCAGGTTTATTCATTTACTTATTTTTACCTTCCAGGGCCTTTGTGCATATATTATGACTTCCAGTTTTGTGTTTTTATTGGATTCCTCAGGATGACCACCATAATCACTGCCATCATCAACACCGTCATCAGTATCTTGTTTATCACTGCCACCATTTTCTCATCATCATCATCATCATCATCATCATCATCACCATCACCATCGTCAGATTGGCAGTCATCACTACCACCATTGCCATACCATCACCATTCCACTATAATCGTCATCGGCGTCGTCACCATGCTATTATCCATGCTCACTCTTCCCCTCAGCATGGCCCCCTCATCTTCTGGTTTTCTGTCTCTCTGACTGGGTCATAACATAGCTACTGCATTGCTCCAGGAGTTCCTGGAGCTCACTGGGATTTCAGAAACCAAAGATTTTGGTTTGGGGGTTTAGATAGACAGTGAGAGCCTTGAAGACTCCCCTTTCAGAGAACTGTGCTCTTTATGTGTCTGTGTACCCCTGGCAGAGGGAGGCAGAGAGTCTGGCGTCCCTGCTTGCCCCAAGAGACTGTGAACCTTGCCAGAGTTCCCTCTTCCTGGTTTTCTCTCCTGACCTACCTGATTGAATCAGCCTCTATCGACACACAAGAAATCTACATTCCCCTCACTGACCTGCAATGCCCTAAAGAATTCTCCTGCCCATGCTTCTGTCTTTAGGGCTTACCATGCCATGGCACACCTCTGTACAGAAGCTAAGAACCAGGTTAGTTAGGGTTTTACTGCTGTGAACAGACACCATGACCAATGCAAGTTTTATAAGACAACATTACAGGTTCAGAGCTTCAGTCCATTGTCATCAAGGCAGAAGCACGGCAGCATGCAGGCAGGCATGGTGCAGGAGGAGCTGAGGGTTCTACATCTTTATCCAAAGGACACCAGGAACAGACTGGGCATGCTCAGGAGGAAGTTCTCTAAGGAGGAGGAAGTTCTAACCCCATCCCCATAGTGACACACTTCCTCCAACAAGGTCACACCTTCTAACATTGCCACTCCCTGTGGATAGCAGGTGCAAACCATCACATTTCACTCCCTGGTCCCCATTGGCTTGTTCAAACATGAGTCTATGGGGGTGGGGCATACCTAAATCTAACATAATGCAAAACACATTTAGTCCAACTTGAAAAGTCCCCACAGTCTATAGCAGTTTCAACAGTGTTAAAAGTCCAAAGTTCAAGGTCTCTTCTGAGAGTCATCCAATTATTTAACTGTAATCCCCAAAGCAAGACAGGAAATAGCTGGGCAAACTCCAAACTTCCAAACATGCATCTCCATGTCTGATGGCAAAACAGTCTTCAGATCTCCAACTCCTTTTTCATCTTTGTGGACCTCAACAAGGTTCTGTCTCCTGGACTGATTCCACTCCCTGTTAGCAGCTTTCCTTGGCAGGCATCCTGTGGCTCTGGCATCTTTAACATCTTGGGGTCCCCAAGTCAGCTTCAGCTTCACAGCTTCTTGTTCCAATGTCTGAGATCCACACATGATCTTCTGTGCATCTCCAAAGAGCTGGTGTCACTTCTCCTGCTCTCCTCAGTAGCACTCTAAGTTCAGGTTGATTCACTCTGCTGCCACTGCTGTTCTCGGTGGTCATCGCATGATACTGGCATCTCCAATATGCTAGGGTCTTCCACTGCAACTATGCTTCACCAAACCCTCTCATAGGCTTTCTTCACGGTACCAAGCCTCAACTCCTTTGCATGACCCCTTCAGTCCTAGACTGTCAACTACAACTGAGGCTGCACTTTCACCAATGGCCTTCCATGGCCTCTCACAGTGCCGAGCCTCAGCTGTTCTTCATAACCCCTTCATGCCTTCAAAACCAGTACCATCTGAGTGATTCTTACACGGTACCAAGTACAGCTGCAGCATGAGGTACAACCTTGGCTATCTCTGGAACACAGCTTCTTTGTGCTCTCAGAAAACACCAGAAGATTTCACCTCAGTGATGCTGGTCTCTTCTTAATCACCACTAATTTCTTAGCTCCAGCTAACCAGCATCAACTGCACCAGTAGTCTCCTTCTCCTCTTGTATACAAAGCCAGAGACACATGGCGGAAGCTGCTGAGTTCTACTGCTTGCAGAAGCTGGAACATTGCCCCCCTTGTTCTATTACGTTATCACTAGCTTCCTTTATTCCAACTCCTTCACTGCCTAAACTTGGCTGTCCTGAATCTTGCTTCATTGACTGACTTTGAACTCAGAGATCTGCATGCCTGTCTCCTAAGCACTGGGATTAAAGGAGTGATCTGCAAAGCCTAGATTTAAGTTTTTCTTCACCTAGAATTTGCTCTGTTCTAGGCTGGCCTTTGCTCTGTTCTAGGCTGGCCTTGAACTCAGAGATCTGCTTATCTTTGTCTCCAGGGATTAAAGGCTTGTACTACCAAGCCTGGACCTAAATTTACCTGGGTGGAATCTTGCCCCCAGGTCACCACTCCCTTAATTCAACTTAATATCCTGGAATTCAGCTCCATTTCACTTCCTGGAGTCCCTTTAATACTCAAACTATATATGTTGTACTTTTCCTTTCTCAGCTTGATATGCTTGTTCAAAATGCTCTTCATCTGACTTAACCAGAGAACAAAGTCTCTGTTGGGCTTTTTTGAGACTTCCTTTGCAGACGCAGTTAATATAAATCTCTTTACCTTAGCCCTAGGCAGTCTCTTCAGACAATGGCAAAAAGCAGTCTTGTTCTTCACCAAAACATCACAAAAACAGTCTCTCAGTCACATATTAAAGTTCTTCTCCACTGAAGCCTCTTGGGCCATCAGGCCTACACAGTTCAAATGACCCTAGCACCACTGTCTTCCATATTCCTACTAGGCTGGCCCATTAACCACCACTTAAAGCATTCCATGGCTTTCCAAATCCAAAGTCACCAAATCCACATTCTTCCAAACAAAAGCATGGTCAGGGATATCACAGCAATACCCCACTCCTGGTACCAACTTCTGTCTTAGTTAGGGTTTTACTGCTATGAACAGACACCATGATCAATGCAAGTTTTATAAAAGACAATATTTACTTGGGGCTGGCTTACAGGTTCAGAGGTTCAGTCCATTGTCATCAAGCAGAAGCATGGCAGCATCCAGGCAGGTGTGGTGCAGGAGGAGCTGAGGGTTCTACATCTTTATCCAAAGGAAGCCAGGAACAGACTGGACATGCTCAGGCAGCTAGGAGGTAGATCTCTAAGCCCACCCCACAGTGACACACTTCCTCTAAGAAGGCCACACCTTCTAATAGTGCCACTCCCTGGGACAAGCATATACAAACCCTCATGGTGTGTTTAGAAACTTACCCAGAACCCCAAAATCTCTCAATCTCTCTCTGTCTCTGTCTCTGTCTCTGTCTCTGTCTCTCTCTCTCTCTCTCTCTCTCACACACACACACACACACACACACACACACACAGTTCACTGTGAACTACCCTCAGAACTACCCAAGACAGCTTTTCCTCTCTAAACTGAACACAAAAGCATTCTCTACTTCTGTGTCCTCTGTGTGGACACTTCCGGTGTACCTATAGAGCGATAGAGTAAATAAATCCCTGCACCCTGCAGCACGCGTCCTCCCCCAATGGGAGGACAAAAGAACATAACCTTTTCTCACTATAATCTGGTCATTTTAGGCATTTGTCACAGCGGTAGGAAGTTGACAAAAAGAGATCACATGCCGACAGTTGTTACCACCTCTGATATAATCCTCTTCTCCTGTCTTACCCAGTGAACATCTATGCAATAGTGATGTGGCGTTTAGACTAAGGAAACCAAAGCACACGGTCATAAACAGAGGCAGTGCCAGGCACGGGAAGTACGTTTGCTTTTCTACAAAGGTAGAAATGGTGTGTGGAGAGACGGCTCAGCAGTTAGAGCACACAGCGCTCTTGCACAGAGCCTGAACTCAGCTCAGCACTTACACGTGGCGGCTCACAACAGCCTGGAAGTCCAGTTCCAGGAGATATGCCTTCTCCTGTATCCTGAGACCACCACCACCCACGTGCACCATATACACCCATACACGTGCACATACCCAGGCACAGACACACATGGGCACATAACCAAAAATTACACCATTACCAAACCAACCTTCCTTTATGATACAAGTCCTGAGAAAACTCAGAATAGAAAGATTTGTCAAGACAATAAAAGATTTATAAGATACCTATAGACAACATTCTATTAAAGGGGAAAAACCTCAAAGCATTTCTAGTTTTGCTTTAAGGACAGAGAAACACAGAGGACTAGAAGTCTGGGGGGTCAGAAAGAAGAGGCGCTGGGGGGCAGGTATTGTCAAAGCGCATGACGCACTTGGGTGGGAGAACACATGTGTAAAGTCGCCATAGCGGGCAGTGTGTTTTCCATCCCCGTGACGCTGCCTCCGCCTCCGAGCGCGGAGATAACAGGCCCGGCCTTTGGGTTTCCCAAATTGCTGAATGTGCTCTTTCCTGACGTCGGGGTGCTAAAGCAAGGCCTTGCTATCTTCAAATTATTTCCACAGTTTCAAGTAATTTAAAAAGTAAAAGAGTTAGTGCCGGAGAGACGGCTCAGCAGTTAAGGGTGCTAGCCAGTCTCGCAGAGGACCTGGGTGGAATCCCAGCACCCACACAGCGCTCACAGTCATCTTCGGTTCCAGGGGCTCCGGCACCTTCTGGCCTCCTGGACATGGCATGCTCACGCTGCACATACATGCATACACGCATGCACGCAGGAACACGCGCGCGCACACACACACACACGCACACGCGCACGCACATGTATAAAATAAATACTTTTATTTTCAATTTTTTATACATTTTTACTTAAAATAGAATTATCTTGCTTTCCCATTTCCTTCCCTTCTCCCAGGCCCTCCAAGTATCCTCACTACAGAGTTCCTGATGCACAGATATTCTGTTCTGGGTGCGGCCCGTGGTCCTTTCTTGCTTTGTCTGTTCTCTCTCCCTTCCCCTCCCCCTCCCTCCACAGTCACAAAAGCAAAGTAGCCACAGCAACTCCAGAAGTATTTATCATCTAAGTCTTTATTTGGAAGTTTCAGCAGGGGCTGGAGAGATGCAGTTAAGGGCACTGACTGCTCTTCCAAAGGTCCTGAGTTCAAATCCCAGGAACCACATGGTGGCTCACAGCCATCTGTAATGAGATCTGACGACCTTTTCTTGGGTGTCTAAGACAGCTACAGTGTACTTACATATAATAAATAAATAAATCTTTAAAAAAGAAAAGAAGAAGAAAGGTGGTAGCGCACACCTGTAATCCCAGCACTCTGGAAGGCAGAGGCAGGCGGATTTCTGAGCCAGCCTGGTCTACAGAGTGAGTTTCAGGACAGCCAGGGCTACACAGAGAAACCCTGTCTCCAAAAAACCAAATCCCCCCCCCAAAAAAAACCCCAAAAACAAAGAAACAAAGAAACAAAGAAAGGATTCAGCAGGCCTGGAGGTGTGACTCACCTCTTCCGGTAAGCACTAGTAAATGCAAAACCGTGCTTTGTTTAAGAGCCCCACACCCATGAGGATCTATGGAGCAAAACTGAGCTCGAGGGTGTTTTTATTAAATTGGGGAATGGATGGGGGTGGATCATGGAGGAGTTAGGGAAAATCACAGGCAACGGACATGATCAAAATACAGTCTGAGAAATTATGTCAAAAAGACATAATATTAAGATTTTTTTTCAAAGAAATCTTTATGTAGTGGCATAGCCATTTAATTCCAGCACTCAGGAGGCAGAGGCAAGTGGATCTCTGTGAGTTCGAATCCGGTCTAGTCTACCCAACGAGTTCCAGGCTATCCTGAGATCCTCTCTCAAAAACTTAAAAATAAAATGAAAAGGAAGGTTCCTCCAAGGAATTTGAACAGACCAGACTGAGAGAAAATTCTATGTCCCGCAGCAAAGACTTAGTACAACACAGTGCGCGTCCCCCGCAGCCGGGTCAGGGCATAGCGAGCTGCCGTGTGGACCTCGTGGTTTCGAAGGCTGTAGATAAGTGGGTTGAGAACAGGTGTGACCACCAGATAGAAAACTGCCACCAATTTATGGTGTCTAGCGGGAAGCTCCCTCGAGGCTTTGGGCCGCAGGTACATGGCACTCACGGTGCCGTAGAAGAGCCCCACCACAGCCAGATGTGAGCTACAGGTGGACAGAGCTTTGTGGCGACTCCCAGAAGAAGGCAACTTGAGCACAGCGGCCAGAATCCAGGCATAGGAAGCTAGGATGAGGACCAAGGGTGCCAGGAGGATGGGCACGCCCAGGCCGTAGACCAGCCTGTAGTTGGCTGTGGTATCCGCACACGCTGTCCTCAGCACCGCAGGCAGCTCGCAGAAGAAGTGGTCCACCGCTGGCCTCCCGGGACAGAAGGGCAGGCGCAGTGCGGCCACCGCATTGGGCACAGAGAGTGCAAAACCCAGTGTCCAGGATGCTCCAGCCAGCGCCGCGCAGCGAGGCGCGGTCACCAGGGTCGCATAATGCAGGGGTCTGCACACAGCCAGGCAGCGGTCCAGGGCCATCGCGGCCAAGAGGATGGCCTCGCAGCTGCCCAGGGAGATGCCCACGTACAGCTGCGCGCCACAACCCACCAGGGAGAGGCGGGCACGACGCATGGCCATGTGCGCCAGCGCCTGAGGTAGCGTGGTACTCACATAGGCCGTGTCCAGCAGGGCCAGGTGGGTCAGCAGGTGATACATAGGCCGGTGCAGCCGTCTGTCCAGGGCTATCAGAGCCACTAGGGCACCATTCCCCAGCACAGTGGTGAGGTAGGCTAGAAGAAGAGAGGCCCACAGCAGGGGCCGCAGAGAAGGTGGGGCCCACAGTCCCAGCAGCAGAAACTCTGTGGTTCCTGAATCATTGAGGGTTCCCGGGCCCATCCTGGAGACAAAGACAAATGGCAGGGTCACCGCAGGCAGGCAGTCCGGGCGGGGAATGTAAGCGTTGGCAGGACCAGCAACTTCTCCCTTAGCCTCCCTCCCGCCCAGCACTCTCCTTCCTCACCCTTCTTTTGTTGTCCTGTGCCCCTCCCCTCCACCAAGCCCCCTCCCGAGAGACACACACACACACACACATGCACGCATGCACGCGTGCACACACACACACACACACACACACACACGCACACACACACACACACACACGCACGTGTGCGCGCGGGCGCGCGCACACACACACACACACGCACGCACTCCAACTCTTAAGTTACATCTTGCTTTCCGCCCCCCCCAGCCTCGCCCCGCCTCTTTACTTTTACAATAGCTTGCTATTGTAATTTGCACTTATATTGAAGGTAGCAGATTACATTATATTGAAAAATGTTTCTGAGTCTGAATTTTTCCCTCCTAAAATAAAGGTTTTGAACGAAAGCCCAATGAGCTGAGCTTAATCTTTGAGACACACACACACACATACGATGGAAGGAAACAACCAAATCCCAACCTCCACATAACACACACACACACACACACACACACAGACAGACACAAGGAGAGAGACAGACAGAGACAGAGAGACAAACAGAAAGACAGAGAGGAGGATAAATCAACTAATTAAAATACATTTTCCATTGTAAAGGACTCTCTCTCTCTCTCTCTCTCTCTCTCTCTCTCTCTCTCTCTCTCTGCCTCTCTCTTCTCCGTGAGCTGGACCTCAGATACACAAATAGCCAAAGTCTTGCAGTGGTTATAAACGCACGGAAGTTATAGTACCTGGGAAGTCAATCGTGAGAGATTCCTGCAGACATACCTAGCAAATATCGGGTCAAGACTATGAGAGAAGAAAGATGGAGAGAAAACATATCACTCAGAAACATCTCTGCTCTATATGCACGCAATGGCTTTGTACAATGGTTCTCTGAGACACAGAACATCTTGCTGACTCCCTGGGGGCCTCCCTCGAGAATCTGAGACCTCAACAGACTCACCTCCCAGAAACTCCTCACCTCCTCCTTTACCACATGGATTCTTTGCCCAGTTCCCCGCTTAGGCTTGCTTCATGGCTACACAATCCCCTCGTGAAGCGGACAGATCCTCCCACCTACAAGGAAGGATACACGTGTGCGTGAGGCGCCTGGGCTCAGAAGCAGGACAAAAAGCAAATTATCCCAACTGTGATCAGTGTAGGATGAGCTAAAGCTGTCAGCCCAGCCGCACAGAGAGCTCTGACACAGAGGGACTGGGGTGCCAATGACAGAACTCCCGCCTTGTTTCTCAGGGCATTGGGACCACACGTGACTCCCACAAGGACCCGCTGTTGGCCATCAGTAATGAGGCTCCAGTGAGGTGATCATGGCCCTGGGTCCCCCAGGGCCCCATCTACCTTTTCCAGATGTGAGAATGCAGATCACCCTGAGAGAAAGGCTAGAAAAACTTCTCTCTGTTCTATCATTTTCTCCATCTTTTTGTCTCCTCTCTTTTGTTCTTACATTATTTGTTTCTTTGTTTACTTATCTGTGAGGAGCAGAGGGGGCCTGAGGACGACTTGTTAGGACTCAGTTTTCTGGGAGCTGGTCATGGCTCGGTGGTTGGGAGCACTGGCTGCTCTTCCAGAGGTCCTGAGTCCAATTCCCAGCCACCGGTGGGACCTAGAAAGGAATCTGACGCCCTTTTCTGAAATGCAGGCGTGCATGCAGACAGAGCACTCATACCTTTAAAAAAAAAAGTCTTTCATTCTTTCCTCCCACCATGTGGTCCTGGGAATCACACTCTGGCCTCTGAGGCACCACGCTATCCCACTTCCCTTCTCCTCCATCTTCTCTGACCTTAAGCATCTCTAAACTCTAATTTCTCTCCTCTCCCATCTCTGGGTCTCTGGCGTATCTCCCCTAGTATTTCTCTGTTGTTCTTTCTATGAAAACGTCTCCTGGTCGCCCCTGCCACCAGATTCCCATCTCTTCCTCGGTGACTTCTTCAACTCTGACTTCAGTCTTCGCATCTCCCTGAATTTGTTTTACTCTATCTGTGATATGAATATTTTCTCTGCCTAGCCCTTTAACTGACTCTATGCTCAGATGATTCTTGCACTTCCAGGAATAGGGGTGGATATAAAAGCCAGCAGAAGCAGGGAGGTAGGGAGTGAGAACGGAATTGGAGAGAGAGGAGGAGGAAAAAGAATGCAAAAGTAGGGTCCAGGAGACTGGAGAACGCAGTCAGAGGAGGACATGGTCAGAGGTGGCAGCTGATGCGGGAAGAAGTTTGAGTAGGGGTTGAGAAGAGAGGGGAGGGGAGAGAGGGGAGGGGAGGGGAAGGGAGGGGAAGGGAAGGAGAGGAGGGGAGGGAAGGGGAGGGGAGGGGAGGGGACAGGAGGGGAGGGGAGGGGAAAGGAGGGGAGGGAAGAAGAGGAGAGGGAAGAAGAGGGGAGGGGAGGGGAGAGGAGGGGAGGGGAGAAGAGGAGAGGAGAGGGGAGGAGAGGGGATGGAGGGGAGGGGAAGGGAGAGGAGGGAAGAAGAGGGGAGTGGAGGGGAGGGAAGAAGAGGAGAGGGGAGGGGAGGGAAGAAGAGGGGAGGAGAGGGAAGGGGAGGGGATGGAGGGGAGGGAAGGGGAGAGGGAGGAGGGGAGAAGAGGGGAGGGGAGGGGAGGGGATTCTGGGGAGTGAAGATAAGGGACAGTTGAAAGTGAACTGGGCTGGCGGACTGTGGAGAGAGTGACAGCCAAGTCAGAGAGGACTCTGTTAGGAGACAGATAAAGCAGGAGACCAAGTCGAACCCACAACCAAAGTAGGTAAATTACTACAAAGACAGAATTAGAAAGCAGAAAACAACCATTTTACAAAAAGCTACATGTCTGTTGAACTTTCCTTCTCTCTCTCTCTCTCTCTCTCTCTCTCTCTCTCTCTCTCTCTGTTCTAGAATCTTACACTGCCTGCTCTGCTTCTCCATCTCTGTCTCCCTTCTAGTTTTATAGTTTGTGTTTTGTTTTGTTTTTATTTAAGTTTGTTGCAAGGGTCAGGGCCTCCCAAAGCCAGAGAGTGCCAAAGTGAAGTTCTGTATAGATAACCCCAGTCAATATTTTATCTCTGTCCTAGCACCTACAACCCTTAGCTCCCGTTTTAGGACCTTTGATTAATTGTTTTACAACCTCTTGGAATGTGCTCTGACTTCTCAGCTTTCAGTGAACCTGTGGAGCTGTGACAGGTGATGAACATTTAGCCAGATAATTAATTACTCCTAATGGATATGCATAAAAGCATTCTCTGTTGTACACTTCTATTTCAATTTATTATTTGATTTTATGTGTGAACTTGTGATGAACTTTTCTACCATGTGAACATATATTCTGAAAGATGTATAAGAGCTGAGGACAAAGAGAAAGTAGAGTAGAATAGTTTTCCCTTATTCCCCCTTTTCCACTCATTCTGCCTTTCCTTCTTTTTCTTAGATAGCTTTCAAGGGAAACTTTTTACAATTTAGAAATAAACGCTATAATCACTTTTCAAAGTGTCCCTTCTTCGTGCGGTGACTTCTACTAGCAGACTGAAAGTTAGATCTCTGCATTTCCTGCTGAGATAGAACAAAGGCCACACTGCTTTTTTGTTTTTAAGGGAAATAAAAACACTTTATGATAAAATTAAAGATTTACATGGAAAATATTTCAGATAAACACCTTAAAATTGACAATTTTCATGGAAAATTAAAGAGTAAAGTGGTAGACATGTAAAACATTGCTAAATTAATTAAAATATGAGATAGAAATATTTTATGATAGAATTGAAGATTTACGTGGAAAATATTTCTGATAAAATTGTAGAAAAACATGTTAGAATTGAAGATTATGGAAAATTATATATTTGATGTCATTTTTATGTTTGTGTGGATATAATAATGGTAGGCATTAAAGTATTCCTAAGTTGATTGAAAGTGGAATTATAAACATTTTCTGATAAACTTGAAGATTTACATGGAAAATATTTCTGATAAAATTGTAGAAATATATAGAAAACATGTTAAAATTAAAGATTATCATGGAAATTATATAGATACAATGATAGGCATAAAGATAATTCTAAGTTGATTAAAGGTGGAATTATAAACATTTTCAGATAACATTGAAGATTTACATGGAAAATATTTCTGGTAAAATACAAGAAATAAATAAACAAACACATTAAAATTGACTATTTCATGGAAAATTTACATATAAAATGGTGGATATAAAACCTTTTTCTAAATTAATTGAAGGTGGAATTAGAAACATTTGTGATAAAATCAAAGATTTACATTGAAAACATTTCTGATAAAATAGCGGAAGTATATAGAAAGACATTAAAATTGAAGATTATCATGAAAAATAATGCAGATAAAATGGTAGACATAAAAAACATTACTAAATTAATTAAAGGGGAATTATAAACATTTTCTGATAAAATTGAAGATTTACATGAGAAATATTTCGTTAGTCTATGTCCTTTTATTGGGGAGTTGAGTCCATTGTTGTTCAGAGATATTAGGGAATAGTGATTGTTGCTTCCTGTTACTTTTGATGTTATTTTTATGTTTGTGTGGGTATCTTCTTTTGCTTTTGTTGGAAGAAGATTACTTTCTTGCTTTTTCTAGGGTGTAGTTTCCCCCCTTGTGTTGGCATTTTCCATCAATTATCCTTTGTAGGGCTGGATTTGTGGACAGATATTGTACAAATTTGGTTTTATCATGGAATATCTTGTTTTCTCCATCTATGATGATTGAGAGTTTTACTGGGTATAGTAGTCTGGGCTGGCATCTGTGTTCTCTTAGGGTCTGTATGAGGTCTGCCCAGGATCTTCTAGCTTTCATCGTCTCTGGTGAGAAGTCTGGTGTGATTCTGATAGGTCTTGGGCCACAGACCTATCTTAATCTATCTTAATCTCCCCCCTCCTCCCTTCCTCTTCTCCTCCCTCCCTCCTCCTACCCTCTCCCCACCCCCACTGTCAGGCTACAGATGACAATTGCCTAAGTGAGCAGCTTCTTACCCTCAGAAAAAGCAAGAAAGTTTTTAGGACTTTTTAGAAGTTATCATCGGCATTTCAGGATCGTTAGAGAGCGTGAATGTCTGGAGACCCTCAGACTTTAAAGCTACCCCTGAGTGCCACTGTGTGCCCGCCACCACCCTCTCCAGTCCAGCAGTCTCCGCAGGGCGAAGGGCATGTTCTCAGCTTACAATTCCATGCTACAATCCATCATTGTGGGGAAGTCAGGGCATGAATTTCAAACAGCTGCTCACATCATACCAACTTCAGGAGCAGAAAGAAATGCTCCCCCATTTGTCTGCTCAGGCATAGGTCTCTGTGCTTGTACATCTCAGGACTTCCTGCCTAGAGAATGATGCCCCTCACAGTGGGCCTCTAGCAACCCATCCCAGCTCTGTGCTCTGTGTGTGTGTGTGTGTGTGTGTGTGTGTGTGTGTGTGTGTGTGTGTGTGTGTGAAAGGTGGACACCCAGCTTGTGAATGTGGAATCAGGTCATTTACCTACATAACTCTGATTTAATTAAGACAATCCCCTACCGGCATGCCCGAGGCCAACCAACTGTACACAGAGCCTCATTGAAACAGTCTGCAGGTGACTCTATCTTGCATCAAGTTGACCAAATATTGTCTGGCACTATTCCTGGGGAGACATTAACAAACATTTACACATCCCAGACAGGGAACTAATGGCAGACCAAAGTAAGGACGCTGTCGGAGTCCACATTGCCAAGCCAGTGGGTTTTCTTTGGGAATGGAGGGAATTACTTTCAGGAAAAGAAATGGCTCAAAGACGGTTATCTCTTAGAGTATTTTCATTTCTGTCAGGCCAGTTAGTAAAGGACATTCATTGCATTTCCCACACAACTTTAGGCTCAGGGAAAGAGTCCCAAATGATAACAGCAACTTAGAATCAAATACTAGAAACCTTGCAGGTGTGCAAAGGAAACTTCGGGGGGGGGGGGGAGGAATATTTAGGAATTTAATGTAAGAAACTACTTCAAAATATACTTTTTTTTACTCTTTGACAATTTTGAACTTGTATTCTATGTACTTCAATTGTGCTGGTTCTCTGTGCCCCAGCCAGCCCGCCCTCCACTGAGCCCACTTGCCCCTTAGGTGTCTCTTGAGTCTGATGAGTGCTGGCCACACCCACTCTGGCACAGGCAGACTACCAGGGGCCACATTCTTGAAGAAAACTGATTCTCCGCCTTCCAGCACCCATCAACTGCCCAAGTCCTCCCCCATCTATGCTGGCACACTGACTGCTTGGTTATAGAACCTCTTTGCATTCCCAGAGACATTGGTGACTTCTGCCAGGATGTCTTGGGCATCAGTGTGACTGGAATGGAGGAGTAAAGAAGGAGGGAAAGAAGGAGAAAGAGAGGGGAGGAAGGAGAAAGAGAGGCGTCATGATATCTGAACACTTCAGGAAAATAACGTTGGATGTGTTGGATCCCTAAGAAGTCCATGATCTCGACAGGTGATAGTGGTGCACGCCTTTAATCCCCGAACGCGGGAGGCAGAGGCAGGCGGATCTCTGAGTTCAAGTCCAGCCTGGGTCTACAGAGGGAGTTCCGGGAAAGCCAGAGAGCTCTACAGAGAAACCCTGTCTCTGGCGCATGCCCTTAATCCCAGCACTTAGGAGACAGAGGTAGACTCCCTGAGTTAGAGGCCAGCCTGGTCTACTGAGTGAGTTCCAGGACAGCGAGGGCTACACAGAGAAACCCTGTCTCAGGAAAAAAAAAAAAAACAAAAAACAATAACAACAAAAACAACAACAACAAAAACCTGTCTCAAAAGAAAACCAAAACAACAAATCCCATCCCAACAATTTATGCAAGCAGATGTGAACAACAAACGGTGACCATCAGAAAATGACGTGAAGCATCTACAAGCCTACCCTAGTCCAGAAAGCCACCCTGGAAAGTAGGGAGCCGCCCCTCCCCCACCACCTTTGCTCTGTCTCCTTCTCACTCCTCACATTCTCACTCCTCTCCAGAGCTGGGCTATTTGTGTTGCTAGGCAACCAGAGCAACTCCTCCAGTCTCTCCCCTGAAGAGAGTGCTACACTTCCGGTGTTCCATCGCTATAGCCGCAGCTGCCTGCAGGGGAACTGAACATTAGATTTTTTATTTTAGATTTTTTTTAATTGCATCTTATTATTCACTGTTCGGGCACACGTGTAAGCGTGCGTGTGTGCTGCCAGAGAACAACTTCTGGGAGTCCAGTCGCTCCTTCCTCCTTGTTGTTCCTGGTAATTAAACTCAGGGGTTATTGGCAAGCACCTTTACCCACTGATCCACACCTCCGGCCCCAGATCTGGACACTCAAAGGCAAAGGCACAGGCAGCAGTGCCCACGCCTGGCGTCACGTGACTACTAGATTCGATTTCAGCTTATCTAGAGGCTAGAGTGCTGGCTCAGTAGGTAAGAACACTGTGCTCTTCCAGAGGGCCTGGGTTCAATTCCCACAGCCCTGATGACAATATACAACGTAACTCCTGTCCGGGGGAGCGCGTGCTCTCTTCTGGCCCCCTTGACCGCTTCCTTTGTGTACTTCACAAACGCCCATACATATTAAAAAAAAAAAAACAGCAACCAAAGATCACTAGATCTCTCTTTATTTCCTCTTTTGTCCTCCATCTTTCAATGCCGTTTTCAAGATCAAAAGGAACTCTCCACAGCTCCACGTCACAGGACTATTTTCTTAAACAGTCAACAGATGTGTTTGCAGACCTGCTCTCTAACTCTGGGGACGCAGTGATACAATGTATCACTCACATATGCAACTGGCAAGAGTATTTTTATTTCCAGAAGCCTGCAAACAGGTGTCGGTCGGCCACTTACAAAAAATGACAAAGACCCCAGACAAAGGTCCGCAGGCCTTTTTATAGGGAACTAGGAGATTTTAGCTAGGGTTCGGCAACCTAAAACTCCATCGGTGGCTGTCTGGGACATTACATGGGTCAGTTTTGAACTGGCTTGAGTTCAGGTGGTCAGTGGACGGCATTCTGGGGTCATGAGTGTGTAATCACAGAATGAGACACCCACACCGTATGGGGCTGCCCAGCACAGTGGCCATCCTGGGGTACGGTATCTCCCCATCCTTAGGGTTATCTCCAGGCTGATCCTTGGAAGGGGATTGTATGGCCTTGGTCCTAGAACTGATGACTTAGGAGGGGTTGTGATCAGTTCCTGGAATGGATGACTTCCCTTTTGAAGTCAGGCACGGTCCTAAAATGGAGTTTAGGTCATCCCTTTAATAGTCCTAACATGTTTGAAAAAGTCATTGGCTCAACATGCGCCTTTTTTAAATGTGGCACTTATAAATGCATTTTGGTCTTTTCCCTCTGACTCCCATGTCAATAACATGAATGTTGGACAATGGTATGTGTGAGCACATTGCACATGCGTGTCACAGTGTACGTGTGGAAGACAGAGGACATGGTTCTCTCTTTAAACCCTGCCAGGAATCCAACTCGCACTTGGCCACAAGCACTTTAACATACTGAGCCATCTTGCCAGCCTCCTAAATATACTCAGTGGAACCAGCAACCTCCCTTACCCCTTGTCAACTAAGACACGGTCTCAGTATTTCCTTCAAATATTTCTTTCTTGTCGATGGAGTGTCAGCCTTGGGGAGAGATGCAGGAGGGTAAGGAACTCAAGGTCATCCTCGGCTGAAATAGTGAGTTTGAAGCCAATATGGGCTCCACGAGGCGCTGTAGTGGTTTGAACAAGAATGGCTCTCCTGGGCTCATACATTTGAATGCTTGGTCACCAGGGAATAGAACTGTTCAGCAAGGATTAGGAGGCGTGGCCTTGTCAGAAGAGGCGTGGCCTTGTCGGAAGAGGCGTGGCCTTGTCGGAAGAGGCGTGGCCTTGTCGGAAGAGGCGTGGCCTTGAAGGTGGACTTTGAGGTTTCAAAAGCCCATACCAAGCCTAATCTCTCTCTCTCTCTCTCTCTCTCTCTCTCTCTCTCTCTCTCTCACACACACACACACACATACACACACACACACACACACACACTCACACACTCGCTTTCTCTCTGCCTCCTGACTGCAGATCAGGATGCGAAGCTCTCAGCTACTTCTCCAGCACCATGCCTGTCTGCTTCCTGCCCTGATGATCACAGACTAACCCTCTGAAACGCTAAGCAAGTCCCCGGTTAACGCTTTCTTTATAAGAGTTGCCTTGGCCATGGTGTCTCTCCACAGAGATAGAACAGTGACTAAGATGAGCATGATCTCAAATAAGCAGACGAGTCCTAAATAATTTATGGTCTGATGGGGAAAATGATTAGCTGTTATAACCACGAGAGCTGGGGATAAAGAGTTCTGGCTCAGGGCGTAGACAAGATTGAGGAGAGGATTATCCGTACACGGTAGACATGGAGGTTAAGGGTAATAACCAAGAACGTGGTTTCCTGTCTCTTTAGTCCCTCGTCGAATCACAGCATCAAATTAAAGTGCATTTTCCACTTATTGTTAAAGTGAGATGGACAAAAGGATGCCAGGCAGTGGTGGCTCATAACTTTAATCCCAGCATTCAGTCGACAGAGGCGGGTAGCTCTCTGAGTCCAAGGCCAGAAAGCAGAGGCTACACAGACAAACTCTGTTTCAAAAAAGACAAAAAACAAAATTAATTAACTAATTATTAGCTGATTCATTTTAATTAATTAATTAATTTAAAATTGATTAATTACTTACTTTAAGATTAATTAATTAATTTAAAATTAATTAATTATTAGTTGCTTTATTTTGGAAAAATAAACCAAACCAAGTTTTGAGTTTTAGCCGTGTCTGAGGAAAGTAGCTTGGGAGAGCCCAATGTCTTGATTATGAAACCCGGTAAGAGCTGCTGGAGAGCTGTGGTGTGCAGATGCAAGAATTTACATTCGACTTTCTCTTCGGACAACTCTCAACTTGCTGGTATAGGGGAGACACTCCAAAAGAACAGGATCCTAACACTCCAAGTGCAGGAGCTCCTTCACCATGTTTAACGTAACAGGCTGACTGGAAGGTTGATAAAAGTCAGATCTGCACAGAGCCTATCCGTAAGAGTAGTTTGTCTCCCCACTGAGACGTTCATCGAGGAAATTAGAGCTTCATTTGTAAATCGTTATCAATTGGAGATCACCTTTGGATTAGGGATGGAGCGCATATCCACTTCTTTCTAGGACCATGGCAGGTGCAGACACACCTGTGCAGGTCCTGGGCGTGCTCCCACGGGCCCTGGGCGTGCTCCCACGGTCCCTGGGCGTGCTCCCACAGTCCCTGTGTGTGCTCCCACGGTCCCTGGGCGTGCTCCCACGGTCCCTGGGCTTGCTCCCACGGTCCCTGGGTGTGCTCCCATGGTCCCTGTGAGTGCTGCCACGGTCCCTATGTGTGTGTCACCATAGTCCCTGGTGTGCTCCCACGGTCCCTGTGCATACTCCCAAGGTCCTTGTGCATGTTGCCACAGTCCCTGGGTGTGCTCCCACGGTCCCTGTACATGCTCCCATGGTCCCTTGCATGCTCCCACGGGCCCTGTGCGTGCTCCCATGGTCCCTGTGCATGCTCCCACGGTCCACGGTCCCTGTGCGTGCTCCCATAGTCCCTGTGCATGCTCCCAAGGTCTACGGTCCCTATGCATGCTCCCACAGTCCCTGTGCATGCTCCCACGGTCCCTGGGCGTGCTCCCACAGGCCCTATGCATGCTCCCACAGTCCCTGGGCGTGCTCCCACAGGCCCTGTGCGTCCACATGTGTGTTGATCTCCTTGGTTTAGAGAGCCTTGTTTTCACGCTCTTTCTACCTCCTCTTTGGAAGACCTGAGCTATGCGGAAGGATTTAATAAAACACGGTGCTTTTAGGACTGAGTGCTTCGAGGGGTCTGTGTACGTTGTCTGGCTGCGTGGGTCTCTGTGTCTGTTCCCATCTACTGCAGGAGGAAGAGTCTCTGACGATGGCTGACCTATGAGCAGAGCAGAATGCCATTAGGAGTCATTTCATCTCTACTTTTTTTCTTTTCTTTTTTTTAAGAACAGTAGTATTAGCCGAGCGGTGGTGATGCTCACCTGTAATCCCAGCACTTGGGAGGCAGAGGCAGGCGGATTTCTGAGTTCAAGGCCAGCCTGGCCTATGCGGAATGAGTTCCAGGACAGCCAGGGCTACAAAGAGAAACCTTAAATTGAAGAAGAAGAAGAGGAGGAGGAGGAGGAGGAGGGGGAGGAGGAGGAGGAGTGTTTGGTTTTACCCTAGGTCCCGAGGATATCTAATATCGAGTTCTTGGTCACCCAAGCAGTGTTGGGCGGAGGTTCCACCTGATGGCGTGGTCGTAAGTCAAACCTGATATCGGTCACTCCCACTTTGTGCCTCCGCGGCATCAGGATATCTTAGCGGCCAGACACCTTGGGAGATCAAACCTCTCTGCCTGGGTTGTTAATGTTTCTTCTTGTCAATAGCAGAATGTCTGCCTGTTCCAAACGTGCTGGAATGTACGTTGAACGCTCTATGTAGGCGGCAGCTTGACTTCCCCTAGTTCTATTAGTGGTGTAGCGTTGTCCTCAGGCTAACGAAGATAAATTCAAGGACATCTTTGAAGGTTCCTTGTCAGATAATAATTCAGGGCTTTTCCTTTTTCTAAATTTTAGTGATATATATATAAATATATAATTTATATATAATTTATATATATATGTAAATTTCTTCTCTCCATTTATCCTATAGGGGCTTCATGTTTATGTTAGTTTCCAGTTTAACTTTTTTAGTGGATTCCTGAGTGTGTGAATGAGTGGGGACCTCCGTTTCTTGTGCCTTCTCTTGGGTCCTTTTCCTTCTGTTTGTTGTTTTGTCCAACTCTGATGTGTTAGTTTTGGTTTATCTTATTTTATTGTATTGTTATCCCTTAGAAGCCTGTTTGTTTCTAATGAGAGACTGAAAGGGGGGCAGATCCAGAAGAGAGGGGAAGAGGGGAGGAACTTGGAAAAGGAGAGGGAGGAGAAATCATGTTGAGGATTTATTATGTGAGGGGGGGGAAGTCTATTTTCAACAAAAGGGAAAAGCAAAGCAAAGGAAAGAAAAGAAAAGAGAAAAGAGTCAGACCTGTATTACATTTTCTGCAAGCATTTAGAGTTAAAACAATTGAATAATTTCACACAGCCTAACATCCATCATTTACCAAGAGAGTTAAATATCTGCATCCTGGGCTGCCAAGATGACGCAGAGTTAAGGGAGCTTGCTGTCAAGTCTGCTGGCCTCAGTAGGCCCATATGGTAGAAAGAAATCCACATTATTGGGTCAGGATCAGTGTAGGCAGTGCAGAAATAAGGGAAAGAGGACAGGCGTCTCCAGAGAGGAATTATTATTTTAATCAGCACATCAGAAGGACGGCAGTCTCTCAGTGGCGTGGGGACACCACGTGTGGCATGGGGTACTTGAGATTTCCCTGGAGTCTCAGAGTGGTAGATGCAATGATCCTCTTACTAGAAAGTTCTGGAACCTGATAGCCCACAGGTGTCAGTGGTGAAGTCAGGATTCTGACCCAGAGGCTTTGAGGTTATTAGACCTCCACACATGGTTCAGTGGCACACACACACACACACACACACACATACACACATGCATACACACACACACACACACACACGCACATACACAGACACAGACACGTGCACACACGCGCACACACATACACACATGCATACACGCACACATACACAGACACAGACACACACACACATACACACACAGAGCAAATGAGTGTAATCATTTTTTTATTACATCTTGGTCCTTTGACACAGGAAAACTACTTCTACTTTTAATTACCACCTAGGATGGTAATTCTCAAACACATTGGTTTGTCTCAAAAATTACTGTCAGTGTTCAATGATCTGTTCCTTATTTGATTTATACCTATATTTGTGTCCCATATTTAAGCCAAAATGGGTTAAATACTTTAAAGTAATGAATTTTTATTATACTATATTATTATACTGTATATATGTTATTATACTGTATCATTATTAATTATATAATATGATTATTATAATATACTTTGAATATACAACAATTAACTTCTCAAAAACAATACTTGGTAATAAATGTGGCTTTATTTCATACTGACACCTTCCCTAGTGAAGGACAGTTGAATTTTCCTATCTATGTTTTTGAATTTTTATTTGCCGGGGATGTTGTCCATGTCCTGCATGCATTTGGAGGTCAGAGGACAACTTGTGAAAGTCTGTTCTCTCCTGTCATGTGGTCCGGGAATCAAGCTCAGGTCGGCAGGCTGTAATGACACATCCCTACAGCCTCCAGCCAGCTCGACCTCCTGTCCCACATCTGCTACTTCCTAAATCAAACACATGCATTATTACATCATGTGGAAAACTAAGTAGAAAATGACGCCCACCGCCAAAAAAAGAAACAAAACAAAATTTAAAAAAAGAAAGAAAGAAAGAAAGAAAGAAAAGAAAAAGAAGAAAATCAGGGTCCCCTGATTTCTCCCAGGGACCCATGAGCGACGTCTGGTCAGTTACTGGCCTAACTTGTGCGAATGCTAAGCTTGAAACTGTAAACACACACCAACTGAACACGCAAGCAACAATGTTTTGGTAAGGCAAGCGGGCTTGCATACCACAGTCCCTAGTCTGTGCGGTTTGCAGGAGCTGAGGCGAGCACCCCGCCCCCGCCCCAGGCTCATTCTCATTCCTGACGATTCCCCTCCAGGAGATCAGCATGCGTTGCTAGGCAACCAGGCCAGCACTTCCTTCTCTGCTCCCCGGCGAATACTGCATCTTCTCCTGCCCTCTGCTGCAGGATCTAGATTGTTTCATGCAGAAGCCACTCGATAGCTGGTGTGCAGGAGAAAGTGAAGTTGTGGATCCAACACTCCAGGGATGTCCCAGTGCACTGTTTCAGGACATACATTAATGGAAAATGGAAATAAAGTATCTCTCCTATTGGAAAAAAAATGTTACACACCCAGGGTTACACACCTGTAACCCAAAGAGAATAAGCCAGCAGGATGGCTCAGTAGGAAAAGGGGTTTTACTGTCACGGCTAACTGATGAGTTCCAGTCGCAGGAACTCAGGAACTCATCTCCTTCCAAACGATGGAAGGAGAGAATCGATGTCCACAAGTTGTCCTCTGACCTCCATACACGTATGACTTCCACTCCGTGTGTGCGCGCTCGTCACACAAAATAAACAAATAAATAAGACAGAAATATAACAGCATGCTATCAGAATTTGGATAAACTGCAACCTTGTGCTCCGTTGGTGGAAATGTGACATTCATTCTCTGTGGAAACAGTATGAGTCTCTTCAAAAAAATTCTAAAATATTTAAAACTATTAGAATGATAAATAGTAACTGTTGGGGTTTTAGCACTTCAAAATGAAGTTATCTACTGTGCTCAAGCATTTCATCTTAAAATGTTTAAAACCAATCACCAGGTACCATATTTTTCCACATTAAATTTAATTTTAAATCGTGTGCCTGCTTCCTTGTTCCTTATTAAATACTGCCATCTAGTGGCCGCAAAGGCATCTCGTAATCGCGTACTGGAAGAGAAAATGACATCATTTAGATTCTTTCTCAACCTTGGGCTTCCATTTGCGATGGGTAGTGATGGATGCCAAGGCTGTTTACCTGCCCAAGGGCTGAAAATACACAACCACGACTGCTCAGCCTTAGTCCAGACGTCAATATCAACCCTCCTCCCAGAGCCTCGGGGATCACAGGTTGGGAGGAGGGGGAGGCAGGAAGAAAGAATTCAGGGCGGATGATGGGAAGGAAGGAACGACGCCAAATGTTGTCTTTTACATAGAAATGGTTATTGAACTCATAAGCTCACCAGCTGGGGTTTCCGGTGTAAAGCCTGCACAGAATCAAGCCAGTTAAAAATTCCAGCATCCCAGGACAACCTATACAGAAAAACCCTGTCTCGGGGAAGGAGGGAGGGCGAGAATCCAGCATCCGCTGGGCAGTGGTGGCACACACTTTTAATCCCAGCACCCCGGAGGCAGAGGCAGGCAGATCTCTGTGAGTTCAAGGCTTGCCTGATCCACAGAGCTAGCCCTAGGACAGCCAAGAAACCATATCATAAAAAATAAAATAAATAAATAAAAATAAAAGACCAGCAATAGCTAGATGTGGTGGCATGTGCCTTTCTTACGGCACGATCTCTGTGGGTTTGAGGTCCACCTGATCTACACAGGGACTTCTAGGCCACGGAGGGCTGCGGAATGAAACCCTGTTGCAAACAAACAAACAAGAATCAAAGAGAGACAAAGAGGGGTTTCTGCAGTCCCACACCCTAGCTGTCGTGCTGTCGGAGAGAGCCATTTTTCTTTGGAAGGGGTGGCCACTGATAGGTTCCCATGCCTCAGGAAGCGACCGCGCACACACACACACACACACACACACACACACACACACACAGGGCAATGCTAATTGGATTTAGTGAGGTTTTTTTTTTTTTTTTAAGACAAGAAGTAGGGCATATGATGAAAAATATGTTGTCAGGGTGGAGGAAGCTTGAAGAAACGGTAGGAATGGATACAACCAAGGTACATTGTATACATGTGTGACATTTTCAAAAAATGGAAAATAACTAGGGCTGGAGAGATACATTAGTTAAGAATGCTTTTCAAACAAAATGTGTCAAAAGTATTAGCAGTGCAGGGAATTTGCTTCTCCTGTCTCTGAGCCTATCTTCCTCTCTCGGGCTCCTGTGCACTCCGGCCTCCTCCAGATGACTCCATCTTGAGTTATCTAGGGGGTACACTGAGTCACAACAGCCACGGAGAAGGGCCACACAGCTTGAGTTACCGCGGCACAGAGTGACACTGCTGGGACTGCAAGGCGGCAGCCATTACCCACGCTGGAACCGCCCTCGGCTGACTCGGACCTGAAGAGCCCTGCTGAGCTGCCTTCCTGAGCCGGGACACTGACTACACCCCACTGATACACACCCAAGCGCATACAAACAAACAAACAAACAAATAAGGATTTTTTTAAAGAAAGAAAACTATAGATGCTCGGGAGATGGCTCAGCGGTGAACAGCACTGGCCGCTCTTGCAGAGACCCTGGATTTGCCCCCAGCACCCGGAGTGGCTCAGAATCACCCTCAAGTCCACTTCCAGGGGTCTGACCTCTGTGGGCACCAGGCACACATGAGGTAGACATACATGCATGCAGGTAAAGCACTCAAACACACAAGAGATAATAAATACACCTAAAAATAAGTGAAATGAAAAAAAGTCCATAAAGCAAAATAGTACAATGGATATATTCTGTGCATGACCGAGGGGGCTTTTAAAGAGAAAACACTCGCACCAACTGATGTTTGACAAGGAGAATTTCAAATTATTGAACTGGCCAACGGCAATCATTCTCTATGTAATAAAAGAGTCAGAATCTGGTTTAACCTGGCATTTATTGAGTGATTATTATACGCCTGGTGTGCTTGGTGTCTTACATATATCAGTTAATCGGCAAGTTACATTAGTTCTGGGTATGTTAGTGTTGGGTGACACAACTAGTGCACACAGAAAGTAAATATTATAAAAGCACACTGCTGAGTTAAATGAACAGATGACGCAGTCCCAAGCCAAGCAGCAGCAGGTGAGGCTGCGGTCCATCACCGACGAGGCCGAGTGGACAGACATACATGGTCCTCTCGTCTTCAAGGAGCAGATATCCATCTTAGACATCCATCAAACGGTTACAAAGTCTGGACACGTTCTCGGTCATAGTTGAAGCTTCACAAAACGTTGTGGAAGCAAATATAGGTTACATTCGCAGAACAGGAAAATTAGACAACTCCATTTCCTTTGGCATGGAGGGGCGGGGGCGGGGGCTGGGGGGTTGGCAGCACGCATGTGAGTATGAATGTGTTCAGCCATGCATGTGCCTGTGTACGTCAGAGCAAGGCGTGGTGCCTTCCTCCATCCCTTCCCATCCTATCGCGAGGGACAGGGTCTGTCACTGAACCCTGCCTTTTTGTTAAGGCCGGCTGACCAGGGAGCCCTGGCCACTGCCTCCGCCCACTGCTGCCTCCCAGTGCTGAGATGACAACACAGACATCTGTGTGTTACATGGATCCCAGGGATTCAAACCCAGGTCCCCACGTTTGCAGAGCAAGCACTCTTACCCACTGAGTCATCTCCCCAGCACCCCGGCCCTACAAAAGTGTTTTTAGACAGAAAACAAATGAAACCACTGGACTTTGAAGCATTTACTAGGACTGCTACAAAAAACAAAAAAGTCAAGATAAGCAAGGATGTAGATTATATAATGTGAAGACATGGCCAAGGTTATATCCAGAAAATCTTCCTATGATTGAGTATGCTACTGCAAACGTAGAGAGAATGTGAACTATGTATGCCGCCTAAGAGGTAAAGAAGAGATAGAGGCAGTCAGCACTGAGCATGGTGTGTGCGTTCTATAATTCAACATATTAAAAATAACAAGAGAAATAATAAATATAAATATTTATAATTTTGTAAATTATAAATAAATATAAATAAAGCCAAACACTAGATCTCTGGAAAGGCAGTAACAAAATCCAGATAAGTGTTTGGTAAAAGCAAATAAGTAACAAGGAAACCACAGTGACAGATTAAGAGGAGAACAGTGATAGAAAAAATGCAGAGAACTTTTTGTTTAATTATAAAAATAGTGTTCATAATTAAGCTTATAATCTCAAAAGACCTACAGAATGAAGAACTCTCTGGAGGATAAAGGACTATTATAAATCATCAAAATGAATCCAAGAAGTAACAAAGTATTCATAAGCTACCAAGATAGAATTATCATAATAATGGCTTATGATAATTCAAACTGCTTTCCAAATCTCAGAACTGAGTACTGGTGAATTCTTTTTAAAAAAAAATTTAAGATTTATTTTTTAATTATATGTGGGGGTGGGAATTACGGGTGGGTGTGTGCGTGCGTGCTTGCGTGTATGTGCCATGCCCTGAGGCCTGCAGGGGGAGCCTGAGCCCCTGGCGCTGGAGCTCCACACAGGTGGGTGCTGTGAAGCTGCAACAGTGACACACACTCTGAACCATGACACCATCTCTCCAGCCACAGTAAACTCCTCCAAGCTGTCAAAGACCTGATATTTCTCAAGCTTCAGAAATTATTCAAAAGCATGGAAAATTACTCAGATCTCTCTAAGATGTAAGGTTACGCCATGAGATTGAAACTTCACAAAAATAGCACCAACTTAAGACATCAAAATAGAGGCAAGTGTCCTTATATAAATTAGCAAGAAAAGGAAGTGTATGTGGAAAGACTGTGCACACTGAAGATGCTATGAGAATGGCACTAGAAAATGACTCCCCATTTAAGAGCACGGGCTGCTCTTCCAAAGGATCCAGGTTCAGCTCCCAGCACCCACATAGTGGATCACAACCATCTGCAACACCAGGTTTGAGAGATCCACCACCTTCTGGCCTCCACAGGAGCCGGGCACGTACACGGTACATCGACACACAGGCAAACAGAATGCTTAATTGTACAATGCTAATTTTATAGAAGACAGAGATGGCTCAGCAGTGATCCTAAGTTGCACATTTTCTAGCTTCTCTGAAGAATGTCTTCCAATTCATAATTGGAATTGGACAATTAATTCACCTTTTTTTTTTCTTTCTCAGCAGTGTACCAAACTTCTCAATACTGTACAAAATAATGTGTTTTTATAATCGATGATGTATTCATTTAAATACATCTTAGTAAAACAAAAAAACCTCATAATAAAATGTTTTATGGGGAAAAAGGAACCTCTTGACGCTATCGACAGCTCAGCGGTTTAGGGTATCTGCTGCTCTTGCGGAGAATGGCCCAGCACCCATTAAAGCCAGCTCACAATTGCCTACAACGTTAGCTCCAGGGGCTCAAACTCCCTCTGCTGGCTTCTGCAGGCACTGCACTCACAATAACACACACACACAGAGAGACACACATACACATAATTAAAAATAAATTACAAATAATTACAAACTCATCTCAATGGACGTGTGAAAGGCATTTCTCTCCAGGGCGGTGTCTTAGCGTGACACGGGGCATGTGTCTCCACACGGCGGTGGTTAAACGTGAAGCATCATGGGCATCCCGGTGAGAACCAAGAATAAGAACAGCACGCACACTACCAACACGATGGTTGTGTGCTGTGGCGCCTTGGACCACTCCATAAAGCCCTAAAGGAGGGAGAAAGAGGGGCGGGGAGAAAATATCAGCACTGGAAAGGAAGGAGGTTGACACCATTACCCCTGGGAAGATGAGTGTGTGACTAAGGGTCTACCAGCATAGGAGTTGTTGGAATCTAAAACTGCATGGCAGAATAACCAGATATTACATAAACACATGGAAGCAAGCAACGCACCTATGTTCTGAAGAAAAAAATTCAGAATAAAGGATGAAAATTGCAAAATATCACTGTACAGAAAGACTTAGCTTTGTGGCACAAGTGTGTGGTTCTTGACCCAACCCCTCTCTTAAATTTCCAACTGTCTATTTTATTGCATTCATTCGTAAATATAACAGCCACCTTGAATTTTTCCCACATGTTTGTGGTGTGCGGCATGTGTATGGGCACATGTGTGTGTGTGTGTGTGTACGTGTGTGTGTGCAGCCATATGTATTACATGCATGTGGAAGCCTGAAGTTAACATTAGCAATCTTCCTTACTTGACCTCCACCTTCTACACTGAAGCAGGGGCTCTCAATCAAACCCAGAACCTGGCGACTCATACACTGAAGCAGGGGCTCTCAATCAAACCCAGAACCTGGCGACTCATACACTGAAGCAGGGGCTCTCAATCAAACCCAGAACCTGGCAACTCATACACTGAAGCAGGGGCTCTCAATCAAACCCAGAACCTGGGGACTCATACACTGAAGCAGGGGCTCTCAATCAAACCCAGAACCTGGCGACTTAGGCTAGTGTAGCCGGGTTGCTTGCAGCAGGGATTCCCCAGACTCCGCCTTCCACAGTCAGAGCCCTAGAATTACAGGCAGCTTGCCACACGCACCCCGATTGACATGGGTTCTGAAAGTCAGAACCCTGTTCCTCACTCATCCTCTCACTACAGACAACTGTTTCTCCTCTTTTAAAAAAATAAATATCCACTTTAGTTTTGTAAACTTTTAATTTTTTTATAGTATATGGGGGAGGGTACCTTGCCTGCATGTATGTCTGTGTGCCATAGGCATGCCTAGTGCCCCGGGAAGCCAGAAGAGGGATTCAGATCCCCTGGAACTGGAGTTACAAATGGTTGTGAGCTGCCCTGTGGGTGCTAGGGATTAAACCTGAGTCCTCTGGTACAATTAAAGCTAAGAGCCGGTGCTTTTAACTGTTGAGCCATCTCTCCAACCCCAGATTATATTAAATTACATGTATATGTGTGCCTGTTGGCGGTAGCGGGTTCTGTACACATAAATGCAGCACCACAGAGGCCTGAGGAGAGCACTGGATGCCCTGGAGCTGAAGTGCTGTGAGGCGTATGACCTGGGTGCTGGGAATGGAACGCGGATCCTCTGGAACAGCGGAACCACTCTAACCACTGAGCCATCTCTTCAGCGTCAGGTGCTCAGACTCATTTTTGTCTTCCCAGGTCAGACAGTGTTTGCTATGGTCTCATTCTGGATATCTCCTGCAGACCCCTGCTTCTGCAGAGTGTTTGTCTACGCCAGCAGTGCTGCGCTGGGAGGCTGGGAGGCTTCAGGGCAAGCTGAGTGAGGTAGGCCTGAGGGCGAGCCCACACAAAGCCCAGCCCTGAGCCTGTCTTGCAGCCTCACTTTTCTGTGAGTGGCCAGCCTCCACCAAATGCCCCACCTCCACTAACTGAGCTGATGGACTAGAGCCGTCTAAAACCGTGAGCTGAAATAAACCTCGCCTCTCACCTCTCACCAGGTGTTGTGGTAGCAATGGCATGAATGCTAAGTAGTACGTGGTTCCTTCTAGAGTTGAAATAAACTTGAAGATTACCGATATGCACTAACATGTACATGTGTGCTTTCTGCGCTACCCTATTTAAATAGAGCTTTTTTACTGAACATCCCGATCACAGCTTCCCCTCCTTCCTCTCCTCCCAGGTACCCCTTCTCACCTACTACCCTCCCCCTTCCCCAGCCCCTTCCCTTTCCCCTCAGTGAAGGAAGGCCTCCCACAGACATCAACCGCCTTGACATGGGATGTTAATTAGTTAATTAGCATTAATCACCTAATTAACTAATTGGAAAACCTTTTAAAATGGTTTCTTGAGACAGTCTTTGTGTAGCCAAGACTGACTTCAAACTCACTACATAGCCAAGAACGACCCTTGTGGTTGTTGTTCCCTGCCTCTGCCCTAAGGGCTAGGATTATAGATCCAGGCCATGAGGGAGATCAAGCCCAGGGTCTCAGTGCGAGAGGGAGGGGAGGGTGACTGCCTGAAGGGGATGGGTGGATGGGTCGGTGGGCAGATGGACGGAGGTACGCATGGTATTGTAGGTGGCTGGCAGGTGGGTGGATGAGTAGGTGGGTGGATGGATGAGGAGGGTGAGTGAAGGTAGGGGTTGATAAACGCATCCGTCCATGAGCGGACAGATGACTAGGTGAACAGATAATGGGTGGATGGAGGGTGGATGGATGGATGGATGGATGGGTGGATGGATGGATGATGGATGGATGATAAGTGGAGAGCTATGGATGGTTTGTGTGCAGAGATGCACACATATCACATGGGGACCCTCCACCATGTCTGACCACCACAGGGATGGGGAATATCTCCCACAAAAAAAGCACCTGGAGCTTCTGAGCAGTGAAGTCATTCCAGGCTGAGGAAGGAAATGTAACAACTCACTGAGATCTTCAGGGTGACATTTACAGTACAGGAAATAATCCCTACACACACCTGGGAGTCCTCCGACTCGTCATCTTCTTCTACTGAGCTCCATTCCTGAGGCAGCCCAGGCTCTGGGGAAGACAGATCTGTGAAGGCAAAAGAACAGAGAGGCAAAGGGCTGTGAATGAGCAGCAGACATGGAGGCCGTGCTCCCCAGGCTTTCTCCATGGCATCCTCTCTCTTCTCTACCAGCCACCGGACACAGTTAAACACACACACACACACATATACACACACACACAAATACACACACAAACACACAAATACACACACAGATATATACATGTATATACACATATACAAACACATGCACACAGATATCAGATATACATATGTACATACATGCATTTACAAACACACACAAACACAAATACACACAGATATATACATGTATATACACATATACAAACACAGACACACAAATATACATATGTACATACATGCATTTACAAACACACAAACACAAATATATACATATACATACATATACATATACATGTATATGTGTATATGTGTATTATGTGTATATGCATATGTGTATATATGCATGTATGCATACATGTATGTATGTGTGCATACACACATATACACGTGTATGCGTGGACATGGTCATACACGTATACATGCATATATATAAGTATGTATATGTGTATATGTGTATATGTGTATATGTGTATATGTGTATATGTGTATATATGTATGTGTGTATGTGTGTATGTATGTATATGTGTATATATGTATATATGTATATATGTATATGTGTATGTGTGTATATGTGTATATATGTATATGTGTATATATGTGCATGTGCATGTATATGTATATGTATACACAAGCACACACACTTGGCTCATGTGGGGCTGATAACATATCAGGCCTGAACTCTGACCCTGCAGCTGACCACATAACTGAAACTGGGCCACTGACAGGCTCCTCCTTCTGCCTGCCCAGAAGGTAAAAGTTCCCTAACGGGGGAAAAAGAAATTATTCCAGAGCTTCCCTACCTACAAGAGATGCTTCCAGGGAAGAACTTCCCACGCAGTTACAGTTATCATTACTGTTACCATCAGAGATCAAACTCAGGCATCAGCCTTAACAGCAAGCATCCTTATCCACTGATCTGACGCACTCCCTTCAAGGACCCATGAGAATAACCCTCTTGGAGACACAAGGCTCGAGGACTTGAGTTAGTCAACCAACCCGATGTGTGACGGAAGCCATCTAAGAAACAGCTCTGCCAGCTCCCGAGGACCCGCAGGAAGTGCAAACACAGACAGCAGGAGAGATGTCCCCTGAGGTTGCATCAAACTACAGAAATAGGAGCATGCATGCTCGGGGCACCAAGTGACTAAACGTGCAGAAAAGAAAGACAAAAGACCAGTTCAACATTCCGCAAGCCTGTGAGTGGCCGATCGATTGGGTGCTCAGCCTCTCTGAAGCCCTGCAGAGAGTCCCCGGCTCAGCCTCTCTGAAGCCCCGCAGAGAGTCCCCTGCCCAGCCCCACAGGCCCCCTCACCTTTCTCGTCGCTGTCACAGCTGCAGGCCCCGACCTCCACAGCCTCCCAGTCCTTGGGGAAGGTGGCGTGGCATGGCTTCTCCCAGGCTCTGCTGTCCCAAGGCAGAAGTCCCTGTGTCTGCTCAGTCCTGAGGCTCTGCATCTCCTCGGGAGGAGGCGTGGCTTCCGGAGCACTCCTCCTGTTCCAGTGTCCTGTGGGGTTCCTCAGGTACAGGATTCAAACCCAGACACACAGTCATCCAGTGAATGGTGCCTGGTTGTGGTGTTGAACACTAGAAAGAGAGCAGGGGCCAGAGAGACGGTTCAATTCAGTGGTAAAAATGGAAGGATTGACTTTTGGCTCGCCGTCTGCAGAAGCGACCTGTCACTTGGTGGGGGAGGGACATGGCTGCAGGGGACAGGGCTTCAGGTCGCTGGCTGCCTGTGGTCAGGAAGCGGAGGGCAGAGGGTGCTAGGGCCTTCACTTTCTCCTCTGTAGTCAGCACGTTCCCTACACTGCGGGCGTCATTCAGGGTGGGCTCCTCCCAGTCAGTCAAAGCTGACTGGAAACCTCCTTGTAGACATGGCCAGAGGGTTTCCATGGTGAGTCTACGTTGCCACCATAGCTGGTAATTGAGATGACAAGATAAACCTTCATGGTGGCAGCTTCCAAGCAGCGTGTTATGAAACAAAAATACTTACTAAAAAAAATCTAAAAACTGTGTGTGGGCTGGGAATTTAACGAAACCCAGTATTTGTTCCTGGCTTTATTGATTGTAGGGATGGTATCAGAAATGTAAGAAGATGTCTGTCTATGACAAGGTCTTGTGATATAGCCCAGGCTAGCCACAACTTTCTGTGTAGCCCAGTCCTGACTTCCATCTCAGCGCACACAGTGCTGTGATCACAAATGTTTGCCGCCGCTGCCACACCAGGAAATAACCAACTTTGTCTTCAAGGAATCCTTGAATTGACGTGAGAGCTGCCGACATCCTTGTGCGGAAGATAGACAGCTCATGATCACACCTTCACTTTTCAAAGAAAAGGGGACGGCAGGCTTTATCAGCCTGACACAATATTGAACACGTTGTATGACAGAGTATTAGTGAGGGATGGTCTACACTGGCTGGCCTGGGTGCGTGTCTGTAGGGGATCAGCCGAGTTGAGTGGGGAGACCCAGCCCACTGTGGGTGACACCGGTCCCTAGGCAAGGGCGCCAGTGTAAGGGTGAAGAAACTGAGCTGTGTCAGCGAGTGACCATGGGATGCACCCAGCTCTCTCTGCTCTCCACTCTGCATTTGGTGGAGCCAAGTGTCTCAGGTGCCCGTCAGTGTGACTTCTCTGTCATGGAACTGTGTTCTACAGCACACTCTCCAAGAAGCTGCCTGTTGTTGAGACAGTCTATGACAGTAACAGGAATGAAACTAGGACAGGTGCGCAAGCTAAAAGCTAGCATCCTGGATGTTAGTGTGAGGTAGTGTCTGGAGCCTGGGGAAGTACAGGGGAAGGGACAGAGCAAGAGAATGAAAAACAGACTTTAGTGCTCGCTTTTTGTTAGTAGGAGTAGCTGCGGGTAACTGTAGTTGACCTCAAATAATTGGATGCTTCAGAACAACAGACAGGAGTTTGAACACTCTTGTATAAAGAAATAACCAGTGTCTGAGGGACAGATAGCCAGTGACCCTGATCTGGTCATAATACACTCATTGTAACGAATCATTTAGCCCCTTGAATGTGTCCAACCACCATCTGCATATTAAAGAAATACGTCTAAAAGGAAAAGGGAATAGAGGGCCAGATGGCTCAGTGGATAGAGACGGCAGCCAACCAAGTCTGATGACCCGAGTTTGCCTCCCAGGACTGCGTGAGAGGAGAGAATTGACTCCTGTGAGCTGTTGTCTAGCTGTCAGCTGTGTCTGCTGGCATGCTTGCATGATACATACACACAAATAAATAAAGTACAATACGACTGAATAAATAAAATACATTGTTTAAAGTTTGCACTTAAGTGGGGGAGAGTAAATAAAAGGACACAAGCTTGAAGATAAAAATATTTGAAAATTTTTCATAAGTGAGATATGTGGGCCAGGAAGATGGCTCAGTCAGGAAAATGTTTCCTGTACAAAGACAGGGACCTCATTCCCAAGAAAGAGGCTCGCTGGGACTCACTGGCTATCCCTAACCAACAAGGCCTAGGCTACTGAGACAGCCACTCTCCAAAACCAAGGTGGGTGGCACCTGAGAAATGACTCCCAAAGTTCCTCTGACCTTCATACCCCCCAGCACACAAGCATGTACACTCCCACATACACGTGCACTGCACACACACACACACACACATACACACAAACGAGGCATACAATTTATACTAAATGATCTCCATAGTAAATAAATGATACAATAACACATTTATGTTAAATTGTGTATACTGGCTATGGAAACCATGTCTTTTCTATCTGTATGACCAGTTTTTACTGAGGAGACTCCCATGTTTGAAACCTTGGCCCCATAGGGAGTGGCATTATTAGGAGGTGTGGCCTTGTTGAATAGCTGTGTCCTTGTTAGAGGAAATATGTCGCTGTGGGAGCAGACTTTGAAGTCTCATCTGCTCAAGATACGCCCAGCGTGCCTCTTAGTCTGTCTCTCTGCGGCCTGGGGATCAAGATGCAGAACTCTCAGTTCATTCTAGCACCATGTCTGCCTGCCTACGCGAAGCCATATTTCCCACCACGACAATAATGATCTAAACCTCTAAAACTGTAAACAAACCCCAAGTTTTCCTTTAAAAGAGTTGTTGTGATCATGGTGTCTCTTCACAGAAATAAAACCCAAACTAAGACAACCACTTACAGATTTTTGTTTATTTTTTAAATTATATTTATGCATGGGTGTCTTTGTATATGTGTGCCTGAGTGCTGTGCCCTCGGAGGTCAGAAGAGGGCAGCAGATTGTCCTGGAGCTGCACTTAGAAGAGGTTGTGAGTTGCCCAGTACAGGTTCTGGAAATCACACTTGGGTTCTCCTAACTGCTGAGCCACCGGCCGTCTACAGCCCGCCAACCATCATCTGTCTCTCTTGGCCTCTGAAAGCCGCAACTAAACGCATCATTTTCCAAGGCAGTTTAGCTCTCTGTTACCCAAGCCCGTTCTCCTCCCACGACCTCCTCTCTTGCTCAGAATCCCCCCAACCTCCCAGAAGCGCTTTCCTTGCCTTGTACTGCATGCGGCCAATCACCGAGCCGGCCTGCCGTCTTTGTGCTCTGCCTGCTGCCCCAGCCTTCACCCTTGTCTGAGACTTTGGTCCTCGGGACCCAGAAGCTTCTGTCATGAGCTCCCTACCTCCTGGGATTAACTCACCCGTTCACACTGATGACGCCAACTCTTAAACCTACTCCCTGCCCACTCAATAGCTCTGTGCTGAAGACAGGTTCAGCGGGCAACGCTGCTCGCTGCCGAGCCTGATGCCCGTGAGTTCGATCCCTGGAACACATGGCGGAATGAGAGCCGCCCCTAAGTTGTCTTCTGTCCTCCATATGTGCACCACGCCCCCACCCAACCCACCCCAACCCATCCTAACCCACTCCACCCCCCACACACACACACAAAAGTAAATAAGAAGTGTAAAATACCCGCCAGCTTTGTCCTTCTCTATTCTGGCTGGGTACAGTGGTATAGCTTTCAGTCATGGGCAAAGGGCACCAGCCCCTTACACTAACATCCAAAGAAACACAGGCAAAGATTCTAGACCCACCCAAGAATGAGAAACACTTGCTGTCAACTGGGATCAGGAAGAATGCCTCAGCTTAGTGCTAATGTATATGTTGTTTGTTTAGTTGGTTGTGTGGGTGTGTGTGTGTGTGTGTGTGTGTGTGTGTGTGTGTGTGTAAATCAGAGGACAGCTTTCTGGGGTCAGCTCTTTCCTTTCTCCATGGGATCCAGGCTTGGAACTCACATCACTAAGTTGATAGGCATATACTTTGACTCCCCAAACCATCTCACCAGACCTCGTTTTATTTTATTTCATTTTTAGACACTGCCTAGGTAGCTCAGGGTGGCCATGAACTCACAACATATCCCCAGCTGGCCTCAAACTCCCGTTCTCTTGCTGCTGCCTCCTAGACAGAGGCTGCGGGTGTGAGATGCCACACCCCGCGCTGTGTCCTCAGTGTCTTTCCCACGGGGGTGCCCTCAGTCAGCCAGTGAGGAGCACCCGCAGGTGACATGGGGCAGCCCCGCAGGGATGCTCAGAGCAGAGTCCTGTATCTGCTCGCTTCTGCTGTGTTTGCTTGCATTATCATTCTCAATAACTATAAAAAAGTAGACATGAAAAGAGACTGGCTGGCACTCGGTCTCCCCGTGAGCGGAAGCCTCCCTGGGAGCTCTCAGAGGTCGCTTTTAAAAGCCAGCTGACTCACGGGCTGGTGGGAGTGTCTGTTAGCCCAACACCACTTAGTAAAACCCCACAGCAGCATCTGCTAAAGCTGAACATATGCATCCCCTGAAAGCCATGCTCCCAGCCTGGCCACCTACAGAAACAGAGGGAACTTGTTTGCGGAAGCTGTCACGCCTCTGTCTATGCTCAAAAACCACAAAGACAAAGCAAAGCTGTTCGGGCGCCTGGTGCAGGGCTCAGTGGGCAGAGCATGGTGCACACACATGAGGTCATGAGGTCGAAGCCCAACACCTACATCTGTGACCCCAGCACTGCTGGAGCCGCAGAGACAAAAATCCCAGTGCAAAAAGTGAGCACCCGCCAGGCTCAGCGGTTCTGAGACACCGGTTCAGTTCCTAGCACCGGGATCAGACGGCTCCCGACAGTCTGTAACTCCATGTCCAGGGGAGCTAACATCCTCTTCTGGCCTCTGAGAGTGCATCCATGCAAATGTGTGTACATGCTGCTTCAAAGTTAAATAATGTTAAAAAAGAAAGAATTGAGGAACGCACCCTTTGATCTGTGTGTCCTGCATGGGCTGCAATGTGCACACATCTGCATATGCTGTGCACAGACACCGGAGAACAACACAAAACTGTTTGTATTCAAAATCGAAGCTAGTAGATACACCTCCATAGTTAACTGGAGCTGGAACAACGGCTCACTGGTTGCAAGCACTGACCGCTCCTGCAGAGGACCCAGGGTCAGGTCACAGCACCCACATTCGACAGCTCACGACACTCTACAACTCCACTCCCAGGGAACCTAACATTCTCCTTTGGCCTCTGATGGTACTTAGATGCACATGCGTGTACATACACACAGATACACAAATACATTTTTAAAAATACAAATATTTTTTTAAAATATTAACTGCTGAGCTGGGGAGCTGGTAGAGCACTTACCTAGCATGCTCGGAGCCCGGGGATCAGGCCCCAGCACTACACAGGGTGGGCGTAAACTGTGGCGGTGCAGCCATCTGACCCCGGCCTTCAGAGAGTGGAGGTAGCAGGAAAATAAGTTCGGCTGCATAGGGAGTTCAATATACGAGCCTGGGCTACATGAGACCAGGAAACTAACCTTAACAACCACTGGATGCAGCCAGAACATCTGTAATCTCAGCATTCCAAAGACCAAGACAGGATCTCAGGTTTGAGGTCAGCTTAGGCTATGCAGTGTCTCCAAGAAGTCAAACAATGCATTTGTAACTTAGATGTCTATCGACAGGAAGTGGGTAGATAAATTCCTATTCATATATACAAGGGAGGCAGGTGTGGATTAACTTGAAATATATATTTGCCTGCATATAAACTATATTACCTACACATGTCTATGTATACATATGAATACATAGTATATATCTAAACATATGAAGACCCAATATATGAATTCCAAGCACTCACATTTTCTAAAACCGCCAGTACAGTGGGAAGACAATGGCTACAGTTTTCTGGCCGCCAACCACCACCAGCAGCAGGTAAAGCAAACACAGAGATAAGCACTGCGAGCCCCGGAACGTAGCCTCCGCCACGCACTTGCTGTGTGTCTGGCCCACACGACCGCTCTGAGCTTCAAGTTGCTCATCTGTGAAAGATGCTGGTAACAGCATCATGAAGGCGTTCTGAGATTTCTGCAGGGACAGAACACCCGCTGAATGAACCTTTAAAGGGTATGCTCCTTCTCCTTGCATTGCTGGCTTGAAGCTGCACCTGCCTTCAAGGCTAACTGTCATAGGGTTTCCATTGCTGTGAAAGATGCCGTGACCAAGGCAACTCTTGTAAAGGAAAACACTTAATTGGGGCTGGCTTAGAGTTTCAGAGATTTCGTGTGTTACCATTGTAGTGGGAAGCATGGTAGCATCCAGGAAGACATGGTGCTGGAGTAGCTGAGCGTTCTCAGATCTGTGGGCAGCACAGAGGAGACTGTGTTCTACACTGAGCAGAGCTTGAACAGAAGAGACCTCAAAGCCCATCCCAACAGTGACACACTTCCTCCCACAAGGCCACACCTACTCCAGGAAAGGCCACACTTCCTAATAGAGTCACTCTTATTGGACTGATCATTCAAACACAAGAGTCTGTGGGGGCCATACCTATTTAAACCACCACACTAACCTTAATTTAAACATCACCTCTCCATAAATAAATACTTGCTACCCATGGATATGAAATTTCCCAAAGTTTCTCATCAGGACTTTGGGCTAGGCCCAGCAGTGGAGTCTTGAGAGCCTGTGGACAAACCAGTCGCACGCTGGATAACTACAGATATCCTGGGGGTAAGCAGGCAGGAAACAAACAGGAGAGCCCATGGGACTGTCTACAAGGATCGTCGGAAACGGAGCCAGAATAAGATAAATCAACCAAGAACCTCCCAGTGGCTCCCACTTGGCAACGGACAAACGAAACGCAAATCCAGAGGAATACGTCACAAAGCAGATGAGAACGCTGCATTGCAGCATGGGTTATCTGACGACTGTAGGAGAAGATCAACCAAGCGTTCTTTTGGGAGGAGCTGCCCTGCCTCTGCAGCCTGGCAAACACAAGGACACCTGGCTGTCGCCTGATTTCTCAGGAGACTGGAAAATTATCTTCTCAGACGACATCATCTGCACTTTTAAAATTTTTAAATAAAATTGCTTTTTTTCTAATGAATTCACAGATAAAAGCACTGCATGGCAGGGGTTAAGTCCAGCCCACAACTATGTTTCTCTCAGTGATGATAGATACATTATCTACACAGTTGGGATGGCCGTTCTGAAGCCCTGGTTTTGCACTTACTACTAACATTTAGTTAGTTGGTTGGTTAGCTTATGTCATGGTTCTTACTGCTTTAGTTACCAGAAAGTTGGATCCACTTATCCACCATTTAAAATGTGTGTGTGTGTGTGTGTGTGTGTGTGTGTGTGTGTGTGTGTGTATGTGTAGGTAGCCAGGTGGTGGCACACGCCTTTAATCCCAGCACTTGGGAGGCAGAGGCAGGCGGATTTCTGAGTTCGAGGACAGCCTGGTCTACACAGAGAAACCCTGTCTCAAAAAAAAAAAAAAAAGAAAAGAAAAGAAAGAGATGGGTTTGTTTATTGCTTTACTTTCTACACGGACCATGGTTTATTGCAGGTTTAGGCTGAGAAGCAGGAGCTAGAGTAGAAAGCTACAGGTGTGGGAGGGGGGTGGCAATGTGGCTCAGCGAGTAAGAGGCGCTTGCTGCCAAGCCTGACTGGATGAGTTCAGTTCCTAAGAAAACCAACTTCCACACGTTGTCCTCTGAATTCTGTGTCCCATACAAATAAATGTTACGTAAAAATAAATAAATAAACAAATAAATAAATAAGTAAGTAAGTAAGAAAAGGCAGGTGGGCGCCAGTGGCACGTGGGGAAACGTGAGAACCGTGGAACAGCGGATGGAAGGGAGGAGGAAGAGAGGGCTCTGGGGAGTCACGCTCACTAGCTGCCTGCCCGCCTCTCTGTGAATTAGAAACTATCACCTGCAAAGGAGGTGCAGAGGAGAGGATGTGCATCAGCGAGAGCGAGGAAAATGGTCGGAATAGTGATGGAGATGAAGATGATGACGATGATGACGATGCAGCAGCAGTAGAGCACTGGTTCCGGGGTGGGCGTCCTGACTGCAGGCCCTACTTAGTAATTACAGTCAATTCTGGCTCTATTGCACAGATGGGCAAGGGTCTCTCTCCATCACAGCCTCAGAGCCCGGGAGAGGTGGGACTGTCCCTTAAGCACCGCACCTGTGGGACTTCATAACCCATGCTCCTGGTGTGTTGCAGGATACTACACGCAAGACGGCCCAAGACAGACACAATGCACACATGCAACCAAATTCTCAGGTGTAGTGAGCCCAACAGAGAAACTGGGGACCTCCCTTAGGGGACGGAGAGACAATGTGCACGTGCGGAGCCACGAAGGAACACGAAAACCTGAGTGTAAGCTCCCTGCGGGGTCCCTTCTTCCTGGTTGCTGAAATGTGTGTTCGGTGTTCAGGCACCAAGTGTAAAGGATCAGGTTGGCGGAAAAGAGGGCCCAACCTGATGAGACGCCCCTCTCCGCGGTCTTCACCCACAAGGACTCTCCAGTCCCAAACCCCAGATCTCCAGTAACTGTACTGTGAGCCCGCCCACCCCAGAAACACACATGCACAAGCATGCACAGTCACACGTGAACGCACCTCCCGATCACTGCCCACGCCCCCAGCCCAATCTCCCGCCCCCTTCCCGCCCACAGGGTCCCTCTAAGGACTCACCCTCCCCAATCAGACCCTTGCAGGCACTGCAGAGCTGGAGCTGCAAGGACTGCGGCTGCGCAGAGTTGGTCGGAAGCTGCGGGTGGGAGGTGGGACGTTGGAGGAAAACAAGGAGGCGGCCTTCTCTCTTCCGCCTCCTCCCTCCAGGGAGCCTGCGGTTGAAGAAAACTGGGGACAGATCGCAGGAGTGATCGAGCCCGGACCCTGTGGTGTAGTTGCAGGAGAACGGATGTAGTTCAGGTCCTGAGGATCTAGCCAAGGTGGAGTGCGCCCTCCAGCCCCAAAAACCTCTACTCCAAAAAACCCCGGTCTAGAGTGAGTGCGCCCTCCATCCCCAAAAACCTCTACTCCAAAAACCCCCGGTCTAGAGTGAGTGCGCCCTCCAGCCCCAAAAACCCCGGTCTAGAGTGAGTGCGCCCTCCAGCCCCAAAAACCCCCGGTCTAGAGTGAGCAGAGACTGGAAGGAGCTGGGTCGCGACAGCCTGGAGCCCGAGGTCCCACAGCTGGAGTTAGGTGCTGGCTGTGGGTGTCATCTAGGGATATCACTTGATATTTCTGTGCTTGAGTTTTCCATTCTGCTAAGTGGAGAAAATAGGAATAACCACTCAGGATTTCTGTGAAGGTAAATATAAGAAAGTAACACACGCAGAGTTGTTTATTGTTGTTTTGTTCGCCCCGCCCCCACCCAGGTCCGATCTATAGCCCAGGCTGACTCTGAACTCGCTACGTGGCCTTGAACTTCTGATCCTCCTGCCTCTCCCTCCCGATTGCTGGGGTTATTAGGGATGTGCCGCCAAGCCCCATTTAACGTGCAGAATTCTTAGAAGGCGTCCAGTAACTGCTGGCGGTATGGTAATCACCACCATTCAAATTTTACAACAGAGACCACTGCCAAGTTGCTCTCAGAAAGGTCACATTAAAACCTTTTTAATTCAGGTGGCTGAAGAGATGGCCCAGCAGTTAGGAGCGCCATACACAACCTCGTCACTCCAGCTCCAGGGGATTCGGTGCCCTTTTCTGGCCTCAGTGAGCAACTTGTACTCAGATGCATGAACATAGACATGTCTACATACATAGGAATAAAATAGATGATTGTTTAAGGTTATGACTGAGCTGTAGGTGAGGAAACAGGTTTTTTTGTTTGGTTTGGTTTGGTTTTTTTTTTTTTGTTTGTTTTTTGTTTTTTGTTTTGTTTTGTTTCTTTGAGACAGGGTTTCTCTGTATAGCCCAGGCTGTCCTGGACTCAGTCTGTAGACCAGGCTGGCCTCGAACTCAGAAATCTGCCTGCCTCTGCCTCCCAAGTGCTGGGATTACAGGCATGCGCCACCACCGCCCGGCTAAGGAAATGTATTTTCACTTATGTCCCTGGTAAATTTTCTTTCATTTCTCTAGTTTGTCGTAAAATAGAGCAAATGTGACCGTCAATCAGATTAATTTTCTCTGAGAACAAAAACACTAACCAAAAGCAGATTACAGGAAGAAAGGGCTTATTGGCTTACAGCTCCAGGCCACAGGCCATCGGTGAGGGAACCTGGGACAGGAACTTAAAGCAGTAACCACCACAGAGGAACACTGCTTGCCGGCTTACCCACAGGCTCGTACCGGCTAGCTTTCCCACACAGCCCAGATCACCTGCCCATGGTGGATTAGCCCCTCCCAAATCAGTTAACAGTTAACATGACGCTTCCCCAGACATGCCCACAGATTTATATGGCCTAGAGCAGTAGTTCTCAATCCGTGGGTCTCCACCCATATGAGGAACAAAAGGCCTTCTCCTGAGGGTCACATATCAGATACCCTTCCTATCAGATATTTACATTCTGATTCATAACAGTAGCAAAATGTCAGTTAAGAGGTAGCAACAAAAGCAATTTTATGGTTGGGGTCCCCACACCATGAGGCGCTGTAGTAAGGGGCGGCAGCATTAGGAAGGTGGCAAGCTGCTACCTCTAGATAATTCCTGTCAAAGCGTTCCTCCCAGAGACCTCTACGCTGTGTCAGGTTGACAAGTTAAAGATGGCCGGGGCACTTAGGCACAAGGGTGTGGGCGTGCCTGTGAGAGGTTATCTAGATGGGGTTAGCTGAGGTGGGAAGGGACCTCCTTCACCCACAGTGCTCAGTACCATCCCACGGTCTGGCGTTCCGGACAAAGGGAGACATGAGCAGGGCACAAGCGTCCACCGCTCCCTGCCGCTGACTGTGGATGCAGTGTGACCAGCTGGTCCGAGCTCCTCCTCCTGTGACTGACTCTACCCCCAAAGGGTGCAGTCAAAATAAACCCTTTCCTCCTTGACTCATTTTTGTTGGCTGTTTGGTCATGGCTTCAATGTAAGTAACTGAAAGAGCTTTCTCATTGGAAGAGGATCCAAATGGGAGATTTTTATTAAGAACATAGCAAACAAAAGTAGAAAGAAAGAAAGAAAGAAAGAAAGAAAGAAAGAAAGAAAGAAAGAAAGAAAGAAAGAAAAGAATGAACAAATGAATGAATGAATGAGTGAGTGAGTGAGTGAGTGACTAGCAAGTAGCAGACAGACAGCAAGACACACCAGGTGCTTACAACACCCAGTGGACAACTGAAGTCACCTTATAGAATAAAAGTAGCTTCAAGCTGACGGTTATAATTCAGCAGAAGTGACACGCAAATACCTGCTTTAACAGGACTTACCTGTGAATTGCTTTAACTATAGTCACTGATTGAGAGTCCCAGGAAGAGTTCAAGGTTCACTCCCTACAGGACCTTCCGGCATCTCTTTCCCACCATGGGCAATTTTTTATAACACGGAATAAACAATGGTAATGCCTATTGGGAATGGCTTACCTGCTGGTTCTTCTCCAAGACAGTGTGGTTTTAGTTGGTTGGCTGGCTGGCTGGTTTGGTTTGGTTTTTTCATTTCTCTGTGTAGACCAGGCTGGCCTAACACTTACAAACACATGCCCGTCTCTGCCTCCTGAATTAAAGGTGTGTGCCACAGCTGCCTGGTGAACAGCATGTTCTTAACACCCTTGGTTGGTTGTTGTTCTGTCTTCCCTGTGACGGAGGCAGGGGTCCAGCCTGCCCCAGGTCAGAAAGCCTTGGAGGGCACTTGAGATAAACAAGACGGAGTGTGGGACACACAGCTGCTTATCTCTGAGGCTGATTGTAACAGGCGCAGACAGCATGTGCTCAATGGAGAAGGGACCTCGCACTGGTTAACTGTCACTACTGATTATACGTATAGTTATACGTTCAAAGAACAGGAAAGCTACTGCCGCCTTCTGTTCTTCCTGCCGACCCCTCCCAGGCTCCAGTGAACAGTGCCCTGCTTTACAATAATAGATCACAAAACAAAGCCAAAAATCATGAACCTGGGATTGTTGGGTCAGGGGTAGGGAATAATAATCACAGGAGACAATGAGGGGGACAGAGTAATGAAATATATATATATGCATGCATGAAATGGTCAAAACTCAAAGTAACATTTTTAAAATACATGGCAATGCACCAATATGACTGATACTGCACTGACGCATCCTTGCTGAGAGACACTCTGTGTTTTGGAAACCTGGAGACGAGTGTCCACAGACAGGACAGCTCCGGAATGTGAACTGAAGGGAGAAGAGCTGCCAAACACAGCACTCCGCTTGCTTCCCACCATCTCCTCTAGTGCCAGAATGTTCGGGAGGCAGCAGGCTAGAGCAGACAGCTGGTTCGCGATGTTGTGAGGGGCTTGCAAGCTAGGTTCCTGAACGGAGATTCGAGTGTGTACTGGGGTAAACTTTGGGATGTGGATTAACTGGGTCCCAGTTTCTTTGCCTGAAAAAAAAAGTGAGGGCAAGAATATTTCCTGCCTCTGAGGGTAGTTCTGAGAGGTAAATGTGTCAGTGCTCATTCCTTATGCGGAGTGAGTGTTTAGTAAAGCACTCTACCACCAGGGACCAGGGAAACAAGAAACAAAGCACTTGCTGCTGAGACCTGAGTCCGTCTCCAGGACCCACGTGGTGTGAAAGGAAAGATCCTCTGACCCTGCGTGCACGCACTTTGACAAATGTGTGTGGACACACGACACACAGGAAATAAACGAGCAAACAAGTTTCTATCAGACTATTATTTAATTTTTTCTTTGTACATGTGGTGTATAGGTGTGTAGGAAGGAACCCTCATTTATACCTGTGCTTGTAGAGAGTAGACCCTGGAATCCATCTGCCTCCCAAAGCCCTCCCTGCCAGCCCTGAGGTCAGAGATGTATACCGCCATCGTGGCTTTTATATGAGAGCTGAGGCCCTGAACTCGGATCATGAGGAGTTTTGCCCACCGAGCCATCTTTCCAGTCCCTATTAGAACTACTGAACATGTACTCATAGCACAGGAAAGAACTCTAGTTTTGATCTTCTTCAAAGACAGGCCTGGGAAAATGGTGTCAATGAACAAATTCCCTGGGAGTGGTTCTCTTTCAGAAGGAAAAGAGGATTGAAGAGATGGCTCAGTGGTTAAGAGCGCTGGCTGCTCTTCCAGAGGACCTGGGTTCAATTTCCAGAACCCATATGGCGGCTCACAACTGTCTGTAGCTCTAGCTCCTGGAGATCAGGCGCCCTCACACAGACATACATGCAGGCCCCAAACCCGCCATATAAATAAATAAATAAATAAATAAATAAATAAATAAATAAATAAGCTGTAAAGTGGTGATGCACACCCTTAATCCCAGCACTCAGGAGGCAGAGGCAGGTGGATCTCTGAGTTTGTGGTCTGTAGAGTCGGTTATAGGATAGCCAGGGCTACACAGAGAGATCTAGTTTGGAGAGGGAGAGAGAGGGGGAGGGGGAGAGAGAAGAGGAGGGGGAGGGGGAGAGAGGGAGGGGGGAAGGAGAAAGGGAGAGGGGAAGAGAGGGAGAGGGAGGGAGGAAGGGGAGAGAGAGACAGAGAGAGAGAGAGAGAGAGAGAGGAGAGAGAGAGAGAGAAGAGTGAAGAAGGTAGTCTGGAATTTCAACTTCTCCATTAGTGACAGATACAATCTTCACGGATGCTTACAGTTCTATGTAACATAACGATACTATTTATTCCACTTATTTTTTTTTCCTTTTGGCTTTTCTTGGGACAAGGTTAGCCTCACACTTGCTGTATCACTAAAGGTGACTTTGAACCATCGCCCTGCCCTCGCTTCCCAAGAGCTAGAAAGACAGGTGCCACTATTTGTAACTTACTTACCATTTTTATTTTAAAGTAATTCACTTTCCTAAAACTCTTCAGAAGTGTGGTGGTTTGAATAAAAGGGAGTGACATTAGGAGGTGTGGCCTTGTTACAGTAGGTGCAGCTTTGTTGGATGAAATGTGTCAGTGGGAGTGGGGTTGGGGTTCCAAATGCTCAAGCCATGCTCAATATCACCCTCTCTTCCTGCTGCCTGGAAATCCAGATGTAGAACTCTCAGCTCCTCCTCCAGCACCACGTCTGCCTGTGTGCTGCCACACTTCCTGTCACCATGAGACTGGACTCAACCTCTGATCTCTATAAGCCAGCCCCAACTGAATTGCTTTCTTTGGAAGACTTGCTGTGGTCATGGTGTCTCTTTACAACAATAGAAACCCTAACTAAGACAAGAAGTAAATTTACTTATTTACTTGCAGTTCTGGGAATTGAACCTAGGGTCTCATACATAATGACTGCGTAGCAGGCAAGCACTCTCCTATTGAGCATCCTCAGTCCCCTTTCACCTTGTTGAGACATGGTGTCTTACTTAGGGTTCTATTGCTGTCAAGAGACATCATGACAAAGGCAACTCTTTTTTTTTAAGATTTATTTTTTTATTTTTTTTTATTTTCTATATTCTTTGTTTACATTCCGAATGCTTTCCCCTTTCCCGGTTTCCCCCCTCCCCATCAGTCTCATAAGCCCTCTTCCCTCCCTCCACCCATTTCACAATCACCCCCTCCCATTTCCCTGTCCTGGTACTCCCCTACAATGCTGGATCAACTCTTTGCAGAACCAGGGCCCTCTCTTTCCCTCTTCTTGGGTATCATTTGATATGCTAACTGTGTCTTGAGAATTCAGAGCTTCTGGGCTAATTAATATCCATTTATCAGTGATTGCATTCCATGTGTATTCTTTTGTGATTGGGTTTTAAGATCTATTTATTGTATGTATATGTGTACACCATCACTGTCTTCACACACACAGAAGAGGACATCAGATCCCATCAAAGAATGTTATGAGCCACCATGTGGTTGCTGGGAATTGAACTTAGGACCTCTGGAAGAGCAGCCAGTGCTCTTAACCACTGAGCCATCTCTCCAGGCCCAAAGGCAACTCTTATAAAGACAACATTTAATTGGAGCTGATTTAACAGTTGCAGAGGTTTAGTCCATTATCACCATGATGGGAAAAATAGCAGTATTCAGGTAGACCTGCTGCTGGTGGAGCCAAGAGTTTTTATCTTGATCTACAGGCAGCCAGGAAAAGACTGGAATTCCACACCGGGTGGAGCTTATGCATAAGAGACATCAGAGCCCGCCCCCTCAGTGACACACTTCTTCCAACAAGCCCACACCTACTTCGACAAGGCCACACCTCCTAACAGAACCACACCCTGTGGGCCAAGCATTCAAATGCATGAATCTACGGAAGCCAAACCTATTCAAGCCTCCACACATGGTCTCACCAAGTTGCCCAGGCTGGCTTTGTACTTTGAGCCCAGGCAGGGCTTGAACCTGTGATCTTCCTGCTCAGCACCCCAAATAGATTCTATTACAGACATCTCCCACCAGAGCCAGCCAGAAATGCCTTTAACCGCAAATTGAACCATATTCCAGCGTGCAGAAAGGGAGTTTCGTGTGCCAATGACCTGAATGGAAATAAAAGGAAGATGGATTAACCATAGCTGTATGCCACTACGTGGGGTGATAGGTTCCATCAGTGCTCTCTCTCTCCCTCTCTCTCTCTCTCTCTCTCTCTCTCTCTCTCTCTCTCTCTCTCTCTCTCTCTCTCTCTCCTTCCTTTCCATCTCCCTTCTCTCTGAGACAGTGAGTCACCAAGAAGCCTTGTCTAACCTGAAACTTAACATGTTTACCAGGCTGGCCCCAAACACACAGATTAGCCTACCTCTGCCTCTCGAGTGCTTGGGCTAAAGGTGTGTGCCACCATGCCTAGAACTGTTCTGTATGCCTCATCATCCTGCTGTTACGAAATGTACCATGAATGGCATCACAAATTATTAAGAGGTAAAGCAAAAATATTTCACTCCCATGAGTCTTTTCCTTTCAGTGGCCATGTTGTATGTTTTCCCACTGTGATAAATCATTGCTCTGAGTATGGTGACTACATGATGAGGAGTTCTTAAGTCTTCCCAGTGACTTATCAAGTCAGGAGGATGGGTTGTTCTTGGAAACTGAAACAAAATCCCAGAACCTTGGGCCATCACTCGACCAAGTTATGAGTCCTGTAAGCATCTTGTCGTACACATGGTAAACCAACAAAATGCTGATCAATATAAGACTGGGATGTCATTCAATCACTCCCTTAAAATATTCATTCAGCAAATATTTATTAGACAATTGATATGTGGTAGATCTTATTAGTGGTGATCAGGACAACGCGTGTCTGTGGCCCAACAATGTATGTCCTATAAATACATATAAAATTTATTTTATCTAGTGTGTGCATGCACACATGTGCATGAAATGGCATGCTTGTGAAAGTCTGACGGCAACTTGCTGCGGTTGGGCTCTCTCCTTCCACCATGTGGGTCCCAGGGACTAAGCTCAGGTCACCAAGCTTGCAGCAATAACCTTTACCCACTGACAATATGGGCTAGTAAGGGTGCATTCTAATGATGAACGGACACACGAGACACACAAAGCTATAAAATGTGACACATACTAAAGTCTATGAGATGGGTCAGTGAGATAGTGCCTCTAAGGGTCTGTCTGCCTACTTACCTACACATCTATCACTTTCTCAGTAGCGGTGGGGTCACTGGACATGGAAACTGGACCTCACGCACGACAGGCAGGTGTTAGCCACTGAGCCAGCAGAGCCCAGGGAAGACCTAAGTGTCATTTGAAGTGAGACCTACAAGATGGGAAGGGGCTGGTTAAATAAGAATTCATGGCAAAATGAACCAATAAAGCTACAGAGGAACACAGAGAGCAATACTGAAAGAGAGGCTAGACAAGGGACAGAGGGACATATAAATTTTGAAAGGCACCCAGGGACTCAAAAGCATAGGAAGGCAGTTGGGTTTGACTGTGGGTTGCTTGAGAAGCATTAGCAGAGAGCTGAGGAGTGTTGAGATGGACTCTAATTTACATGATGAAAGTGTGCCCAAAATCCATGTCAGGAATGCAGCAGAAGGCAGAATGATGTTTCCATCATTCTGTTGTGTAAGCGGCTCCTGGAGTAACAGGTGTGAGAGGAGAGGGTGGCCTGAAGTGTAGTGGTCATTTGATGACAAATGTGGTTATATTAGGAGTTCACCACCTGGTGGTCTGAGGAGGCTGATAAGTGGAAAGCTTTGAGGTTTAAAGGCAAGGGAAAAGTCTAGAAAAAACTGGGCTCTAGCCAGGCAGAGGGGGCGCACGCCTTTAATCCCAGCACTCTAGGAGGCAGAGGCAAGCGGATTTCTGAGTTCAAGGCCAGCCTGGTCTACAGAGTGAGTTCCAGGATAGCCAGGGCTACACAGAGAAACACTGTCTCAAAAAAAATCAAATCTAAAAAACAAACAAACAAAGAACTGGGCTCTAAGCCCATGCAACTGAGGGCCATGCAGTGTATTGAGTGGTGCCAGATTTTTGTTTGTTTGTTCTGTTTGCAGTGAAAACCCAGACCTGTGCTTCTGTGGGTGAGATCCAAGACATCCTTGAAGGAAACAAATATCCCCAAGCAGAAACCCTATGACTGGGTGGTTGGAAAAGTAGGCTTAGGATGCTGTGAAAAAAAAAAAAAGCCAGTGGACTAAGCGCTGTCAGTCCTGCTGAACTATTTGCAGGTGAACTGGTTTTAACCAGTTTGGGGATGGAAGGGAAGAGCCAGCCTCCCACTCAACCTTGGCAGAAACTGCTTTCCTTCAGTGTTGAACAGTCAAAGCTAAACAGCTTTGGGGAGTGTCCGTGGTTCTGGGGGAAAAAAATAAAAAAAAATAAAAAATAAAAACTATGCTGTCCATGGTACTGAACCACAGTCCATAACAAGTCACCAGACAGCGGCTGCGCTATCCATGGTGCTAAACCACAGGCAGAGCAGTGCGTGTGGACTAAAACGTTTGCAGCTGTGCGCTGTCCGCGGTGCTGGCTCATGGCGCCATGACCGGCTACCACACGACCCAATATTGGTGCTGTTTTTAGGCAGTCTAACAGAGAGACTTCCTTACCCTCCAATACAAACCCGTCAAGCAACTACCTGCGTAGGTGAAACCCCTGCTGTTGCTTGGAAACACAGCTCTCTGGGGACTGGAGAGAGCACAGGACAGACGCTAATTAAGACAAAATCTGCAGAGTCACTTTAAAAAGGCAGCTTTAGTTCTCAGTAGAGTAAGGCCAGATGTCTCCCTCAAGTACTCTCCACCTTCATATATAAAGGTGGAGATCTATTTAAACTGTATTATGCCCTCTGTAAATTTTATTAACAGAGTTTCTAAAACATCCTTCAAGGCATGCAGAAAGGGAAACAGAGGGAACAACCTTCCCCAGGTTCAGGCTGTAGATTTTGAGTATAGTAAAGTGTGCCCCTGAGTTCTTAGGATTTTTTTTTATGTTGTAGGGTGGGGTCGTAAGAAAGGTGTCGTTTCTGGGAGCTAAAGAAGTAGTCCACTAAATAAAAGCGCCTGTCATGACAGGATGAGGACTGTCACTCGGATCCCTAGCACCCGTGTGAATGCCACGTGAGTGCGGCAGCCTGCCTGTATTCCCAGTGACGTGGGAAGCAGAGACAAGGATTCCCCAGACCAAGCAGGCTAGCCAGACTATCCAAAATGGTGATCTCTTGCCTCAGGGGGAGGCCCTGCCTCGATATATGAAGGTAAAGAGCACTTGAGTTAAACATCTGACAACGTTGGTCTTCCACATACATGTGCACCCATGCATAGTCAAACATGCATACACACACCATACACCTACACATGCAAAAAAGAGAGGAATGTGATTGTTAATTTATAGTGGCACATCAATACTACATATTACTTTGAGTGGTATTTTCTTTTTTTAAGATTTATTATTTGTTTATTTGTTTATTTATTTATTTAATACATAGGAGTACACTGTAGCTGCCTTCAGACATGCCAGAAGAAGGCATCAGATCCCTTTATGGATGGTTGTGAGCCACCATGTGGTTTCTGGGAAATGAACTCAGGACCTCTGGAAGAGCAGTCAGGGCTCGTAACTGCTGAGCCATCTCTCCAGCACAAGTGGTATTTTCTTAATGATAAAAAGTTTTGCAATTTAAAATTGCTTCAGGTATCTGTACTTTAAAATGTAACCAAAACTATTTTATAAAGTACCTTTGTTATCTTTTGTATCCCCTTAAGAATAGATATATCTACTACTGTCTGTCAGAATTGGTCTTGAGTTATGTGTGTTTTAAGTTGTGCAGGCTCTTTTAAGAAAAAGTCACTGGAATAAAATCCACCCCCTCCCTGAAAATATATGAATGTATATATGTGGATATATATATATATGTTCATACATACATATATACCTAAATGAGTGAAGATTTGGTCACCAGGATTGTCTCCAGGGAGAGGTACGACAGCAAAGATATGGAGAACCTGTGTCCTAAAATGGCCCCACAGATCAGAACCCACTCAGCAGAACGACTCTGCTGTCGTAATGTAATGCAGCATTAATGTCTTAACTTATTTTTAACTTATATTGTGGCAGTCAGAGGACAGCTTGAGGGAGCCAGTTCTCTTCTTCCATTACATGGGTCCCAGGATTGCACTCAAGTCATCACGACTGGCAACAGGTGTTGAGCTGTCTCCCCACATCTTGAAGCATTTTCTTCTATGTCTAACCCATCGATCAGACTGGTAAGTGTCTCTTGTTACTCTCTCCTTTCCAGACTGAGGAACCAGAGGGGCAAGGGGTCAAGCAAAACCCTCCTGGAGCTACTCAACTGGGCTCAGAATCTTCTCCCTCATGCCCCTTCTCCAACCACACTTCAAGTTTGCACAGTTTGTTGTAACATCATCTGTATGGCCATGAGCGCTCCAGTCGTGATAAGTTTACAAACTCTACTGTGCCCAGACCTCCTCACGGCCAACTTTGGTATCACTGCCTTCTATAGAAGGAGCAAAGATTGCAAAGATGTAGGTTCTCCTCCTACACGTGTTTAATAATTGTAGCAGTTCTCAAAGTACTAGCATTGCTAGGGATGCTTATTAAAATATTGTACAGAGTCATATTGGAGTGTCATGCCACATGGTAGCAACTTGACATTGGCCAAGGACAATTCCTGGCTTCAGACAGGAATCTGACATTAGGGTATAATAGGGGAGTAGGTTACAACAGGAATTTTTATCCTAGGGTGGAGTGCTAAGAGTGTACTTGACATTGGTCAAGGTGAACTTCTCCCAGCCTAGTTGAGCACGGATTTCCATTTCTGTGGTTAAGCTCATTGTTCCTCCAGGTCTACACATTCCTGAATTAAGCAGGTGACTGACCCAGTTGCCTGAGCAGTCGAGCCAAGGACAGCCAGGTGAAACCAGACGACTTTGCTGGAACTCAGCCCAGACTCTGGGGGAAGGGGCTTGCCCAAACTGTTAAAAGATCTGTCCTCGATTAAAGTTAGGGCCTCGATCGGTAAACTCGTCCTGGCCTCGTTCTTTTCATCCCTTCCCCATCTATCCCTCAGCTTCTGTTCCAGAAAACCAGTTCGTAGTAGCTGCAGGCAGCTACGGAATACAACAAAATGTCACTCAGGATACTGATTCCAGGCCATAGATTCTCTGGGACACGTCACCAGGAACCATAGACTCATAGCAGGAAGACCAAGGTGACAGGAACCTTAAGCAGCTGGGCACATCACATCTATAGTCAAAAGTAGAACAGGGTGGCTGTAAACATGCCTAATCCAGCTCTCTCTAAACTTAAGCAGTCTAGGGCCCAAGATCAGAAAATGGCGCTGCCTACAGTGGGCTACATCTTTCCATATCAATTAACACAATCAAGACAATGCCCCACATACATACACAGGGATGGGCTGTGAACCAACCCAATGTAGTCAGTAACCTCATCGAGACACTCTTCTCAGGTCATTCAAGATTGTATCAAGTTGAATTATACCGTCCCACCTACCTTTGTACATTTTCTAAAGATTTCTAATTCAAATGGCTTATAACATAGTGGTATAGATAATCAACATTTTTAAAATTCTTATTTTTCATGAAGTCACTAATAGCTGAAGATTGTCATATCTCTACAATTCAAATTGAATTATCATTTCTAGGAAATAATGCTGAAAATTTCCCACTGATTGCTTCTATTTCATACTGCGTTTGTCAGTTGCCAGTGTTGCTGATTGGGCTCAGCTCAAGGCCTTGCCCAACCCAGACAAGACATGTGAGCGCATCCTCAGCCCTGTAGTATCACTCTGAATATCAAGGCCTATACCCTTTTGCTACCTCTGTTTTCTTCAGAGTCATCTTTTTGTATCATGTTTGTGTGTGTGTGTGTGTGTGTGTGTGTGAGGGAGAGAGAGAGAGAGAGAGAGAGAGAGAGAGAGAGAGAGAGAGAGAGAGATCTCATATCAGTTTCAAAAAACCCAATGAAACCCAATGTCATCTTCTGGGTTACCTGTAATGCTTAAAGTTCATCTCAAGCCAAGGCTACAGCCCTGTCAATTTTCCTTGTACTTCTTCTACATTTAAGTCTTCAATCTGTTAGGCTTCCATGTGAAAGCACAAATCTGTGTTTCCTCTAGAGATGTAAGTGCCCCGGTGACATCTGATCAGCCCATCTCTTCCCTGCTACAATTGAAAAAAAATCTGACATTAAACATAAAACATCTGAAAGGTCTACACATGACCTGAGTAAGAATGCCTGTACCATACAGAATCTGGACTGGTGAGATGGCTCAGCAGATAAAGATGTGTGTGCAAAGAAAGACCTGACAAATCGTAGGTTAATCCCTAGATCTCACAGCAACAGCAAAGAACCAACTCCTGAGAGTTGTCCTCTCACATTCCACACTGTGTGTGTCACACACACACACACACACACACACACACACACACACACAGATCCTGGGGTGAGATGGGACATGGTACTAACTGGATGAACATCCTCTTAAATGGACTGTAGCCGTGGTTGTACAACTCCTGTGAATACACTAAGAGCCACTGGACTGCATACTTTTTAAGTGGAGCCTTATGCTCCCTTTTCACATTTGACGGAGACATAGAGTATATGATCAAAGGGGGAGTATCTAAAATTGCATGGTATATGAATTATATCTCAACAAGACACACACACACAAACAAAATATAGAAACTAAACCCTACTTTTGGCTCTTTTTTTAAAAAAATATTTTTTAAAGATTTATTTCATATGACTGCACTGTAACTGTCTTCAGACACACCAGAAGAGGGCATTGGATCCCATTACAGATGGTTGTGAGCCACCATGTAGTTGCTGGGAATTGAACTCTGGACCTCTGGAAGAGCAGTGAGTGCTCTTTGCTGCTGGTCAGTCTCTCCAACCCACCTTCAGGTCTTTGATCCCCAGGACTGACAGAATTCTCATCATCTTGGTTAGAACACCGATTCTCCAGTAGACACTCACATGCCCCTTTGTTTCTGACAGCTCTGGCTCCTCCCTCATCCTCCGCCTCCAATGTCCATTCAGGTTGCCCACACCCAGTACCCCCTCCAACTTCCTCCAAATGTATCTTTATGGTGCACAGTATTTATTTATCACATAGCATGGTAGTGCTTGCTTTCTCCCAACCAATCTGAAACCATGTCCATTTCATACCACGCTCTATCCCCAGCACCCAAAACTGGACCTGATCATTACTAAATAAATGTTCACTATTACCAGAATGCGTATGGCAGTCGTCAACAGTACACTACGATCCTTCCTATAACCACAACTATGTACAGTCAGAATTGGACTCTCCACTGTGAAGTGCATTGGGGTTGTTGCACTATCAATGAACTTAGATATTCAACTTGAGAAACATACTCACCCAACTCCTTCTATGAGACACATCTAGCTTCCCTAATAACACTTGTTTTGAAAAAGGGTCTCCACTGTATAGACCAGGCTGGACTTGAACACACAGAGATCTACCTCTGCCTTCTAGGTGTAGAGATCAAAGGCGTATACCACCACATTCAGCTGCACCCATGCTGTGTTAAAGGTTAAAGTACTGAGCTACATGTTCAGCTGACTGTATAGTTATCCACCTGTTGAAGCTTTCTCATTTGTTTTTAATACTGTCCCCTGGAAAATCTTTCACACTAACAACAACAAAACGCTATTCTGATTGGCTTCTGTCAGGTGAGGAGTCAACAGTGTTATCTGCAATAGTTACATCTTACATAAAGAGTGGTGGACCGCCATTTTACCTCAGGGGCACCTTTACAGCTACCCGGGAGAGCAAAGGCCTCTCCGCTCCAAAACTGTAGGTCTCCTAGTTTTAGTCCACCATCTTTTCCTTATAGCAACATATAAGGCAAGGTTTTACTGCATAGCCTTGGAACCCACTATATAGAGTAGCTGGCCCTGAACTCCTAGAGATCACCTGGTCTCCGTGCCTCCGCCTCGAGAATGATGGGTTAAAGGCAGGCACCACCACAGCAAGGCAAGGGAACATTTACTCCAATGGCTAACGTCCATTTCACACTAACTATACTGCGAGGATTGTATAGCAAGCCTTTAATATTTGTCTATTTTTCAAAGAATACATTTTAAATGGAAAAGAAAGATGATTATGCATTTTTATTTTTTAAAAGATAAAACTGGCTATAGTGTCAAATGCACTTATTAGATGGCATTAGAACAGACAACAGGGATGACATGGCTGTGTCTTACACTACAATGATATATCATGTGGACTGGAAAAGGGCATTTAGAGGCTGAAACTACGGGCCTTGATGGCAATGGGAATGGGAAAGAAATGCCGGAGTATCACCCTTCAGGATGAGTGTGCTGACGGGGAGAAGATGCTCTCTGCCTGAAGGCCATTATGCATTTCTGTGCCTGGGGTTATCCCCCTGTGTGCGTTCTCTGATGCTCAACAGAATGGACTCCCTGCTAAAGGCTTCCCCATAGTCAACACATTCACAGGGCTTCTCTCAAGCATGGACTCGCTGATGAAGAAGGGTTGATATTCTGTTAAATGTTTTCTCACAGTCACTACATTTTATCTGTTTTTCTCCAATGTCTTGCACATATTTGTTCATGACTGAATGTATTTATCTATTTCAAAATTATGTCTTCTCTCTTCCATGGGGAACATCTGACTTAGATAAGATAATGTATCTGACCCTTTTCATAACAGCGTCTGTATAAGCGAGTACCTCACACCTAAGATGTGTTTTCTGACCAACTTGCCATGGACTGACCCAGTCGGGTGTCCTCCCGTGGGAGAAGCAGGGTCCTGGTATTCAGGTAGGTAAGCATTCGGCAAGTGACAGACAGAAACAGCACCCCAAAGAGCGGTTTGAATCTGTTGTAACTTTACTTTTGCAAACGTCTTAGATATATATACATCACTTAGGAACTACTTTTTGACTTTATGTCAGGTTACATCAGGTTATGATCAGATAGGAGGTTACATGTTTATAACTCAACTTGAAACTAAAAAGGACAGAGCAGGAAGTATTTTTTTTGGGAACCTTTTGTCACTCAGACAGTGGTTAATCACCCCAGACTTGAGGTCACTCTAGTCTTAGAATTCTGCCAAGCTGTAGTCTGAGGAAATTTGTTGTAGCTAGTAAAGTTTATTAATATTTTATGGCCATTCAGGCCAGCTGGGAACACTGTGTGAACCTCTGTATATGGCACTGGAGGGGCTGTTGTCCTGGGCCTTTGTGAAGTCTTTTTATTTACTGGAGGAGCCCACCAGCACCCTCTGAGTAAGTAATGCTTCCTGTTGCATATTATAGTTGCTGGAATTCCCAGCTTACCCTCCTTAACTTCCTGGCCTTCCCTACCAGCTGTTGAACTTTTAGCCTTTCACTATCCACTATATCTGGATTCCTCACAAACAACTCTTCCTGTTATAACTGATTCCTTACATCTCTAAATATCATAAAAATCAAGGAAGACAAGGAACAGAACCCAAATCCACAGAATTTGATCAGTGCACTGGCACAGCGTACAGAGCAGGATGCCAGGGACCTCCAGGAGGCTACGTTCTGAGGAACACACACCTCAGGTCTGACAACTTGACTTTGGCCATGTCACGTTGACTCTGCCGGAGTTGGCACCAACTGACTATATTTCAAAAAGTCTTCCCATCTCCAGTTTTCTCCTAATGTGGAACAGTGCAGGGCACTCTGTCTTTCCATGATCCCTGCCTTAGAAAATCAGTTTTTATAAATGTCCTGATTTGAATGTAATTCTTTAGTCACCCACATGTGCTCCAGTCTGAAAGACAGTGGCAGACATTTCCTTTACTAGATGTTAGAAAGAAACCCTGCCGATCACATGGCGACTGGAGCCCAGAAGAGGTCTGTGGCCTTTACTGTCTCTTAAACAAAATTAGATGCCACACCATCCATGCACACCTGGAAGAAACCAGCATCGGCCGTGAGCCAGTATTATATACAGCCTTTCCTTTACACCAATATCTGCATTTGGAATTCACCCACAACTTACATTTTTGATGGTTTTGGTAAACTCTGTTATCAAATAACCTGCTGTCTTCATCCACAATGATTTTGTAAGCTCCCTCTTTCATTTTATATTAAAATATGTTAAGCTTTATGTACATGAATGCTTTCCCTGCATGCAGGTACTTGCACCACATATGTACATGCTATCTTAGGCGGCCAGAAGAGTACATAAGAACTCGAGGGACCAGTGGCTGTGAGCCACCAGTTTGCTGAGAACCAAACTTGGACCCTTTGCAAGAGCAGCAAACACTCTTAACCACTGCGAGATCTCTCTGGCCCAGGCTTGCTTTCTTATTACACACCCCAAGTTTCACTGTAAGCAACATGGAAGGTATTTTTCTCTTAAGACTTTATGGATTGGTGGAACCACTCAGATTGCAGCCTACTCTCTTTGGGGGGAGGTGGCAGCTCAGAAACGACCTCCCGCCCTGCTTCCTGATCCATCTCTCACATCTGTGCCTCGGCTCCTCTGTATTCTCCGAGAGTGCAACCAATTTCACCTAGATTTCAGATTAGTGCCGGACAGCTGAGAAAAACAGATGTCTATGATCTTGTTTTATTTAAACTGTGGGGGTGGACATTGAGGGTCAGACCCAAGGCCTTGCCTAGGTAAAGCTTTACGCACCCCAGCTCTTCGTGACGTAAGTCCTGTGTGTTTGTGGTTTTATATATTTTCTCTCACTGTCCTCAGTGTTTTGTTTTGTTGCTTTTCTTAAAGACAAGCACGTTTAGTTTCATTCGATACACAGTTTCCCCATCCACCTATCCCTACTCTCAGCGCTACAAACACCAATGAGTGTTTGTAACTTATTTTGGCATTCCTTCATTCATTTTGCACTTCTGTCTCAGGTGAGATGCTTCCGTTGCGAGCCAGGCAGGCTGTGAGTAACGCTGTGGAAGGGTTCTGAGCCCGGCGCGCTCTCCGGCTCAGCCCCGGCTCACTGTCAGCTTGCTTCTCTCTCAGGGTCAAGCCCACCTCATCAGAAGCATGGGAACACCAGTGGCACAGAAGGCAAGAAACAGGCTTTGGTATGTATAGGAAATACACAAAGGTAAATGTGGTAGGTTGTATCTGTGAGAAGAAACTTCAAAACTGCTACCACAGCCAGTATCAACTCGGGGGAGTCTGAGAGGATTTGGCAACAATTACCAGAGAAGAAGCTCTGGAGAGTAACTGTCCAGCTCTAATCGTGCGGCACCTGCCTGGGCGCAGACCTCTGGACACCTCTCCTATCACCCACAGTGCACATCTGGCTTAGAATGCAAAGACCTTGGACTGGAGTGATGGCTCAGTGGTTAAGAGTACTGACTGCTGCTGGGCGGTGGTGGCGCACACCTGTAATCCCAGCACTCTGGGAGGCAGAGGCAGGCGGATTTCTGAGTTCGAGGCCAGCCTGGTCTATGGAGCGAGTTCCAGGACAGCCAGGGCTACACAGAGAAACCCTGTCTTGAAAAAGAAAAAACAAAAAAACAAAACAAAGAGTACTGACTGCTCTTCCAGACGACCCAGGTTCTATCCCCACCCCTACACAGAGGCTCACAACCATCCATAGCTCTAGTTCTAGGGTATCCAAAGCCTCTGTCTGACCTCTATGCACTCATAGATGCAAAAATAAATAAATAGATAAATTAAATAAATATTTAAAAAAGAAGAAATACAAAGACCCGCATGTAAAACATGGAGGTTGACCATGAAGTTTGTAAGCAAGAGCTGCACTTGGTCCAGGCGGTCTTAGGGAGGGACCATGTCAGAAGCAACAGAGGCGTGAGCAGATATGGAGTCGGATGAGCGCCACTGCCGCCCTTACCCACTGCCGCCGCCGCCGCAGGGCTCCCGGAGGTAGTTGTCGTCTTAGTCAGGGTTTCTATTCCTGCACAAACATGACCAAGAAGCACGTCAGGAGGAAAGGGTTTATTCAGTTTACACTTCCACGTTGCTGTTCATCACTAAAGGAAGTCAGGACTGGGACTCAAGCAGGTCAGGAAGCAGGAGCTGATGCAGAGGCCATGGAGGGATGTTCCTTACTGGCTTGCTTCCCCTGGCTTGCTCAGCCTGCTCTCTTATAGAACCCAAGACCACCAGCCCAGGGATGGCATCACCCACCATGGGCCCTCCCCCCTTGATCACTAATTGAGAAAATGCCCCACAGCTGGATCTCATGGAGGCAATTCCCCAACTGAAGCTCCTTTGTCTGTGACAACTCCAGCCTGTGTCAACTTGACATCAAAACCAGCCAGTACAGTTGTCCAATGTCAACTTCCTGTACAGACTCCTCTGCATCAGGTTCAGCCATTCCCACTCATCTCGGGAGAAGTTCATGGCCACATCTGTGACAGTTACTAAGCCCTAAAATGACACAAACTCTTAGCTGAGTTTCCTGGGTTCCCTGACTCTGGGGCAGAGAAAGAGCTACACTGTTCTCATTAGAGGACAAAGGAGTGTGCAGCCAACTGCCTGCCCTGCAGGCCCTGCTGGAGATGCCCCCCAGCTGCCACCGGCTGGGCTGCATGCATTTTCGTCAATGGGAAAGCACTTCATTCCAGATACAACCCGAAATCACAAGTCCTTTGACCACTTCCCCACCCAGCAGCGAGTCTAAGCGGGCTGTTACATCCTCCACAGAGATCCTTCACCAAAGCGGCAAGGAGCTTAGATAAAACGGAGTCTCAGAGTGAGCGAAGAGTGTCCCCACGGGCGCGGCCATCTGGACACTTGATTCTGCAGCTGACAGAGCTGTTTGGGGAGGTTATGGACGCCTTGGGAAATGGAGCCTTCTGAAGGAAGGACATCCCTGCGGAGGAGACTTTGAACTTCTTCAAAAGGAAACAGACACCGCCAAATGGCTAAGCACCAGACTTTATTTCAGTAGGGAAAGAGAGAATAGTGAATACTGACTTGCTCAATGGAGACAAGGCTTTAACCAACCAGATTCCGTCATTTATTCCCAGTTCTTCATTTGTAGGAGGACTTCAACCCGAGAGCATGCAACTGATGGAGGGGAAGTAAGCTGTGGAAATCAAGCTGCAAAGAATACAACTCAGAAGCACACCAGCACAACACACACACACACACACACACACACACACACACACACACCAGCCCAACACACACACCAGCACAATACACACACACACACACACACACACACCAAGAGACTTAGCCCAGCTGACCAGGTATTCAATGGAAACCTAAGAACGTAGCTGAGAATCCCCTCCCACTAGATTTGCAGGTTGAACACAACCAACCAATCCCTCCATGTTTCCCCCAGCCAGATGCATATTTAATATTCCTTTCCTAATTTCTTAAACAATTATTTTGTATGTATGGATGTTTCGATAACATGTATGCCTGTGCACACATGTCAGCCTGACTCATGGAGGCCAGAGAAGAGCATTGGATTCCCTGGGTCTAGAGTTACGCACAGTTGTGAGGCATCACACGGGCACTGATAACAGAACCCAGGTCCTCTGGAAGTGCGGCCAGTGCTCTTGACCACTGAGCCCTCTCTCTAGTCCTTTTAATACTCTTCTATTTTCCAGAATCTTCAAAAAAAGTAAGGAACAATATCACCATTTTATGTATGAAATCTCTGGGAAAGCTTTTCACAAATCAAACAGCCTGTAAGTGATGAGAAATAGTCGCCATGCTAAGTCTGAGGTTCCAGTATTCTTTATTCAAGCAGACACTACAAAATATACCTCCCTGTGAGACTAACTAGTCAAGATCTGAAGAGGTGAACATGGCAGAAGCCATGTTCCCCAAAGGCTGTAACTTCAATACAAAACATACCCTCACGGGTCCCAGAGAACTGTCATGAGACCCACGTCTCAATTTGCTTTACAATAAATGGGTTTTGATGAAGTCCCTTGTTACCTGCGCTGACTCGTTGCTTTAATTACGAAGGGGGAGCAAAGCTGAATTAATTCTAAAGTTTTAAAAACCATGTGTTTATCGTGTAGGTGTGTGTGTGCCTGAATGCATGTTATGTGTGCCACGTGTGTGCAGAAGCCCAAGGCTGTCTGAAGAGCGCACTGGGCCTCTCAGAACTGATGTCACAGATGGTTGTAAGCCACCATGTGGGTGCTGGGAAGTGAACCCAGACCTTCTACAAGAGCAGCAAGTGCCCTTAACTGCTGACACATCTCTTTGGCCCCTGATTCTGACTTCTTTTAGTATAAATTCCTTGGCCTTCCCAGAAGATTATTATAATAAAAATGAACACTTAACTGAACTTCTGTGTGGCAGGGATGGCACCTAGTATATGTGAGCTCATTCAATCCTTACGAAAATCTTATGAAGAATATATGAGAATTCTCCATTTAACCTAAGAACTAAGAACCATTGTCTTAGTTAGGGTTTTACTGCTGTGAACAGACACCATGACCAAGGCAACTCTTATAAGGACATTTAATTGGTGCTGGTTTACAGATTCAGAGGTTCAGTCCATTATCATCAAGGCGGGAACATGGCAGCATCCAGGCAGGCCTGGTGCAGGAGGAGCTGAGAGTCCTACATCTTCCTCTGAAGGCTGCTAGCTAGCAGAATACTGGCCTCCAGGAAGCTGGGATGAGGGTCTTAAAGCTAAAACCCACAGTGACACGCCTACTCCAACTGGGCCACACCTTCTAATAGTGCCCCTCCCTGGGCAGAGCATATCAAACCATCAGTTATAAAAAACAAAAACTCCTGGAGTCAAAGTTTGAAGACTGAACTCTTGGTGTTACTTAATCATCTGGAACAGCTGTCAATGGGTGTTAAAAATACCTACCTTATACAGGCCCTGAGGGGACTTCATACCAGCAAGAACAGAGAGGATGCTGGAGTCATTCGCTGATTCCGAATCCTGCCACTTCTGCTTCCTGGTGATTACTTGCCCTCTTTGTGCTTCGAAGTCCTCATGTTAAAAAAAAAAAAAAGACTTAAGTATCTCCTACTTCACTCTTTTATTAATACCCCCGAAAGGTCTTAGAATTGCCACAAGACCCAGCCTGTGTCCGTCACATAGTAAACATTAGCCGCTGTGCCTGGATCTAAGTCACTGCGGATGATCAACAGCAATTCTTGCCTTGCCCAATTCTTGCCTTGCCGCTCCCTGCTTGTCAGGAAGATGCTTGGGGAAAGGGGATACATTCTTGCACAGAATAAAAGCTTCTAAATAGAGCCATGAGTCTCCTCTCCAAGCCAAGTCTAGTCTCTCATGACAGGCCAGGGCCTGACAGGTGAACCACTATATGCTGGGGTACAGCCCTCCATGCTGGGGTACAGCCCTCCATGCTGGGGTACAGCCCTACATGCTGGGGTACAGCCCTACATGCTAGGTCGCAGTCCTACATGCTAGGTCGCAGTCCTACATGCTGGGGTACAGCCCCCGAGTGATGTGGCAGAGTCTGGTTACGCGACTCTGGGCAGCTCGAGGTCCCTCCTGAGTTTGGCTCCATAGTGTAAACCCAAAGCGAGCTTCTGAATCTTTGCACTGAGTTTACCAGCACTAGAGCCACCGACCTCTAGCACGCGGCGCTCTGTATAACACCTTCCTCAAATCTCAACTTCTCGCTTTTTTAGCCAGACCCAAACGATCTTTCATTTTCACCTAAGTACTGATTGCCTGAGTCCTGAGCTCTGCCTCCTCCAGAAAGGTCAAGCAAGAAACACTTCCACTGCCTGTACAGTCTCTGGATTCTTGAGTTTGCCACCTGAGACCACGTATCTGATGAAAACTATCGCCTGTGTTTCACTCACTCCAATACACTGGCGTCCCTCACAAGCTGCTGGGACTTGAAAGCAAGCCCGGAGGCACATGCCCCGCCCACTATGCACCACTATGACACAAAACACGCGTCAGTCCCACGGATACCAGACCACACTTCGCGGACCAGGACCCACTCCTGGCAGTTTCCCTAGACTAGTCTAACTTCCATCCCATAAGCACCAAGACTGGGCTGAAACGTCAGTGACTTCCGGTTTATACCCGAGGAGGGCAAGCGGTCCCTCGCAATGGCACTTGGGATATGTAGTCCTCGCTCGGAGAATCTCGCTCAAGATTTTTCACAAGAGAATGACAAGAAGCCACTCTTTTCCCTAGTTGATGTCCCCCGTTTTAGAATAGAGTCAATAGAAACCTCTCAGCCTCGTGTCTGAGTCCAGAACAACAGGACGAACATAGAGCACCCGCTCAGAGGTGACTATCAGCTAGGGAAGATGAGCCCTGGACGTAACTAAAATGAGAAACTTTATAGCCAAGGAGCCAGATGTGGCTTCTGCAGAACACAGCTGAGGGCAGTGAGTGAGACTTAGAAGACATCAGGGACACAGAATAAAAGATAGGAGCAAACTATTTGATTTTGATGTGTGTACTTGTGATTTCAATGTGCAAACAACTTCATGCTTTAGCTTCATGACCTAACCCGCCCTAACCCCCAGGGTTACCTCTCTCTACAAGGCTGTACATTCCAAGACTACACATATTCACCCTATTCAGGGCTTTATTTTCAATGACAAAGGTGTCTGACACATAGGAGCTCCGGAACAGATAAGGGAGGCCCTCCTGTCCCTTATGCCCCAGGCAGGTGTTCACATAATTAAAGCATACTTTTTTTGTTTTGGTTTGGTTTGATTTGATTTGGTTTGATTTGGTTTTTCGAGACAGGGTTTCTCTGTATAGCCCTGGCTGTCCTGGAACTCACTCTGTAGACCAGGCTGGCCTCGAACTCAGAATTCTGCCTGCCTCTGCCTCCCAAGTGCTGGGATTACAGGCGTGCGCCGCCGCCACCACCACCACCCCTGCCCGGCTAAAGCATACTCTTAAAGTCACTACCAGCTGAGCATGGTGGCACGAACTTTCCATCCCAGCACTCAGGAGGTAAGATTAGGCAGGCTGATCTCTGAGTTTGAGCAGAGCCTGGTCTACACAGTGTGAGTCCCAGGACAACCAAGGCTATGTTGAGATTCTGCCTCAAAAATAAGCAAATATACAAACAAAAGTCATGACTACTATTAATGTAAAGTGGTTTAGATTCACAGATGCCCCCTTGGTGGTGTCCATTTTCTTGTTACTGGGCGAAGACATCGGATGGGGCAGTCAGAGCCTCCAGATGGCAGCTATGCCCTCGCTCTGTCCCTCCCTCCCTCCCTCCTCTCCCTCTCTCGCTGCCTGACTACTTTAAGCACAAGCACGGTCAGTCAACCACCGAGTACACGACCTTTATGTAGACGCAGGCCATTGTGGGAACTCAAGGCGCACCTCGAGTGTGCGCCTATGGTTGCTGCTTTCTCCAGCCTAAAAGCACAGACACAGCCAGGGCTGTTCCCAGCAGTCCATATCCCATCCGCCCCAGTGACCTCTACACTACAGCTTCTTATGCTGAATACCTGAACACAAACACTGAAAAGGATGCAAACAGCAGCAGGCTTCTGAAGGTACAACCAAGAATCCCGATTTCCATGGGTAATGACCTGAGGTCTTTCTGGTAGCAATCTCCCATGTCGCATCGCACAGCTCCATGGCAGCCTTGGCTTTGAACACCTGACTGGTGTACTTTGTTCTATGGACGTGGCTTCGCCACACACTGCCAACATCAACTGAGACTTGAGACTTGTGCGTTATGAGTTACAGGATCTATACTACAAAGCTTGCTGTTCTTAAAATAACATAAAATGAAAGGAGACTGAATATTTTCCTCCTGCTATTCCTTAGCATGTATTGAATAAGTATATCTTTGGATTGATTAGTACATTTAATTTTTTTTAATTCCTGTGCTGAGTGGCTGTCTTGAGGATTTATGGTTCTCCCGGCCTCTGAGTGTACAAACACGTGGTCCTCTCTCCGTCTCTCCCCCCCCCCCTCTCTCTCTCTCTCTCTCTGTCTGTCTGTCTCTCTCTGTCTCTTTTTCACACACACACACACACACACAGCCAAGCCTGGTGGTGCATACCTTTAATCCCAGTACTTGGGAGGCAGAGGCAGTGAACTCAGAGAGCCCAGTCTGCATAGTAAATTCCGGGACAGCCAAGGCTACAAAGAAAGACCCTGCCTCAAAATAAATATATCAATAAATAAACAGATCTTTCTAAAAAACCAGTCCTTTATGGTTTTGCCTAATTGTTTTTCTGAAGCTGGCCACATAACTTCATGAAACTCTGTTTTGGAAAGATAATTTATAAATATTTTAGTAATACTTCTACATATATTTCTCTCTTATAGACTTTTATTTCATTTAATGATTTCATCTCTTCACAAATTGATTTATAAGTTGTATCTTAAGGCTCTATTGTGTTTGGGGTACTCACGTGACGGCACCTGTGTGAAGGCTGGAAGAGTCTCCGGAGTGAGTTCTCTCCTTCTACACCTGAATTGCAAGGATCAAATTCAGGTCATCAAGACTGGCAAGAGACACCTTTACCTGCTGAGCCTAGTATTGGTCTAATATTCTTGGGGGGGGTGTTGTTTTGCTGGTTTTGGCTTGTTTGGTTTGTTTTTTGGTCAGGGCTTATTATTGTCTTGGGGTTAGAAACTTTTGTACATTCTCCTCTACTCTTCAGCTCTAAGCATTTGTGTCTCTGTAAAGCCAGAGAGTCTCCAGGGCACCTACCCACTTTTGCCGCTGTAAACAAACAGCCAAAGACCATGGTAAACCAGTGAATGGGTGTGGCTCAATAAAACTCTATTTACAAAAACAGGACAACTGTTTTTTTCACAGTTCAGCAGGCATTCTCTATAGAGATTCAGGGACGGCCTTTCTTTCCTCGCTGAGCCAAATGGTCTTCCTCACAGGACGATGTTCCCTTTGCAGCCAGAAGCACCACAAATCGTATGTAAGTGAACAAGTGCCTTCACACCAATACTCCACCTTCGGACACTGAAGTGTAAACTTCACATAATTATCATATTGAAAATATTTGTCCAATTTAAAACCAGATAAACGTATTTTCATAAATTTAAATTATGGGCCCTACAAAAAGAATCCGTGAGACTCTGACTGTAAATTGGTTTGCTGCCCTCTACTGTATATCAGTTTATCCCAGACTTCTTTGGAAGTTTAGCAAGAATGCATTTATAAACCAGTGACTTTATAAAGAGCAAATCCTTCAATTTTCTTTGTTTGTTGGTAGTTTTAACTTCCTGTATATAAAACCTTGCATTTTCCCAATTATTTTGATTCACTGGTTCCAAGTGGACCACATACACTGATGCTGTCTGTCCTTTGAGGCTACTGCCACATGTACAGGAGAAATTCCTCACTAAGAGTTCCCACCATGTAGTTCCCATCCAAAGTCACGGTACAACTCAGCACTATAGGGTCAGCCGGTTTTGTTTTGAGAGAGGGTCTCACTAAGTTGCCCAGGGCTGGCCTTGAATTCGTGAACTCTAGGATTGCAGTTGAGCCCACCATACCCCTGGCTTAGAACAAAGTTTTCAAGAAAAGAAAGCAAGCCTTATCACCAACTCAGAGAACTCCCTTTCTATTCTAAACTCTGGTTGTTCCTAGCCTCGTTCTAATGCATTGTTTCCATCAGAGCTAATTAGAATAAATTTTCAATTTTCAAAAATAAACTTTTAAAAGACCCAAGTTTGCTGAGTTCTTGGTATGAATCAGGCACTGTGCTACGCACATCTTAGGCACTCACCAGTGAATAGAAACTTTATATGAGCAAATTAATTATATTTACACTCCAAAAATAATCCAACCTGGTTGTAACATGAAGGACTTATAAGGGACAAGAACGAACAGAAGGGCAGAGACACCAGTTGGTAAACAAGTGTGGTGGAAATATCAAAGTTTCGAGATTATGATGACGACAGTGAGGATGGATTCCAGACGAATTTGGAGAAGACATCCACAGGCAAAGAAGGGCGAGCAGGTAACTCTGCGGACTGCATCCTCTGAGGGTGAGCCAGGTTTGCCGTCTGCCTGAGGGCCTCCCCGTCCTTCCTGTGGCTGTCCGCTCTCTCTCCGCCATGGACTCTCTTATGTTGGTTAAGGTGTCCGATCTGGATGAAGGTCTTCCTACATTCCTGACATTCGTACGGCTTCTTCCCAGAATGAATTCTCTGGTGTACACTAAGGGACTGACGGTGGCTAAAGGCTTTGCCACATGCACTGCACTCATAAGGTTTCTCTCCCGTGTGACATCGACGATGACAGATAAGGGACGACTTGGTCTTGAACGCCTTCCCACACTCAGCGCACTCGTACGGCCTCTGGCCGCTGTGCAGTCTCTGGTGCTGAGCACAGGAGGAGTTGTCCCCGAAGGCCTTCCCGCACTCCCGGCATTTGTAGGGCCTCTCCCCGGTGTGCACCCTCTGGTGCTGAGTGAGGTGAGTGGTCTGGCTGAAGGTCTTGCCACACTGCGGACACTGGTGCGGCTTCTCCCCGGTGTGCGTCTTCTGGTGCTGTGCGAGGTGCGCCTTCTGAGTGAAGGCTTTCTCACACACCTTGCACGCATACGGCTTCTCTCCGGTGTGAATTCTCTGATGCGTGGCAAGCTGTGAGCTGATGCTGAAGGACTTCCCACACTCCCCACACTCGAAAGGCTTCTCCCCGGTGTGGGTCCGCAAGTGACTGGCAAGGTGTATGTTCTGCCGAAACGCTTTCCCACACTCCTTACATTTAAAAGGCTTTTCTCCGGAATGCACGCGCTGATGCTGAGTGAGGGACGCATGGTGGCTGAAGGCTTTTCTGCAAATCTCACACGCATACGGCTTCTCTCCGGTGTGAATCCTTTGGTGCACACTGAGGGAGGAACCATACCTAAAGGCTTTGTGGCACACGTCACACGCGTACGGCTTCTCTCCGGTGTGAATCCTCCTGTGCTGGTTAAGCCCTATGTGGTCACTGAAGGCCTTCCCACAGTCGGGGCAATCAAAGGGTCTCTCCGCAGTGTGATAGCACCTCCAGTGGCGGACGAGCGAGGTGTTCTGTATGAAAGCCCGGCCACACTCCAGGCAGGCATAGGGCCTCTGGCCTGTGTGGCACCTCTGGTGTCGTGCGAAGGAGGAACCGTCACTGAAGGCCTTCCCACACTCACTGCATTTATAGGGCTTCTCTCCAGTATGAATTCTCTGGTGAACAGTAAGGGATGAGCTCTGGGTGAAAGTTTTCTTACATTCATTACATTTGAAAAGTTTTTTTCCTGAATAGATTCCGGTTTCTTTTACAGCTATTGGATTTGGGGGGAAACTTTTACCTGAGTTACAATTATGACTTCTCTCTTCTGAACTGTCCAAATGGAACCATCTTCCAGATTTGATACATACACCCTCTCTCCCCTCTGAGAAGGCTCTGTTATGAATAGCTGTCTCTTCCTCAAATGGTGAGTCCTGCCCCTTCCTCTCAAACACACACTCAGGATCCTGATCTCTGAGAGGGGAGCACTCCAGTTTAGTGCTCCAAGCTCTGCCTGCTACCAGCTCAGCATGCGAGTCCGGCCTTGGAAGCAGATCCTGGGCTTCCTGTACGGACTGCTGGCCTGAAACAGACCAAGAAAACGCATCTCCTTTATTATGCATCAAGAGGAAGAGATCTGCGTCTGTCTCCGTGCAATATAACCTCTGTGTGCCCTGTCCTGCTGGCCCAAAGGAGCCACTCGGAATAACATTTTTGTTTTCCTGAAATACTTGAGTCAAAAATTCCAAACTTGACACTCATCACACATACATACACACACATACACACACACACACACACATACAGAGAGAGAGAGCGTACTTTCCCTTTCTCCAGTCCTCTGCTGAAGTTCATCAATATGCAAAATGAAACAGATGGTCATTTAACATTTACAGATGCCCAAGAAACTGGAAGGCTGGCAAACAGCAAGGGGTAAGAATAAAAGGAAAACTACAGGGAAATGAGCTGTAAAAGAAGGCAGAAAGGAAGAGGAGTCACTCTGAAATCTGAGAGTGTGATTCTCTCTCGAGACTTGTGAGACCTGGCAAGTGTGTGGTGATGAGGCTTCGCATCCGAATCAGAGCTACAGTGACACCACCACACCATCTGCACCTCGCCTGTGAAGAAGGTGGGAGCTGGTGCCAACTCTCTACGCCACCGAAGCTCCTTCTCTGTCCCAGTAAGGAGACAAATGTGTTTAGAAACACGATATCCTGAAGAAGTAAAAATGACACTTTGCTTACACTGTTGTCACTGTGAAACAGAGTGAGCAGTTTCCTGACTTCGACTGAAGACAACTGTTACTACAAGAAGAATTAGAAAGAGGGAGAAGCGGCCCCAAGACAGCACGTCTCCTACAGAGGATCCTATCGGGCAGTGCAAAATAACCTGTAACTGTAGCTCCAGGGGCTCGAAGGCCCTGTTCTCCACAGGCACCTGTGTGCATGTGCACACACACACACACACACACACACTGTCTCTCTCTGTCTCTCTGTCTCTGTCTCTCTCTCTTTCTCTCTCCCTTTAAAATAATCATTAAACAAACAAAAACCACAAAGGGTGAGCTTCTGAAGATCAGGCTCTGACCTGGGAGGGAGCAGGCCTTACCTAAGGAGCCCAGGTCATCACAGTTCTCCCATGTCACATTCTCACAGAAACTCTTCTGAGCCGACACAATCCGTGGAGGACAGTCTCTAGCCATATCTGAGCTGGTCGTCAAGCCCTGCAACGGCATAAGCACACTGACGAAGCCGGGCGGCCAGAGAAGGGTGGAGTGCGTCCACACACTGCAAACAGCAGCCTGTGGTACTTGGTGCTGAGCAGCTGAGGTTCAAGTTAGACCACGAGCGGCTTTATTCTGAATGTGTGCGTGTGGAGGGCAGGGGTCGCAGCGCGGGCTCCTCTGGGAAACCCGCCGCTGTCTTCATCAGATCAGCTGTGTCTGCTTGCACGAGCCTAGCAGGAGCAACCTGTGGACTGGTGACTCTCTCAGAGGCGGAGAGGGTCGCGGGGCCCTCACTTGAGATTCCAGCCCCTCCTCCTGCGCCTGAAAGCAGTGCCATCCTAACTGCACATGGCATCGAGAAGCACACAGGCTGGGGATATTTGTGAAAAGCAGATTCCATCTATGCCACTGTGGAGGAGACACGGTTCATAGCAGGTGCAGCCACTTTGGGGTCACCCACACTTCACCCAGCATCTCCTGATCTATGCTCAGGAAGAAAATCCAATAAACGCATTGGTTCCCCGGAATGGACTTTGGTGGAAGCATGCACTGGTGTGCTGGCTAGTTTTATGTCCAGTTGATACAAGCCGAGTCATTTGAGAGGAGAGAAGCTCGGCTGAGGAAACAATCCTACAGAAAGGCCTACAGGCAAGCCTATAGGATATTTTCTTAATTCGTGATCCATGTGGGAAGGCCCAGCCCATTGTGACTGGTGGTCCTAGATATAAAAGGTGGGGTTTTATATAAGAAGCCATGGGGAGCAGGCCAGAAGACTACATCCTCCATGGCCTCTGCACCAGCTCCTGCCTCCGGGCTCTTGCCTCGCTTGAGTTTCTGTACTGACTTCCCTGGACAGTGGACTACAGGCTGTTATATGAAATAAAACCTTTGTCCACAAGTGCTTTTGGTCATGGTACTGCATCACACCGATAGAAACCTAACTAGGACATTTGGTCATTAGGACCTTATAATGACGGTGGATGCCTTTATCCTCCCAGGGAAGGAATTCTCCTAGCAGAGAGGAACGGGACGGACTGAGATCCTGCTCACAGTTTTCAGACACTCGCTCTAAATCAAACATCAGACACCTGAATAGCATGTTTGTGACATGCACATGCACACGCATACACATGCACGCATACACGCGCACGCACACACACACACACACACACGCACACACACACGTACCAACTCACCCTGCGTGCCCTCAACACAGCATCAGCATCCCAGGCTGCCTGAGACACGGGGCACTTAGGGCTATGGTGCAGGGGCTGTTTGCTCGGCACCGCAAGGGACAATGCTTCTTCACTACGGTCCTTTAGAGGGAACTCCTTGGTCTCCTGCGCGGCCTCCACGTCTGAAAGAGAAGATCACAGCAGACAGCTGATCATGTGCTGCAGGGGGCGGGAGCGCGCATGCGCACAGAAACGTGCCTGCAGAATGCCCATACACACAAGGTAATCCTTAACAACAAAGCGCAAAGGGCTGGAGAGATGGCTCGGCTGTTAGGAGTACGTGCCACTCTTCCAGAAGACCTCAGTTCAATTCCCAACACCTGAATGGTGGCTCGCAACTCTAACTCCAAGTCCAGAAGATCTACTGTCCCCTTCTCCCATTTTCAAGCACCAGGCATGCATGCGCTGCACTGCCCAGACATATGCACAGGCAAACACCCACACACAGAAAACTAAGTTATACAGATGCATCACAAATAAATAAATAAATAAATAAATAAATAAATAAATAAATAAATAAATAACAGAGATGACTCGGTAGGACTGCGAGGGCCTGGAGCCGCGCTGGAGAGCAGAAAGACGACGGGGAGATTCTGAGTCCCAGGGCATGAGCTGCCCGGCAGCAGCCACTGCCCCACGCCCTCACACTCACCCGGGCGCTGGTCTCTTCTCAGCTTTCTTTTCATCACCCAGGGATCCTTCCCTTGTTCCAACAAGGCAATCAAATCTGGCTTAGAAGCACAAAGTCCTGGATCCATACGAAAAACGAGGAAAAAAGAAAGAAAACCAGGATGTTGTTGCGCTGGGGGTCTTGACCTGGAATGCAGTCCCCTTAGCGTGACATCGCTGCAGGGATGGGGGATAAATGGAAGATTGCGCTCCCACGGGCAAGGATGGCAAGAAGGGTGGGGCAGGAGCGGGCTCCCTCACCCAGGGACGCCAGGCTCCTGTAGTTGTCCAGCGTCACCCTCCAGTACAGACTCCTCTGCTCAGAGCTGAGCCACTCCCACTCCTCCTGGGAGAAAACCACAGCCACATCCCCAAATGTCACCAAGCCCTGAAATGACAAAAATGTCCCGTTGCTCAGCCAGTGCCCAAGATCGCGGTCACCAGAGGGTTCTCAAGTGAACTGTGTCCTCCCACCCCGTGTTCAAGCCCCGTCCTAGTCCCTTAGGAGGGAAATGCGTTTGGAGAGTGCTTTAGTTAAGGCTGCTATTGCTATGAAACACCATGACCAAAAGCAAGTTGGGAGGAAAGGGTTTGTTCGGCTTACACTTCCACACTGTAGTCCATAATTGGAGGAAGGCGGGACAGGAAGTCGGGTGAGGGGCTGGTGCAGAGGCCATGAGGGGCACTGCTTGCTGGCTCGCTCCTCATGGCTTACTCGGGTTTCTTATAGAACCCAGGACCACCTACTCAGGAGTGACCCCACCATAACGAACCGGGCCCTCCCACCATCAATCAGCAGGTTACAAAAATGCCCTCCAGGCCTGCAAACAGCCTGATCAATGGAGACATTTTCCTGAGGTTCCCTCCTCTCAGATGACTACAGCTTGTGGTGACATAAAATTCGCCAACACAGGCATGGAATTCACATAAAAAAAATTGCCATCAATTTCTAACAATACGTAAAGAAAGCTGAGTTCTCCTGGGCACTCCAGGTTCTTAGAGCCGGGCTCAGCACATTGAGACACACGTGCATCCTGGACCAGGAAAGAATCCAGGACAGGCCCTCCACAGATCGGAACAGCTCGTCCCTCAGCGAGGGTCTGAGGGCTGCTGCTGCCTGTCGTTGTCCCTGGAGGTCCATTAAGACCAAAGAGAGGCCTTCTTAAAATGAGCATGCGTGCGGCAGAATGAGAAGCACTGTTTTAAATTAACAGAATGGGTTCAGGTGCTGGCATGGAGGTGCGGACCTGAAATCCCAGTGCTTGGGAGCCAGAAACAAAAGCATTCCAAGTTTGAGACTAATGTGACACACACACACACACACACACACACGCACACGCACACGCACACGCACGCGCACGCGCACGCGCACGCACGCACCTCAAGATCCTGCTTCAAAGTAAAAGACCAGGAAAAGGGATAAAGCAATCTTTTCAGCCTCCCAATCTGAGTATTCCTCACTGTACCAAACCTGATGACAGCAAACCTAATAAACAAGTCACAGCACTGACCAACACCTGAGCCCTTCTGCTGGAAGGTTTACACAGTATAAACTAGAGCTCCCATGAATGCCTGTGAATAGGACACCATCATAACTTTAACCTGAAGGCACTAGAACTCAATCACGGAAAGATAGGAGCAAACGGTTGATATTGTGTGTGTGTGTGTGTGTGTGTGTGTGTGTGTGTGTGTGTGTGTGTGTGTATAGGCCAGGGATCGGTGCTCTGTATCTCTTCCTCAATCACGTTCTGCCTTTTTTTAAAGTTCACGAGTCGACATGGACTGAGGCCGTGTGCTCGCTCTGCAAACACTATGGGACCAGCCGTCTCCCGGCCCGTGTTAGTACCCCCATGGGGATTTCCTCAGCTGGGCACTGAGAATGGCTGATGCAGTCTGCCTCGCCTGGCCGCGCCTGGCAGAGCTGGGGATTGTCCTATGAGCATGAGCGAATTGTGACTAGCATGGAGTCTGAGCCTCCTGGCTCTCAGCCTCCTGCCTCCTGCCTCCTGTAGCATCCTGTCACAAAGAACAGAGCCAAGTGACATCAAGTGCAGTCCACACTCCAGCGGATTGCACCAACTGGATACAGTACCACGTCCACACAAAAAAGGGAAGTGACCGAAGTGTGGGGCGGGAGTGAGGAGGCTACCTTCAAGGGGCGTTGTTTGTGCGCCCAGAATTGACAAAGAGTGAGGAAAAGATACTGTTCCAACATAGAGCAGGCAAGCAGCGAGACCCTGGCGCGGAGGTGACTGCTGACTCTGCAGGGTTGTTCACCTCCTCACACGGTCTCCCGGGGCTTCCTATAGGGCCCAGTCCTGCAGCTCCAGCTTCACGACCCTGGCTGGTCAATATTGTACTTATTTTGTTTTCCTTCAGATCTTCAGATTCTTTTCAGACATGCTTTACTAACCAAACCAAATCATCTTTATGTTTTTAAAAATCTGTATGTTTTTAGAAATATAAATGAAAAGATGATTGCCTATTTTGGGGGAAATATGAAAAACCACATTGTACATACAGCAATATTGTTTACATGTTAAGTGGCACCACAACAGAATAATTTTATAGTTCTTAAACAGAGTTTAAAAAGGGGGGTAGGGAATCTTCAGGTTACAAAACTCATTCTAAAAGAGGTTGTTTTAAAAAAGAAAAGAAAGAAAAAAAGAAAGGGAAAAGAAAACCACTTTTTTACGTGGGCCAATGGGACAGATATGTCCAGTGTCTCTGTCATTTGTTATTACCTTGTTGTCATCAAGGAGAACAGAATTGCATGATTCCCAAGGGAAAGAAAAGCACTGTAGAATATTTTCTTATAACTGGCAATAATTTTTTTTTTCAAGACAGGGTTTCTTTGTGTAGCCCTGGCTGTCCTGGAACTCACTCTGTAGACCAGACTGGTCTCGAACTCAGAAATCCACCTGCCTCTGCCTCCCAAGTGCTGGGATTACAGGTGTGCACCACCACCATCCGACTTTCTTTTCCTTCTTAAAGCAAAAGTCTCACTGCGATGCCTGGTTTATGTAACTCCTATGCTCAAGACGCTGCTGGGCCTAGGTAATGCAGCATCCTGAGTGCCGGAGACAGCAGACCGTGCCCACAGGTGCCATCCTTCCTCCCTTTTCCTTTACATTCTCTCTCTCTCTCTCTCTCTCTCTCTCTCTCTCTCTCTCTCTCTCTCTCTCTCTCTCTCTCTCTCGTGTGTGTGTGTGTGTGTGTGTGTGTGTGTGTGTACATGCATCTGTGCCTACAGAGGCCAGAAGAGTGTGTGTGTGTGTGTACATGCATCTGTGCCTACAGAGGCCAGAAGTGTGTGTGTGTGTGTGTACATGCATCTGTGCCTACAGAGGCCAGAAGTCACCATCAGATCCCCTAGAACTACAGGTACAGAGAGCTCTCAGCAGCCTGATTTCCTTGTCGAGTTCCCAACTCTGGTCCTCTGATAAAGCAGTAAAGTGCTCCTAACCGCAGGACTCTCTCTCCAGCCTCAATATTTGAGATTTTAAAGGCTGATCATGAAATGTGAAGGCAACTTTCCAGAAACAAAGATGAAGATGACAGGCAGAAGACAGGAGTATAATGAGGAACCAGCCTCGGACAGCAGCTCGGCCCCTCTAGGGGTGGGGCCTTTCTTCAGGGATGCCTTGGCAGCTCTGAGCAAAGGGCAGCGAGATCTGTCCTGGGGCGACCTCCCTGGTGCTCAGAAGAGAAAGGAGACGCACACATCCCAGAGACGCACACATCCCAGAGACACACACATCCCAGAGACGCACACATCCCAGAGACGCACACATCCCAGAGACACACACATCCCAGAGACGCACACATCCCAGAGATGCACACATCCCAGAGACCCACACATCCCAGAGACCCACACATCCCAGAGACACACACATCCCAGAGACACACACATCCCAGAGACGCACACATCCCACACACATCCCAGAGACGCACACATCCCACACACATCCCAAAGACGCACACATCCCAGAGGCACACACATCACAGAGATGCACACATCCCAGAGACCCACACATCCCAGAGACGCACACATCACAGAGACGCACACATCCCAGAGACCCACACATCCCAGAGACGCACACATCACAGAGACGCACACATCCCAGAGACCCACACATCACAGAGACGCACACATCCCAGAGACCCACACATCACAGAGACGCACACATCACAGAGACGCACACATCACAGAGGCGCACACATCCCACACACATCCCAGAGACGCACACATCCCAGAGGCGCACACATCACAGAGATGCACACATCCCAGAGACCCACACATTCCAGAGACACATACATCACAGAGACACACACATCACAGAGATACACACATCACAGAGGCGCACACATCCAGAGACGCACACATCCCAAAGATGCACACATCCCAGAGACGCACACATCCCAGAGATGCACACATCACAGAGACGCACACATCCCAGAGACGCACACATCCCAGAGACCCATACATCCCAGAGACACACACATCCCAGAGATGCACACATCACAGAGACGCACACATCACAGAGACGCACACATCACAGAGACGCACACATCACAGAGACGCACACATTAGAGACACAGCACCATGAGGCCAACAGTTAGAAATAAGGACAATCCTAGCATCCAGAAGGATCATGGGATCCAGGTCTCCATGAGTTCCTGGTTTGCCAAGACTACACAGTGAGACCCTGTCTCGAAGTCAAAGGACTAAGAGAGAGGGGTCCCAGACACAAGGTGGGGAATCTGGAATCTTGCACAATGCCCTGACTTTCTGGTAACTTTTCTGTTGTGAGCTCCTAGAGATCAAGAAATGCTTTTAAATTTAAAATTAATTTTAAAGGTCTCATTGCATTGTGTGTGTGTGTGTTTATGTGTATACAAGCACGTATGTGAATGTCAGAACTTTTCAGGTTCTCTCTCCCTTCATGAGGCTCCTGGGATCATACTCAGGCTGTCCGACTTGGCAGCAAGTGGTCTACTTCTGAGCCATCCCTACTGGCCCAGTTAAAAATTGTGGTTGTGTGTGTGTATGTGTGTGTGTGTGTGCGCACATGTATGTGTATGTGTGTGTATGTGTATGTATGTGTGCACGCACATGCGTATGTGCAGGTATGTGTGTGTATGTGTGTGCATGTGTGTGCATATGCTTATGTGTGTATGTGTGTATATGTGTGTGTGCACACGCATATGTACGTATATGTGCATGTATATGTGTGTATATGTGTGTGAGTGTATGTGTGTGCGCACATGTATGTGTGTATGCGCACATGTATGTGTGTATGTGTGTATGTGTGTGCACACACCTATGTGCAGGTGTGTATGTGTGTGTACACACACGTATGTGCATGTATATGTGTGTTGTGTGTGCTGAGTCCCTGTCATAAGCAGTATGCTGAGCTTCCTTCATTATTGCTTTGAGAGAAGTTTTCTCACTAAATTAGAAGTTCACCTCCCCCCGTCAAGCTGACTGGCCAGAGAGCTCTATAAATGTAGCTGCGTCTGCTTGGAAATGCCAGTCTACAGGAACACACCTCCCTTCTTACATAGGCACTGGGGATTCAAACTCAGGCCCTTCTGCTTCAAGAGCAATTACGCTTCCCCACTGCGCCCTTCTTCAACCCCCTAAACCAGCCTTAGCCACGATATATCTCTCCTTCACTGTGAGAGCATCATAGAAGCCAGGTAGGACTGCTGCATTTCTGAACATAAGAATCCTTCTGAAAAAGGATCTGGAGTTAAACACCTTTAATCCCTGCACTTGTAAGAACTGGGCAGAGCTCTGTGAGTTCAAGGCCAGCCTAGCCTAGTCTACATAGTGAGTTCGGGGGCAGTCAGGGCTATGTAGATAGACCTTATCCAAAACAAAAAGCAAACAGAAAATCCTGAGATAAGTGGTACAAGGAAGGGGACTGGACGGATCATTTCTTCAACCAAGAAAGAACAGTTGGGATAGCAAGGGAAGAGAAGGGGTTTGAAGCTATCCTGTAGCCCCACACTCACCAGAGTGAGACGAAAACGGCACCCAGGTCAGGTCTCTTAAACTGAAAACTTTTCAGAGAAAATAAACACCATTAAGTATTGAAAAAGCAAGACTATTTCAGGAAGCAGGGAGGAAATGTGACTCACCTGAGACTTGGCTTTAAGTTTAGTCCCGGCAGGGGCAGCTTCCTGTTTGCAGTTTATCTCCTGGAGGAAGTTGGTATCTCTGGAAAGCAGAGCTGGTGGAAAGGAAGGGCTAGACACCAAGTCTACACAAGACTACACCCTGCATGAGCAGAGCGGGGCAGAGAGATGCCCCTTATTACCCTGTGCTGGAGTAAGGAGAGGGTAGGGTGTGGAGTGAGGTTGTCTCTTTTTTGGTCTTATTTGCATGGATATATGTGAGCCATGCGTGTGCCTGATGCCCACTGAGTTCAGAGGAGAATGTGATAACCCCTGCAACTGGAGTTTGGGACGGCTGTGGGCCACCGTGTGGGTGCTAGGAACCCAACCTGGGTCCTCTGCAAGAGAAACAAGCACTCACAACGCCCAAGCCATCTCTCGTCCCACTGCAAGTTTCTTCATGTCTTGAAGCACGGACGTGGAGTCAAGACTAAACTAAGCTGACCCTGCAGATGGCAGCGTCCCTCTGCGTGACTGCTCTGACTCTGCTGAGCTTTGGAGGACTGATTCTTATTTAACCATCGCCGTCAAGAGCCCGCAGCCACCATCTCCAGCACCAAGGCCTCGAGAACTCTCGGACCTACCCTTCCTTCACACCCACAGCAGATTCATCTCTGTCCACTCAGCGCAGACACATGGCACTCACCTTTGTGCGCAGGCCCCGAGGTCACTGCCCCTTGCCAGCCCCGGGAGGCCAGGCCATGCCCGGCGCGTGCCCTTCCCCGGGCGGGGCGCCCAGGAGCCGCTGTCGTCATCGCCGCCGGAACTCCATCAGGCCTGGCCTTTGTGCAGGGGGCGCCACGCCCCAGGAGGGCCCGGGGTTCGCGTGACCCCACACTCACCACCCCCCGCATATCACGCGAGGGGCGCACGCTCTCCTCGCTAGGCTGCAGACACCCTTCAAGGCCTTCAACACTCAGGGACACACCCCCGGCAACACCCACGCCCGCCACGCCCCGGTCGTTAGCCACGCCCTCGCCCTGCCCAACACGGCCCTGAAGGATCGGACCTCAGGCAGTTTGGCCGGAACACACCGGAAGTGAACTTTGCTTGAGCGCAAGGCTCCTGGGAAGTGTAGTCCCCAGCGGAAAATCCGGTAGACCACACAACTGGCTCTGTTGGTTTTTAACAACAGACCACGTCGGAGAACCACGGGACCCTGCCGAAAACACGAGTCCCAGGAAATACAAAACAGTTCCTCAGGGGCATCTTGGAGTTGAGGTGGCAATCGGTGCAGCAGCAGGGCTAGTGGCGCGTGGTTTGATTGGAGGGAGGGGAGTTGGAGGATGGCGTGAATTGGGCTGGGGTAATGCGGGGGCTGGTTGCATGTACTTTCTGAGATTCAGTTGCTGCCATTACAATCTTCATCTCTCCACCAGACCACCTCAACTTCAGTGGCCAGTGTTCAAAATGCCCTTTCTAGGTCTCCAGGCTTCCCCAGGTTTCCTTCTGGGGTGCTACTTTAAAAATGTTTATTCTTGCCTTTAATCCCAGCACATGAGAGTCAGAGGCAGCTGGATCTCTGAATTCGGGACCAACCTGATCTACAGAGGGACAGTCAGGGCTACGCGGAGAATCGGGTGGAGTGTGGCGAGCGCAGTTAATTCTTTGTCGGTTTCATACATGTTTATACACTGTATCTTGATCAGATTCAACACAAATCTCCTCGCCCAACCACCCACTTCCACATTCTTGTCTTCCCATGTCGGCATTCTTGTGCTGGCAATCGCAGTTTCTATGAGTTCGTGAGCACTCCTTGCTATTCTCAGAATCTTACACTCTCTCTCCTGTCTAGTATGATGCTCCCGACCCTTGGGAAGGGACGCATAAATGTCCCGTTTAGGGCTGTGAGCTGCCTGCTTTTGTCACTCGGTTATCATCTGAGAGAGTGTTGTGTGGCCCTGGCTGTCCTGGAACTCACTCTGTAGACCAGGCTGGCCTCGAACTCAGATCTGCCTGCCTCTGCCTCTGCTTAAGTGCTGGTTTAAAAGTGTGTGTCACCACCGCTGTGCAAGCAGAATATTCTTTGTATAAAATGTTTGAGACCAGAAGTGTCAATTTGTTTCTGAGTGGTAAATATGTGCATAGCAGAATGAAAAATTTTAGAAAAGAAACCAAAGTCTAAATATAAAAACCATTTATGTTTCATTCACAGACACCTCCTATAGCCTGAAGGAAATTTAATACTAAAAAAATTTAAGCAAAAACAATATCACCCGAAAGATTTTTTTAAAGGCTGGTTTGCTTATTTTATGTAATTGAGTGTTCTATCTGCAAGTACATCCGCATGCCAGAAGAGGGCACCAGATCCCACATGGTTGTGAGCCCCAGTACTGCTGCTGAGAATTGAACTCAACATCTCTCTCGGGAAGCGCACACTGCTCCTAACGTCTGAGCCATCTCTCCAGCACCTGAAAGATGTTTTTATTTTATGTGTGTGAGTGTTTTGTCTTGTGTATTGTGTGCACTGCATGCCTACAGTTCTTGTGGAGGCCAGAGCATCCCCTGGAAGGTGGTTACAGAGCTGCTATGTGGGTGAATCTGGGTGGGGCCCCAGCCCAAGCCCTCTGCAAAAACCACTGAGCCATTTGTCCTGGCAATTTGATAACAGATTTTTAGTTTTCTTATTTTTATTACAATCTATTACCTGGGAGTAGAATGTACCACATGTGATCTCATATAAGCATTCAGAAAGTTTCAGACTTTGGAGCATTTTAGATTCTAAACATTCAGATTAACGATACTCAATTCTGCCACTAAGAGACCACCTGGGGTTCATTCAGGAATGCAAGACTAGTTCGACATTCAAAAATCATCTTAGGTAATTTACCATGGTTAACAAGCTAAACAAAAATCACAGTCAGCTCTAGAGACTTAGAACTGTAGTTCTCAACATTCCCCAATCTGCAACTCTTTACCACAGTCCCCATATGTGGTTCCTCATGGTATGCTGCTACTTCATAAACGTCATTTTGCTCCTGTTATGAATGTAAGTATCTGATTCGCAGGATATCTGATATGTGACCCCTGTGAAAAGATCTTTCAACAGCCAAAGGAAGGGGTCACAACCCACAGGTTGAGAACTGCTGACTTAGAACCTTCCGGAACCATTACCTCCATCCAAGAGCCCGTGCCCTCCACAGGAGCTAACTTCCCGACGGCCCTGACAGACAGAAGCTGGAGCCACAAAAAACGCGGAGCTTGTGAAGGAATTGGCAAGAGACCACTAGCTGCACGGGACCCGAAGCAGGAACAGGTGGAGCACACACCCTGGTTGCTCCCCGACTCTCAGCTTCTAGTCTTGGTTGCTGTCTCCCGTGAGTTACCATTATAGAAACCAGTTGGCAAAAGCCTCTGGAAAAAATAATTTGCAGACTTAAACTGTAATAGATTATGTACGGGGGAAAGAGAATGAACTTAGGGTAAACAAGGAAAGGTAGGCACACCGTCCAACAGAATCTACCGTGAGATGGGCTTTTCAAAAATTACCCATAGTCCTTTGGAGCAGCTAGAATGGAACTTTGGATCCCCTATTGTCCTGTTTCTGCAGTGTGTATTCATCCTGCATGTAATCTTTCAGTGTGGTTTTATTCAGGGTCTCACTGTGTAGCCCTAACTGCCCTGGGACTCTGTGAACCAGGCTGATCTCTAACTCAGAGACCCTCCTGTCTCTACCTCCAGAGTGCTGGAATGAGATGTGTGTGCCACCAAACCCAGCCACAAGCAGCCTTTTAAATTTTTATTTGTATGTGCGCATTTGTAGGTTTGGTGGCCTGTGTGTGCGTGTGTGGAGAGCAGAAGTCAGGACTGAGAGTCTGTCACGCTCTACCTTGTATTGTGAGGTGATCTCACGGTGATCCTGGGCCTCACTATTTCAGCAGACTGGTCTGCCAGGGGTTGTTAATAAATATAAGAATTTTTCTTTTTTTGGACCAGACTGCATATACACCTGCATATATAATTTATTTTCCCAAATAAACTCTAATTTTTTTGTTCCAGTCCTTAACTTCTAAGCACTTTCTAAAACAGGTTATACATACCAGACCATATTTAATTTCTTTACCAATATGGAAACATAACTTTAGGATCATTAGAACGTTTCCATCTTAAACACACTACACATGCTAATTGTCATCCACCTCAAGACACTCTCAGTTTCTAAATTGTTATCATCACCTAAGCCACATTCCAAGTCCCAGAGGCCATAGTTTAGAAATAATATTTCTGATCTAACACATTTTCTAAGTACTCCCTATGGGTCAGTGTACTGAAGTCCTATCATTTTATGTCCTCTTAATATCTCTTTCATTAAAGTTTTAACTTTCCCAGGTTGGAAGTGTAGGTCAGTCTTCCTGGACACTTCCTAGTGTCATACAAATGGCTCGAGCTGGTGCCAAGAATAAGAACTTAGAAGCCCTCTGTCACACTGGTCCCCCTGCTCTCACCACCTCCTTTAAACGGCCTGCTGGAGATGGCCTGGGCACGTATGTCACAATGGTCACTCTCCGCACGAGATGACCTCCCAGAGCTCATACCTGCTTGTTGTGACTCAACAAAGGAAATCTGTAACCCTGGACCCAACAAAGCAGCGGCTCAGGGATACCCCCTCCTGTCCCTTTGCCTCTGTGTGGCCTCTGTGTTCTGTGCTGACGTGTCTCCTAATCACTGAAGAGATGTTCTCCATCCAAACTTAATACAGCCAATCATGTTGCTAAGCATTTCACATGCATTAAAGAAATAAAATAAAAATTATAAAATAATTTTATAATGAGTATTAGAAAGGTTACATCAATAACATATTTTTTAAAAGGGTTTTTCTGACTGTAAAATGAATGATTAATAAACTTGAAGGAAACAAGATGAATCACAGACATCTGAAGGAGTGCAAGCAAGACAACTGTGTTTTGGATCAGGAGGCTAATGGGAACAAAACTAAATGGAAATATTTAGCAGGTATATTGCACAGGACTTGGGGACATAGATGGACGCCCGAGATGACCGCGTCGAGGACTCACCAATGATGGATGGTTTAAGAACGTCCGCTGAAGACTTCTCCCCACCCCTCACATTCCTAAGGGCTCTTTTACTTGTGTGAAATCTTCCGCGTAGAGCACAGTGAACAATGTGGTTGAAAGCTAAATTCTCTGATGAATGCTACAGGTTCGTAGGTGGCTAAGGGACTGCCATGGGGACACAGTGTTACGGTTTTTCCCCAGTGTGACGCCTTTGGTGGTAATTAAGGGATGACTTCGTTTTGAATGTACTTCCACATTCCTTACATGCATACGGCCTCTGGCCAGTGTGAAGCCTCAGGTGCTGAGCACGGGAGGAGCCATCGCCAAATGCTTTTCCGCACTCGGTGCATTTGTAGGGCTTCTCTCCAGTGTGAACCCTCTTATGTCTTCTAAGGTAGGCAGTATGCGTAAAGGTTTTGCCACATTCGTTACACTCAAAAGGTTTCTCTTCTGTATGGATTTTCTGATGTCTGGTAAGATAGGAACTTCTTTTGAAAGATTTACCACACTGCTTACATTCAAAAGCTTTTTCTCCTGTGTGGTTTCTCTGATGACTGGTCAGCTGGGAACTCTCTCTGAAGGCCTTCCCACACTCCTTACATTCATAGGGCTTTTCTCCAGTATGAATTCTTGAGTGAACAATCAGGTGTATACTCTGCCGAAAAGCTTTCCCACACTCCTTGCATTTAAAAGGTTTCTCTCCAGAATGGACTCTTTGATGGCCAATGAGTGACATGCTGTGGCCAAAGGTTTTTCCACAGATCTCACACTTGAAGGGTCTCTGGCCTGTGTGAATCCTGTGGTGTACAGCCAGGGATGACCCGCTGCGGAATGCTTTTCCACACACGTTACATGTGTATGGTTTCTCTCCGGTATGAATTCTCCTGTGCAGAGTTAGTCCTATGTGAACATTGAAGACCTTCCCACAGTCAGTGCGGTCAAATGGCTTCTCTCCGGTATGATAATGCCTAAAGTGGCGAGTGAGAGACATGCTGTACCTGAAGACTTGACCGCACTCAGCACACTGAAAGGGCTGCTTGTCATTATGACACCTCTGGTGTTGAGCAAAGGTCGAACTGTCCCTGAAGGCCTTCCCACATTCCGTACACGTATACGGTTTCTCCCCAGTGTGAATCCTCTGATGCTGAGCCAGGTGGGCAGGCTGCCTGAAGGATTTTGTACACTCCGTACATTTATACGGTTTTTCTCCAGTGTGAATTCTTCTGTGTACTATCAGGTATGAATTCTGGCTGAAGGCTTTCTTACATTCCTTACACTCAAAGAGTTTCTCGTGAGTGTGTGTTGTGTGATGCTGAGCGAGGTGGTGGCTCTGCTTGAAGGCCTTCCCACAGACTTCGCATTTATATGGTTTTTCGCCCGTGTGAATTCTCTGATGAACAGTAACAGATGAGCTGTGGGTGAAGGTTTTCTCGCATTCATTACATTTAAAAATGTTCTTCCCTGCACAGATTTTCTTGTATTTTCGTCCCTTGGGATTTTTGGAGAAGTTTTTCTTATTTGACTTGTGAGTATAAGCAGTCTCTTCTACACTATCCAGACTGGCAGATTTTAAAGACCTGATGTGTCTGTAACCTATGTCTTGAGTGTGGGTTCCTTTAAGGGTGACTGTTTCTTTCAGGTTAGATGTTTCTCGGCTCACCATCTGTCTATCAGAAAGGTCTTTACATTTCTGCTTTCTTCCAGAAGTGGGAGACTCAGGACCTGCAGTGCTCTCCACGGACACGCCATCAGACGCCAAACGCCTCCAAGAGAATTCCTGTGTCTTCTCTACAGAATCTCCACCTAAAAAAAATGTAAGACAAAAAGTCTTCTTTCTCATGTGCTATTAGCAAAAGCAGTAAAGTGAAGTAATTCTAAATGATTTAATAAATTCCCTACAATCGCCTTCAAGCATTTCAGCTGGGAAATGTGCAAGGATGTCCCTGAGAATAGGAGCTCTGTGATAATCTTGACTCTACTGAATGAAGCTGCGTAGGAGCGTGATAAAGCAGAGCTGGGGGCGGGGGGGATGCTTCCACAGCCGCTAACTAGAGAGGTTAACATCTTCCCGGATGCGTCACTCTTCAATAAACCGGGAGACCGAAATAAAAAGGACAAAGAAGGAGGAAACTCGGCAGCAGGGCAGGCTGCTTGCGCTCTGGATGCCAGGGTTTCCTCTCCACACCTCCCGCCAAGCTTCCTCATGGCTGCCAGGCCAACCATGGCAGAGCCAGCCGACCACAGATGGAGACCTCCAAAACCACGGGCCAGAAATAAAACCTTCCTCTCTTACATCGTGCTAGAAACAAATATGGCATCAGGGAAGAGCTATAGAACATGGGGAAAAGACAAGGTAAACTAACAATAAAATGAGAAGTCATTTGTAATGATAATGCTAATTTGGCCAGAATACAACTTAAATTCACTTCTGTAATGTCTCCTACCTTTAAAATATTTTTGTATTTATGTATACGCATTCAGTATGTGTGGATGATTTGTCTGCATGTATGACTATGCACCATGCACATGCCTGGTGCTTGCAGAGGCCAGAAGATTCTCCTGGACCCAGAGTTGCAGACAGTTGGGAGTGCCATGCAGGTGCTGGGGTGGGGCAAGCCTTACCCACCGAGGTAACCTTCCACCCTCCCGTTTGCTACTGTTACTTAATTAGTATATATAGTTAGGTTCACTTAGTTTACCTACCAGTATATCTAATTACTACTGCCTCTCGAAACTCTCTAGAGATCCCTGGCAACCACATACACCACACAATGCTTTAGGACTTCCCTTGGGATTTAACGGCGGGTGCATGAATATAATTTCATAATCAGGAAACAGTGCTCCTCAGTAAACCCTTTGTGTTTGTGGCTCAGCACACCAAACTCTTTCTCATACAACTCAGGCTTCATAGTAAGGGCTTTTGTTTTTTTATTCATTCTCTCACTTTCAACAGCATAGGAAAAGCATCACACTCAGGCCAGGCTGAGAGATGGCTCGATGGCCCGAGTTCAATTCCTAGCAACCACATGGTGGCTCGCAACCAGGTATACACGCAGATAGAGTGAGCGCCCTTAAAACATAAAATAAATGGATGATCTTAAGAAAAGATTGCTTTTTTAAAAAGTATGGGATCTTGTTAGCTGATGGTGGAACAGGTGTCTCCGTGAAGGACTATGGAGCTGAGACTGGCTCGTGAGCACGTCTGTAGGGGTCACCAGTGAGCCGTCTGTAGGGGGTCAGCCATGAGCACATCTGTAGGGGTCACCTTGACTATCTGAGATGATGTGGGAAGATCCAGCCTGCCTATATGCCACACCACTCTCAGCGTTGGGTCGGTCCCTGGACTGTGATGCAGAACTTTTGATCACATTGGGAACTCCAAGATTGTAAACTGGGAAAACCTTGTTGTGGTGTGTCTCAGCTCTAGCTCACACCTTTGATCCAAGCACTAAAGAAAGTCAACCCTAGGTCAGGAGGCGGAGCTCGGAACCAGCCAACAGGGCGTGAACACAGGAAACAGAATGGAGGGACACTGAGAAGGAAGGCAGTGTGGAGGAGGAGGAGGAGTCTTTTGTTCTGGGACATCAGTGAATAGGAAGGTCATGGGTGCTTTCTCTGCCTCTCTGAACCAGCAGACTGTCACCCCAGCATCCAGCTGGAGTCTTCACTGGTCAAATCCAACGTTTGTCTTTAAAACAACAGGACCGTATATGAGGAGAGAAAGCTAGCCTCACCACAGCCAAGCACGCTTCTGCTCTGCTCCGTGACCAGCTGTTTCAATGTCAAGCCGAAATGAGTCCCCCACAGTGATGGATGACAATTTGGAACTACGGCTAAAATAAACACTGTCCCCCTGAAAGCTGCTTCCGTCGGGGAGCTTCATCACAGCAACGGAAGCGGAAGCGGAGCTAGCGCATTCTCCTTTGTACACAATGACTTACTACAGAGACTGGAGGAAAGCGGAAGGGAGGGAACCCGTGCCAAGCAGGGAAGCCTCCATTCACACCAGGGTCCCAAGGCTCAGGAAGAGTCCCTGTCTGAAGACAGCGGTGGAGCCAGTCCCTAGAAAGGTCTCTCAACCTGCCTCTTGGGTTCTCACCTTGGACAGTGCTTCTTGTCACCTGGCCCTTCACCTGCCAAGGCTCCTTCCCATGCTCCAATAAGGAGATTAGAGGTGGTTTGCAAATGCAAGCTCCTGCATCAAAAAAAAAAAAAAAAGACATGAAAATAGGCCATGTTTTGGTTGTTTAGATTCCTAAGCCAGCTCCTTAAATCTCATGCAACTACAAGATAAAAGGATGAAACACATTTACAGGATAGTCTGCATAAAACTCTGGAATAGTCCGGTGGCAGCTGTCAACAGTCAACCTTACAGCAATTACACCGTTTCTTATGGAGTGGGAGAAGGGCAGGAATTTAGCGTGGTGTTTTTAAAGGGCCATCACAGTAATACATGAGATATTTCTAAAAATAGCCTGCTGGGACATAGGCGTAAAGAGATGTCTCGGTGCTTGGGAGAACACGCCATTCTTGAACATGTTCAACTCAGCCCCCATAATTAGCAGCTCACCAGCACCTGGAACTGCAGCCCCGGTAGATTTAAGACCCTGTTGTGCATGCAACTCCACTCAATGCACACACCTCCAGATAGTCACATAGAAATCTTGGTTTCGTTTTTTTGAATCAGGGTTTCTCTGTGTAGCCCTGGCTGTCCTGGAACTCACTCTGTAGACTAAACTAGCCTCTAACAAGAAGAGGTCCAACTGCCTCTGCCTCCCAAGTGCTGAGATTAAACACATGCACCACCACTGCCTGGCGGCATAGATGTGTATATGAGTACACTGTAGCTGTCTGCACACACACCACAAGAGGGCATCAGATCACATTGCAGATGGGTGTGTGAGCCACCACGTGGTTGCTGGGAATTGAACTCAGGACCCCTAGAAGAGCAACCAGTGCTCTTAACTGCTGAGCCATCTCTCCAGCCCACGTATTTTCTAAATGTATCTAAAATACAAATGAAATCTCTTTTTAAAATTAAAATAAATAAACGTCTAAAGGCTATGAAAGACAGTTTGGAGTCTGAGTCAAATGAACTACCTGTCTAAAGCAGAACAAAGCATAGTAGCTTGTGATTGTAACCCTAGCACTGGGAACCCTGTATCAAAGCAAGCAGCACTCCTCAGAGGACAGTGACAGGATCCAGAGCCTCTGTAGCTTTTACTTTCAATATATCCCCCAGGCGTAGAAGGGTCCATATTAGTATCCACAAGAGCCAGCATCTGAAGATATTTTAAGACATTGGATTTCACTTATTTATCATAAATTAATAAAAAGATACATATTTTGGGGTCAGTGAGATGGCTCAGAAAGTAAAGCTATTTGCTACCAAGCCTGATGACTTCAGCTGATCTAAGTTCTGTAAATCATACTCTAATTTGTTCCTGACGTACACGTGCCACACACACACACACACACACACACTAATAAAAATCAATGTAATAAAAAATTTAGGAGACATATTTGAAACATGACCTTCCATATTGTTAGTAAGCAGGCCATAGTCTTCCCGAGCCCCATTGCTTCCTGCTGGTTTTGAGACCCTTGAGGCTGTCCGGTGGCCAATTGTCTCACCTTAGGACCACAAACCTCTAGCTTCCACATAGAGAACACTCCTAACAGCAGGACCACTCCAACACACACACACACACACACACACACACACACACACACACACACGAGCGAGGTAAAAAGACCCAAGCTCTGAACTTGAAATCCCACCAGTTTCCACCCTGGAAACCTCTGCCATTACCACCCCGCCACCCTCACACCCACCTTCACCCCCGACTCCCCAACCTCACCCCCACCCTCACCCCCGACTCCCCACCCTCATCCCCCACCCTCACCCCCACCCCCCACCGTCACCCCCACCCCCCACCCCCACCCTCACTCCCCCACCCCACCCTACCCCGTTCCTCCTAGACTACACAATACCTGGCTCTCCTCTGGTTCCTGCTGCTTCTCACCCAAGCAAAGACAGCCAGCCTCTTGTGTCTCTCCCAATAAATCTCTTGTGTGAGAATTGCTGTGCTATGTAACTTTGGCATTCCTTTCATCCTGAGGCCAGGATACACTTCCCTTGGTGAAATCTCCCCGCACCCCTTCCCCCATCCCCAGAGCTATTAAAACTTTGGGGAATCCTTTCCCCTCAGAGCCATAACACATTGGGAAAGCCTTTCCCCTCAGAGCCGTAACGGTTACACTGATGAGAACAGCAGAACTGTAACATGAAGGCAACACAGAACACAAGTGCTGCCCAGTTCCCACCGTGTCTGCCCCAGTTCCCACCGTGTCTGCGGCTCCAACTGCCTAGAGATATAACCGCCAGTATCTGATATATGACTGCATATGAACTTGGTCATCTAACCCCTGCACAATAAACACAGCTTTGGTAAGAGAAGTGTGACAGGTGACTTAAGAGCGGATTCTGGCTTATCCACAGGGAGAAGGATTGCTTACCCACTGAAACCAAGTTCCGATAGTTCTCCAGCACCACGGTCCTGTACAAACTCTTCTGATCAGGATTCAGCACTTCCCATTCCTCCCGAGAAAAGTCTATTGCAACATCTTTGAATGTCACTGCATCCTGAGAAGACACAAATACATTTTACAAATGTTTGTTATGTTTTTATTTTTTTGTTTGGGGGAGAGGGAAAAGTTCCCCTTGGGAGTCTGTTGCTAAATGAGAGAAGACACAGTGGACCACATCTCATTAGAAAGGTCTGGGAAATTCAAATATGGAGATAGAAAACAAGCTGGTAGATGGCTGGGCGTGGGACAGAGAGTAAGTGTAAGGGAGAAGATGCTTCTGCCCAGGAATTCAAAGCCAGCCTGGACAACCTGGTGGGCCACCTCCTACCATTTCAAAACAAAAATACAAAGAGTAAAGGCCCGGTGCCTCCACAGCCTTCTGTGCACGGCCAGTCAAGAGAGAGTGAATTCCCAGCAGCGCTTTCACTTCTGAGCGCAGAGGTGAGATCTCTACCTTCTCTCTGGAAGGGAACAGCTAGGAGCACACAGGGCCTAAGATCAGTGGAGCAGCTGGGACAGAAGTCTTCCCGCTACCATTTGCAGCAGGGAGCCTGGCAACTCCACAGCCTTCTGTGCACAAACCCTGCCAGGAGAGTTAGTCTCCCAGGAGTACGGACACAGGCTTACAGGTCCACAGAAGGGACAAGCTCCAGCCAGAGACAGCAAGACCATCTACAACCAGAGATAACCAGGTGGTGAGAGGCAAGCACAGGAAACCTATCAACAGGGTTTCTCTCTTAAAGAAACACAGGAGAACATGGGTCAACAGGCAGAAGCCCTTACAGAGGTAACACAAAAATCCCTTAAAGAATTAAAAGGAAACACAATCAAGTGAAGGAACTGAACAAAACCATCCAGGATCTAAAAGTGGATGTAGAAACAATAAAGAAATAACAAAGGGAGACATCTCCGGAGATAAAAAAAAATCTTGGAAAGAATTCAGGAGTCATAGACAACAACAGAATATAAGAGATAGAAGAAAGGGGCTGGAGAGATGGCTCAGCGGGTAAGAGCACTGACTGTTCTTCCAAAGGTCATGAGTTCAAATCCCAGCACCCATATGGTGGATCACAACCATCCATAAAGAGATCTGACACCCTCTTCTGGTGTCAGAAGACAGCTACAGTGTACTTACTTACATATAATATAATAAATAAATCTTTAAAAAAAAAGAGAGAGATAGAAGAAAGAATTTCAGGTGCTGAAGATACCCTAGAAAACATTGACACAACAGTCAAAGAAAATGCAAATGCATAAAGCTTGCAACCCAAAACATCCAGGAAATCCAGGACACAATGAGAAGACCTAAGGATTATAGGTATAGATGAGAGTGAAGATTTCCAACTTAAAGGGCCAGTAAATGTCTTCAACAAAATTATAGAAGAAAACTTCCTTAACCTAAAGAAAGAGATGCGCATGAACATACAAGAGGCCTACAGAACTCCAAACAGACTAGACCAGACCTGAAAGTCCTCCTGTCACATAATAATTAAAACACCAAATACACTAAGCAAAGAAAAAATATTAAAAGCAGTAAGGGAAAAAGATCAAGTAACATATAAAGGAAGACCTATCAGAATTACACCAGACTTCTCACCAGAGACAATGAAAGCTAGAAGATCCTGAGCAGATCTCATGCAGACCCTAAGAGAACACAAATGCCAGCCCAGGTTACTATACCCAGCAAAACTTTCAATCAACATAGATGGAGAAACCAAAATATTCCATGACAAAACCAAATTTACACAATATCTGTCCACAAATCCAGCTCTACAAAGGATAATGGATGGAAAACGCCAACTGAAGGAGGGAAACTACACCCTTGTAAAAGCAAGAAAGTAATCTTCCAACAAACCCAAAAGAAAATAATCACACAAACATAAAAATAACATCAAAAAAAAACAGGAAGCAGTAATCACATCCCCTTAATATCTCTTAACATCAATGGACTTAATTCCCCAATAAAAAGACATAGACTAACAGAAATATTTTTCATGTAAATCTTCAATTTTATCAGAAAATGTTTGTAATTCCTCTTTCAATTAATTTAGTAATGTTTTTATGTCTACCATTTTATCTGCATTATTGCTCATGATAATCTTCAATTTTAACATGTTTTTCTATATATTTCTTCTATTTTATCAGAAATGTTTTCTATGTAAATCTCTGATTTTATCACAAAATGTTTCTAATTCCACTTTCAATTAATTTAGAAAGGTTTTTTTATGTCTATCATTTTATCTGTATAATTTTCCATGAAATAGTCAATTTTAACATGCTTTTTATATATTTCTTGAATTTTATCAGAAATATTCCATATAAAACTTCAATTTTACCTGAAAATGTTTATAATCTACTTTTAATCAACACAGAATTATTTTTTTGCCTACCATTTTATTTATATAATTTTCCATGAAAATTGTCAATTTTAACATGTTTTTCTATATATTTCTTCTATTTTATCAGAAATATTTTCCATGTAAATCAATTTTATCATAAAATGTTTTTACTTCCTTTTTCAATAAAGAACATGCTTTTCAGAAAGAAGTAAAATGACTCATGGTGAGTAACAGAATATTAAAAAATAAACAAACAAACAAAACACTCCTTTTCTCCTCCCACACTCTCAAAACACCCATGATCTCTGATGATCAAAATATGTAGGCTCTACCTACCCGCAACCAGCCAGCCCTGCTGTGGACAGGAGGTGGAAGACTTAGTTCCGACACACACTGTCCAAACAGTGTCAGCTAGCACAGGCTGAGGGTTGAATGTCACAAGACTTCTCACACTCAGATGCCAATTACAAGCTCCATGTTCTAAGACACGTGGACTAAAATTCGTGTGGAGGGGTTCATGGGGGCTTTGCATGTGCATCTAACCTGGAATCCAGCCCCTACCACTCCTGACATACCTCTGTTCCATGCGAAAAGGAGACAAGTCTTCTGACAAGGCATGGTGGGCACACCTTGACTCCTTCTACCCTGGAGCATGAGATGGGAGGTCGCCACAGGTGTGGAGGCCTGGGTCATACTCTGTCATACTCTGTCTCTCACCCGAGTACTAATGAGGCCCGACACGCCTTTACGTTCAGGATCCAATGCTGCACATTCGAGATGACCTGACCGTGAACCGGGAGGACTCTACATCATCAAAGAGTGTCCACGAAGCATGAAGACGACGAGGAGCTCTGAGTGGGCTCCACTCAGGTATCTCACCTTCTCATGGCTGTTAGTCTGCTACAGGCAGTTAGAGCTGGGTAATGTCCCGCGGGGGAAGGGTGACCAAGCCCGGGAACAGGCTATGATCAGAGTTTCCCAGGCAGCATTACTCAGTGCTAATCAAGACCCCTTCTCATAGAAGACGGCAAACATAAACTGACCTGCAGCATGGCTTTCGTTAGGTCAACGCTCATGGCTTGTCTCCTCCTGCCTTGTCTCCTGGAGAACACCGTGCCCTGGGAAGTCCAGCCTGGGGAGAGAGGGTAGTTGGAAGTCAAGGTCTTTCTCGTCCCCCAGCCTTACCAGTGTAACCGGTCCCTTGTCGTTCTTTCCTCCCAGGCTTAGCGGGCTGAGGGGCAGCATGATGCGTCAACCTCACTGTCAGTGTGATTGGATCTAAAATCACCTTCAACAGTAAGCTAGATCAAAGACGCTTCCTCTCGCAGGAGATGGGAACTAACACAAAGACAAGCTACTGAACTGTGTACACAGAGTGAGAGACCTTGGGACACTCAGTCCTAAATGGGATGCCTTCCTCCAACCCGTGCTCTCGGGGATTAGGGAACTAGATGGAAGAGGAGGTGGGAGATGGAAAGAGACAGTGGGGATACAGGCCGCCAAGGGAAGAGTGTGTTCTAGACACAACAGCACTCACATGAACTCACAGACACTGTGGGAGCATACACAGAGCCTGCGCTAATCCAGGCCAAAGGGATCCCAGTGCTAAGAGCGGAAGCAGGCAAGAGCCCCCCCACCCCCACCCCCACCCCCACCCCGTCCCTAATGCAGAGGCTGTCTCCAACAGTCAACCTCTATCAAACAGAGTCTCGAGTCTCACCAGGGCTCAAACTGTGCTCAGCAGCAGGCTTCGAGGCAGTAGATGGCCGCACAAAGAGAACTCAGTGGAAAGGGTTTTTAAGTCTCATAATGTTTTGTTGTCTGGGTGCTTTTTATACCTGATTGGTTGTCTATCTATCATTATGGTTTCTGACTTTGTGTTTTTCTGGGGTTTGTTTGCCTGTGTGTCTGTGTGTATGTGTTTCTCATACCTTTTCTCTGCTTTTTGTTTTGTTTTATTTTGGTTTATCTGTTTTATTACCCACCTGTTTGTTTTGTTTTCTAAGGAGACAAAGAGAAGGCATGAAGTTGGATGGATGAGGAGGAACCATGATTGAAATGTATTTATGAAAAAATCATTTCAAAGAAAGAAATAGACCACAAAATCCCCCAGGAGACATATGCTAGGCCTGTCTGTGAAGGTTTTGCCAGTGAGGTTTAAGAAAAAAAGCAGGTTCATCCTGAGGGCAGCACCATCCCCTGGGCTGAGAGCTCACGTCAATTTAAAACAAACAACAAAAAAAACAAAGACAAAACAACAAACGACAAAAGAGACAAGTTAGCTCTCAGTTCATGGCTCTGTTTCTAGCCTTCAAAGGCAGTGTGACCAGTCTCCTCACACTTTGTCACTGTGACTTCTGTGCCATGACAGATTGTATTCAAGTCGTGAGTCTTTTTTTTGGGGGGGGGGGAGGGATCAGGAATTTTTGGCATGGCAACGAGAAAAAGTAACTGATAAGCTGGCAATGCAGGTCACTACAGAGTAAAGCAAATCGCTCAATCACTCCCTCCCATACGTACGATGGAAGTCCTACATTGGTATCCCTAAGGCCCCTTCCTGTTATCTGGTCTGACTGTAGATAAGTCATTTTATCTAGAGTTATTTTATTTTATTTTATTTTATTTTATTTTATTTTATTTTATATGTTTTGGTTTTTCAAGACAGGGCTTCTCTGTGTAGCCCTGGCTGTCCTGGAACTCACTCTGTAGACCAGGCTGGCCTCGAACTCAGAAATCCGCCTGCCTCTGCCTCCCAAGTGCTAGGATTATAGGCGTGCGCCACCGTGCCTGGCTCTACAGTCATTTTAGATACAAACTAGTTATTTCTTCCTTCCACTTCATAGGCAAAGGTGTAATTGTTCCCTGTGGAGGTTTCTGATCTATGATTTAGCAGGGTCAGTTTGAAATCCCACTCCTAATGCCCCCAAACCCAAGGGCTTCTATCTGGGGCAGTTTTAATAGGAAGGGCCCACAGGGAATGGTACTGTTAGGAGGTGTGGCCTTGTTGGAAGCAGTGTGTCCGTGCGGGGGTGAGCTTTGGAGGTCTCCTCCCACGCTCAGGCTCCACCCCTTGCAGAAGAGAGTGTCCTAGTCCTCCTAACCACCTGAGGATGCCAGTCTCTCCCGGCTGCCTTCAGATCAGGGCACAGAACTCTCAGCTTCTCCAGCACCATGCCTGCCTGGATGCTGCCACGCTTCCCACCATGATAGTGGGCTGAACCTCTGAACCTGTAAGCCAGCCCCAGTTAAACTCTTGGTAAGAGTTGCCTTGGCCATGGTGTCTCTTCACAGCAATGGAAACCCTAAGACCCTATCTTTCTCTACCCCGAACCCCAGGGCCTTCGATTTCTTCTCATTTGGAACAACAGAACTCTGGGAACCAGCTCTGCCACTGTGTCACATCTGTCCTCAGCCCCCATTGTTCCTCCTTTCTGACCTAGTTCAGAAGGCTCAGCCCAGCTATTGCAGCTTCTTGAATGCTTAGATCTAGGATTCCTAACCCAAGCAACACACAGTTGCAAACAGCCAAACAGAGAGAATCCAATACTGGGGGCCAGAAAGACGGCTCGGCAGGTAAAAGCCCCACTGCTCCTGAGGACCTAGTTCAGTTCCCAGCAAGCACATGGCAGGCCACCACCATCTGTAATTCCAGTTTCAGGGGATCCAATGGCTTATTCTGGTCTTCAACGAATGCACATGGTACACAGATAAACATTCAGGCAAAACACTCATACACATAAAAGTGAATAAATCTTTTAAAAAAAAAAAAAAAACCTAATGCTAATGCACTACTGTAGTGAATACCTGAAATCCCAAATATTAGAAGTCTGAGGCAGGGTACTTCCCAGGAGGGCAAGACAAGCCAGTGAAACCCTGAATAAACAAACAAACAAACAAACAAACAAACAAACACAGGATATAGTAAAAGAACGGAAAAAGCAAATCTCCCATAGCCCAGAGAGATAGCTCAGAGGGATAAAGGACCTGAGGGCCTGAGTTTGGTCCCTCGGACTCATGGTGGAAGGAGAAGCAACTCCTAAAAGTTGTCCTCTAACTTACACATACACACACACACACACACACACACACACACACACACACACGCGCACACGCACGCGCACACGCACACACACACTCACACACACACACACACACACACACGCCACACACACACCCATGCTGTGACATACATGCACCCCACAACAAAACTAACAGACAAAAATTTAATTCAAAACTTAATGGTATTTTTATGTTTTAAAAATGTAATTCTATTAACCTTCAAAGTAGTCATTCCATGCACACAAGGCTATGACTATAGCCTAAAAAGCGAAAATGCAACTATCCACATGATCTCACGTGCTGCCTAATCTCACGCAACACACAAATCACAACCACCAGAAAGAAGACACATCACAGATACACACTCTGTGATCTCAGACACATCTTCACAGACACCCCAATCTCATTCTCTCACACACCCACACCACGCTGTCAGCCTCTCGTCTCACATGCACGGACTCTACAACTGCAATAACCCTACATTTCTAAAGCCTTCCAAACACTACACTATGCATCAAAGTGTCCTTGTCATCCAATTTGGTCTTACGCACAACTGCTCATCTTTCTCTCCCATTCCCACCCACATGAATGTGACATGTGGTTGCACGCAAATGTCTATAACCCTGACATTCGGAAGGCAGCAGTAATATCTTAGGGTATCATTCTGTGAAGAGACACTAAGACTCTGGTACCTCATATTTTTAAAAAGCATTTTGTTGGGGATGGCCCACAGTGTCCGAGGTTTAGTCCATGCCAAGAAGCGCGGTGGCATGCAAATAGACATGGTGCTGGGGCTGAGAGTTCTGCAGCTTTATCCACAAGCAGCAGAATAACACTGTGTGTCACATCGGCGGTAAACTGAGCACAGGAGACCTCAAAGGCCACCTCCACCGCAACACACGTCCTCCAATAAAGCCGCACCTATAAAAGTGCCACTCCCTGTAGCCAAGTATTCACTACATGAATCTATGGAGGTCACTCATACTCAAACCACCACAGACAAGGAGATAATGACCTTGACGGAGGATAAGCTGGGATTCGGAAGAGTCCCATTCCAGCTGGGACCACCCAGGGAAACTTTAGAAATGGGAATATAAACTGATGCTTTCACTATGGAAATCGGAATAAAATTTATCAAAAAAAAAAAAAAGAGAGAGAGAAAGCAAAGAAAAATAGACCTCTACCACTCCAGAGCATTCCCCCAAGGGGTTCTACAACCTATCCCAGGCACATATACACATTCAGAGATATATGAACACAACAGTGGGGAAAATGGTATCCGTCTAGATGCCCATCAACAATGAATGGAGAAAGAAAATATGGTATGTATACACAATGGAACTGGGGGAGCTATAAAGAAGCACCCGTGGGAGGGGGAAGAGGACGAGCAGGAAGGAGTTGGGAGACTTAGAGAACCACTGAGGGAAGAGAACCAATAAGAATAAAATATACATGAAAGTGCCATAATAGAAATAATAAGCTATTATTTCGTAAACTAATTTAAAAACAATAGAAATTTTAATCCAATATCAGTATTAAAAGGAAGGAAATCATAGTGGCCTTTCCCAGACTCACGATGGCAGCTTTCAGAGATAACACTAGATGCTTATAAATTACAGCTTGTTTCACACACACACACACTAGTAACTTACATTCCAGTTTCTTTCCTCCTTTCTTTCTTTCTTTTCTTTCTTTCTTTCTTAAAGATTTATCTTATGTATTTATGAATATACTGTAGTTTTACTGATGGTTGTGAACCACCATGTGGTTGCTGAGAATTTTGGGTTCAGGACCTCTGCTCACTCCGGTGAGCCCCGCCCGCGCTCTCTGGTAAAAGGATCTATTTATTATTATGTATAAGTACACTGTAGCTGTCTTCAGTGCACCAGAAGAGGGCGTCAGATCTCATTATGAATGGTTGTGAGCCACCAAGTGGTTGCTGGGATTTGAACTCAGGACCTTTGGAAGAGCAGTCAGTGCTCTTAACCACTGAGCCATCTCTCCAGCCCTCCAGTTACTTTGTTACGCAAACAAAACACACACTGAAATTTCTCATTCCAGTCAGTCAAATGTGCACAGTCACACAGGCCAGACAGAGGCATACTCCAATCTTACTGTGCACTGATCTCTCTCATGCACACTAACATAGACTTTCACAGCCCAGTTTCTTGTTCACACACACACACACACACACACACACACACAAGTGTGTACCATGACCCTTCTCATTCAACCTCTCCAAGGAGCTTCATACATTCGCTGATATTTGATATATTAGTACATCTGGTTTTCACTGCACGAGCTTTTTCTGAGGAGACATAGAATGAACTGTTTACCTCAGATGGGGTGCCAGCCACAGACCAACGTAATGATCCCACAAAAATCCAACTTGGTGGAGCAATGGGTTTCTTGAGCTTTTTACAGAGTTTTAAAGAGTTACTTAGAGGAGCATGGTGTATCAACCCAAAGTCTCACCCTATCGTAGGTGACATCTTCATGAATTCTGCAGTTAACCCTGCACTCCCCGTATCCCCTAACATCTCCTAAGAGGCACTGTGACTATGGCACGCCGGTAAGAGAAAGCATGCCGCTGGCGCCTGCTTACGGTTTCAGAGGTTTAGTTCATTATCATCTGGGCGGGAGCACAGTGGCACACAGACAGACACAGTTCTGGGGAAGCAGCTGAAAGGTCTACATCCGGAACCACAGGCAGCAGGAAGAAAGAGCACTGGGCCTGGCTTGGGCTTTTGAACCCCCAAAGCCCACCCCCAGTGACACACTTCCTCCAATAAGGCCATGCCTACTCCAAGACCACACCCACTCCAACAAGGCCACACCTTCTAATTCTTCTCAAGTAGTACCCTGATGATATGAGCCTATGGGGGCCATTCCTATTCAAACCACCACATTTCACTCCCTGCACCCCCCGCCCCCCGCAGGCTTGTTGCCACATCATAGTGCAAAAAACGCATCCAGTTCAACTTCAAAGGCCTTCATGGTCTATCACAGTCTCAACACTAAAGTCCAAAGTCAAAGTCTCTTCTGAACTCATGTAATCTCTCAACTGTAACCCCTGCAAAGTCAAAATTAAAAAGTAGATCATGCCGGGCGTGGTGGCACATGCCTGTAATCCCAGCACTTGGGAGGCAGAGGCAGGCGGATTTCTGTGTTCGAGGCCAGCCTGGTCTACAGAGTGAGTTCCAGGCCAGCCAGGGCTACACAGAGAAACCCTGTCTCAAAAAAAAAAAAACAAAAAAACAAAAAAACAAAAAACAAACAAACAAAAAGTAGATCATATACTCCCAATATACAATGCCAAAGGATGTACATTATGTCCAAATGTGAGGCTAGAGAAATGACTCAGTGGCTAGGAGCCCTGGATGTTCCTCTAGAGGACTGGGGTTCAATTCCCAGCACCCACATGGCAGCTTACAGCTGCCTGTAACTGCAGTTCCGGGGGATCCAGGGCACCAGGCAGGCATTTGGTGTACACATTCATGCATGCAGGCAAAAGACCCACACAAGTAAAATAAATATATCTTTAAAAACAAAACACATTCCAAAAGGGAGAAAAGGGGGTGCAATAAGGAAATCAATACTGGACCAAAGAAAGATGGAAAACAAGCGGGGCAAACACTAAATTCTGCATCCCAGTGTCATTCAGATCTCCACATCCTTTCAGCTTTGTACCTCTCTCTCCTGGGCTGGTTCCACACTCAGGCTGCAACTATCCCATGACTCTGCAACATCTCCAACACAATCCTGTCTTCACATTCCCAGCTTGGCTCAACGGCCTCTCAGGGTTTCCATGCAGGGATAGCCCTGTCAGAAAGCTCTTCGAATCCTCCTTTCCTTTGGAGTCTCTATGGACACGTCATTGCATAAGTGTGGCTGTGGAAATCATTGATCTGAGTGTGGACTGCACACGACAGTAACCACAGCACTTGGAAAGTTGAGTCAGGAAGATCAGGGTTTCAAGTCACCCTCCACTTACATAAAGAGTTTGAGGACTGCCTGGGGGACATGACACTGGGTCTCAAAACATCCACAAGAGGTCTGGTCTCTGGTTATCAACTTACCCCTCAGCCCCGCTCCTCTCCTGAATGGTGTTTGGGACTGATCCTCTAATCCCGTTGAGCGTCTGCGATGATCAGCCCGGACCCTGAAACTACCTTGAGTCCGCCAGCCATCAAGGAAGAGCAATCAACAAGATATTTATTATTACTTTGGAGATTCCAAGTTTGTAAGTGCTGTAATACAGATCACCGGGAGACAAGCCTACCACCATACGTTTCACAGTCCCTCTCTCACACCGAAAACTCACAGCCCAGTTCGTTTCACACACACACACACACACACACACACACTCGCGCGCGCGCGCGCGCGCGCGCAGCGGCGGCCTGACACACCCAAGCACACACTTAGATCCGCACGCCCAGTCGTCTGGGCCCTCCTGGCCCCTAGAGTCCACGCAGCCGCCCGCCTACCTCCAGACAGAAGACTCAGGGACCACGAGGATCTCCCCTGCCCGCAGCGCTCGGGCTCCTACTCGGTAACGAGCGCCTCAACTCACCCGCCAGCAAACTCACCCAGACGCCGTCCACCGTGCAACGCAGCGAGGGAGCAAACAAGCTACGTGTGCGCAGGCGCAGTCTCTGCCAGCGTCTGCAGCTTAGCCTGAGAAGGGCGGGGCTTACGGGGGGTGTTCTTGGCGAAGTCTGCGGTGAAAAGCGAGTCCTCGGAGGATGAAGGCAATGCCAAGCCGAGCAAGGGTCTCGGAAGTCTGATTGAGGGGCGGAGCTTGGCGGAGCAGGGGCGGGTTCTCAGCAGAATCCCTGGAGAGGGCGGTGCTAAGCGTAGAAGAGGCGGGAGCTTATCAGCATTCAGGGTTAGCGAATAGGGCGGGTTCTCTGCTTTGTCGAGTGAGGGCGGGGCTTGGAGGAGGGGCGGGTTCTCAGAAGAATCCGAGGTTAGGACGGGGCTTAGCACGAAGGGTGGGGTGAGGGCGGAGCTTGGAGAAGGGGCGGGTTCACAGCGCCTCGTGTGAGGGCAGTGCTAGGCGATGAAGGGGTGGGTTTTCAGCAATCCGAAGTAAGGGGTGGGGCTTAGCACGTAGGGTGGGTCTCAGCACACTCCAAGGTGAGGGCGGGGCTTGGAGAAGGGGCGGGTTCTCAGCAGCATCTAGAGGGCGGGACTTAGTGAAGAAGGGCGGGTTCTCAGCAGAATCTGAGGTAAGGGGCGGGGCTTGAGGCGAAAGAGCAGGTCCTCTGCATGGTGGCCAGGCGCTGGGCAGAAAAGGGGAGGGTTCACAGCGGTCCGAGAGGAGGGGCGGGGCTTAGCAAGTAGGGCGGTTCTCCCAGCAATCCGAGGGCGGGGCTTGAAGGAAACTAAGCGGGTTCTCAGAGGAGTCAGAGGAAAAGGCTTGAGGAGAAGGGCTCAATTTAAGGCGGATCAACTTCAGCAGGTTGCAGAAGGGATGAGAGCTGTGACAGTGTGTGGCTGAGTGCGTGATTATGCAGAAGGGTTGTCCAGGGTGCCTAGCCGGGTCGGTTAGAGCGACTCTTCCTCAGGCTTCCGGTCCTTTCGTGAGGCTTCCCTCACACTACGCATGTGTGATCCTCCTTGATGTCACTGTCCTTTACTAATCCAAGCTCGATCTTTGTTAGTTTTTGAGACTATGATATTTTAGAGAGGGAGATTTGAGGTGGTTAGCCCAGACTAACCTCCGAAATGGGTAAGTAGCCAAAGATAACTTTGAACTCTTGATCTTTCTGTATCCATCTTCTAAATTGAAATTAAAGATGTGAGCCCCCACGAGGCCAAGCTTGGAAGTTTGATCTTTGCGGGCTAAGCTCTGCTACAACAGCCACTATTCTGCATCTGATTGTCTTCTCTCTCCCACTCATGTTGATCACCTCCCAGACCAACAAACCAGCATATGTTTCACCTTCAAAATGGGAATGTCATTAATGATGTTAGAAGCTGCAAATACAACAATGTCATAGGAACCAAAATATAAGAGTCAGATTTTTTTTCTGCCTTTTGCCAAACTAGAAATTAACCCTGCTTTGAAGGACCAAGAAATCAAAAGTTGCATTAAAAGCTGAAACAAATAAGATGAGGCCACTTGGATGAAGAGCAGAAAAAGGAAACAAACACAATTCCCTGGCTTCTTAGATCTTAATTTCCACAGGTAAAGATAGACTTGACAAATGGGGGGGCTATAAAGAAAGATAAAGTAGGAAGGGTGTGTCATACATTTCCTAATTTCTTCAGATAACATTTCAACACCGTTGAAAACCTATTCCATATATCTGCTGGTGGTCATCAATTCAATTTTGACACTACCCGGAGGTAGTGGGCCTGCCTGGGCACCATGGTGCCTTATACCATTTTCTAAACCTTTCTCTTTTTATGAACCCAACACTCAGAGCTGCACAGGAAGCTGAGACATTTGATTCTGCTATCTTCAGACTCTGTTGGCATAGTGGCATTGTGCACTGGGGTGAGATTATCCTTGTATCACTCAAATGCTGATTTCTGTGCCCCATAGCTGGTCGCAATCCTGACATTGCTTTGTAATGTTCATTCTAAGAATCTCCTGTCTCGGTGCTGTGTAAACCCTGCTCCCCAATTATCTCTGATTGATCAATAAAAACCTGATAAGCCATTGACTAGACAGAAGAGAGCATAGGGCTGGACTTCTCATCCCAGCCAGGGGAGGAGAAGAGAAAGAGGAAGAGAGAAATCATCCCAAATAGTGACGGAGAACGCTTATGGTAGCATTATAAACTGAGGACCAAGCAGCCAACCATATGATACTCATAGAATAGAATATACAGGATTATTGAGATATAAGCTAGTTGGGGAACAAGCCAAAACTATTAGCTTAGGCATTTATTTGTAATATTCAGCCTCAGTCGTCATTTTGTAAACTTGGGCACCGGTGGAAAAGTCCACAACCACAAGACTCTAAAGAAAGAGGCAGATGCTAACAGTAACTGGGTATTGCTGACAGGTGAGCAGCAAAACTCTACCTGTGATACAAGTGGAAGGAAGACCCCCAAACGGTCGACCTGTGTAGAAATTAAGAAACACTCTCAAAAATCAGGACTATTCCTGAAACAAGAAGAAATGACTGAGAGTGATGTAAGATTCAGGCCCAGGACAGGAAGACCTTTGACTATAGATTTCACATCTTCTCACTTGGAAGTCTTGAAAATATGCTGGCTACAGAGAATCTGAACATTTTATACTAGAAATGGAGTCAGACTTTTGGCCTCATGCCTGTAATCCCAGAACTAGTGAGGATTGCCCCATATTGGAGACCAGCCAAGACTTCACAGCCATGTCTTGCCCAGGCCACACAATCTTATATAAACAACTGAATTTAGAAAAATTCTTTGGGCTACAAAAAACCATGAAATTACTTCCTTCTTTTTTTTTTTTTAATCTATTGCCTGGTGTTTGGTACTTTCATTGTTTCTTAAGACAGTGTATCACTATGTAGCCCAGGCTGGCCTTGACTTGAGGCAATCTTCCTGCCTCAGTTTCCGAAGAACTGAGATTACAAGCATGCACCACCATGCGTAGCTGTTGTGTAATTCTGATTCCTTTATTTAGTGTGTTTGGGCACTCATTTGGGTTTTCATATATAAACATGTATTCAAAACCTGCAAACCATTCCTCTGGGAGTTAAAAAAAAATGTGTTTTTAATCATTAAAAAGGCCAGTGAGGTGGCTCAGTGGACAAGGCTGGTGATGTAAGCTCAGTCTCTGCAACCCTCACAAAGGAGGTCAGAAAGAAGTGACTCCATAAGACTGCCCAGTGATCGCTGCACATGCACTGTGGGGTCTACATGTACAAGTATGCATGCGCGCGCACACACACACACACACATTTTTATAAAAGTCCTTTAATTCCTCTGGATATAGCTTTTGGGGATGGGGCTGTTGTTACTGTTTGGAGACAGGGTCTCATTGTGTAGCCAACTGGCCTAGAACTCAGAGATCTGTCTGCTTCTGGCTTCCAAGTGCCTAAGATTCAAATGTGGGCCACCACACCCTGGATGTAGCTTTGTCTTGCCTTTCTTAGCATATAAGAATATCAAGTCATTCTTTTTCTTGTAGCTCATGGTGTTTGCATGGCTTTTTAAAAAAATTATTAAGTGAAGAGTAATTTGGATTTCTTTTCCCTGTGACTAAAACTGGGTGTGGTGACACATACTTTTAATATCCCCTGAAGGTAGAAGCAGGCAGATCTCTCTCTGAGTTTCAGTCAGCCTGGTTTACATAGCAAATTCCAGGCCAAGTCAGACTACATAAAAAGACCTTTCTCTAAATAAATAAGTAAACAAACAAACAAACAAACCCAAAACAACACAAAACTCTCATGACTAGGTTCTGGATTGTGTTGGGAGACAGCACACAACTTTTTCCATTTAGAATAAACTGAATAGAAGGGATGTCGTTTGCAGTACATTATCCAGCCTTTCTTGAAGATGCACAATCTGTGGTTATCCTAAGCTAATAGGCTCTTCGCATTACTTCCACTCACATGGTTGCTTGCCAACAAATTCCCTGATGATCAGTAGTGGGTAAGTGCCAAGAGATGGCTTTTCTACATTTCTCTCTCTCTCTCTCTCTCTCTCTCTCTCTCTCTCTCTCTCGTCTCTCTCTTTTTGGATTTTTTTTTTTTTTTTTCGGGACAGGGTTTCTCTGTATAGCCCTGGCTGTCCTGGAACTCACTCTGTAGACTAGCCTAGCCACCCGGCTTTTTCTACGTTTTCTATGTTCACGTGTGTTCCTCTACTGTGTAGTCTCCGATGCTCTGAAGGTGGATCATGGTTTTCGCTTCTCCGGCGTCCCTTACACTTACTGGGCTTTTCCTCTGAATGGATCGCCTGGTGTTGAAGCAGTTGTGAACAATGACTGAAGGCCTTCTCACATTCCTCACATCCTAACGGCTTCTCACTGGTGTGAATTCTATAACAGGCTGTGAGATGTGAGACCCGCCTGAAGGCCCTACTGCAAACCTTACGCTGGTACGGTTTCTCTCCACTGTGAATTCCGTGATATTCACACTGTGAGTTTACTCTAAAGATCTCGCCACACGTCTTACACTTGTATGGCTTCTCTCCCGTATGAATTCTCTGGTGTCGGATTAGAGTGGACCCTTGATTAAAAGCCTTCCCACACTCTGCCAGTATGAACAGTCTGATGTTGAATCAACTGAGACCCGTGACCGAAGGTCTTCCCACACTCCTTACACGCAGAGGGCTTTTCCCCAGTGTGAGTTCTGGGCTGTGCTTTGAGATGTGAGACACGACTGAAGGCCTGGCCACATTCCTTACGTTTAGGGTTGCTCCCCAGTATGGCTTCTCTGATGCTCAAGGAGGTGGGAACTTGGCTGACGGCGTTAACACAGTCTTTACACACATAAGGTTTCTCACCCCTAGGAACTCTCTGGTGGTGTATGAAACCTGAGCTGAGGTGAAGGCCTTGCCACACTCTACATTCATAAGGCTTCTTGCCCAAGTGAGTGTTCTCACGCTGGAGTAGTTGTGAGCCATATTTAAAGTCCCTCCTTCCCACACTCCTGCATTCTCATTTGTATGAATTTCTTGGTTAACAACAAATTGCTCTTGACAAAAGTCTCTTTTGCATGTCTTATTTCTACAGGACTTTGTCTGGTAACAAGAGACAAATGCTGGTTTAATGCAAGCATTTCTTTCTGGCAGATTAGCACTGGGCTGGCATTTCTGCCTGGATTTCCTGGTTGTCTATCATATAGGCCTTTGCCTTCCCAGCCATCTTGGAGACTTGTGCTCTCAAGACTGAAGCTTGGAAGGCTTTCTGTTATCTCTGGCGTCCTCCTCATAAGTGTGTTGCCTGGACGACATTATCTAGGTACCACATCCAGATTCCAATGCTGGAAAAGAAGAGAAGCAGAAAACAACTATTTTTTCTTTTTCTGGGAAAAAGAAGCTACAGTGAAAACTGGAAGGCACTCTAGAGTGTCCCCAACAAGAAATGTGCCCCTCTGTTCGCCCCCCTCCCTGCCACTGCTCAGCAAGCTTGTCAGGGCTCCCAACATGGTGTCTGTGGGTCACACACAAGCGTCCCACGGTGTCTGCTGGAAAGGCAGCAGCTCTGTTGTGTGACTCCTTCGGGGAAGAGCTTCTTTCCCACTGTCTAGCCAAGCAATCTGTTGGGGAGCATGAGGAGTCGTTTCTTTGTGGGTGACCAAGACATTGCTAAGATTACCCTTGGAAGCATGTTGATGTTTACTGGACTCTAACTTGCATTACAGGCCCAGTGCCTACAATTAGAAGGTATGTACACATACATATATTGGAGGTATATATGTATATATACATATATGTGTACATGTGTATGCATATATATGAAGGTTTAAAACCTATACACTCTTGAAAATGGCTAAGCAATTTGAAATTAGACAGAATGGAGGGAGAGGCATCACTAGAAATGAAAAGTGGATGAAGACAGTGCTATATTAGTTCTAAAGCAGTGTACCTCTGAGTTAACTCTGCACCAGTAGAATCTATATCAGCCATTTTAAACCTGTGGGTTGAGACCTCTTTGGGGCAGAATGGCCCTTTATAGGAGTCACCTAAGACCATAGGAAGACACAGTTATTTACATTATGATTCATAACAGCAAAATTACAGTCAGGGAGTAGCAAGAAAAATAATTTTATGGTTGGGGGTCACCACAGCATGAGGTGTTAAAGGGCCATAGCCTAAGGAAGGTTGAGAAATATAATGAAGAGTGACTTTGTAAATGGCAGGCTTCCTGGACTGGGGCTTCAGGTGCAAAGACATGAGGGTGTGAGGACACGCCCTGTCTTGGTTGTGGTATTACAGGTGTACAAACACCAATATCCATCAGTATTGCGCTCAAAAGGTGTACATTTTATAGCATGTAAATATATGAAAAGTGGATGAAGACAGTGCTATATATAGTCTACAAGAATCCTAAGGATCCTTCCAGATGCTCTGAAGGTATGAATAGAACCAAACAATGTGAATGTTATTAATATTGCTGAACTGTATGCCTAAAATAATGGCTAACATGGTAACTTTGGTTATGTGTATTTAACCACAACTTTAAAAAGAAGTGATGGAAGCCAGGTGGTAGTGACATACACCTTTAGTCCTAGCACTCGGAGGCAGAGGCAGACAGGGGCAGGGGCAGGGGCAGAGAGGCAGAGAGAGGCAGAGAGAGGCAGAGGCACAGATTTCTGTGAGTTCAAGGCCAGCTTGAGCTTCCTAGCTACACAGAGAAACCCCGTCTTGGTGAACCAAAAGGGAAAAGGAAGTGCCAGAGGGATGTGTGGCTGGGTCCTTGTCCTGCCTCAGCGCTTAAAAGCATGTTGGATTAAAAGAAAATACACTGGCAAATCTGTCTTCCGGGACTTGGCAGTAGCACTGCAGCAATCCTTGAGGACATGGGCTCACCATTTTTTCCCTGTGGTTTCCTGTGTCTGAAATGTAGCTAACTGCCGCGGTCATCGCCAACTCTGGAGTAGTCCCCTTAGACCTTTCCAAGGTTTAAAGGGAATGGTGGAAAAGGATGACCTTGAACAAGCCTTGTTTAGAGGGCAGTTTACTGGGTGTGAGACCTTTCTGCAGCAACATGTTTTGATCTTATTCAGATTATAAGAAGAAACTGCACAGGGGCAGGCAAGATAGCCCTGTGCATAAATGCACCTGCCACAAAAGCCTCATGACCTGAGTTCAATCCCAGGACTCACAAGAAGTCAGATGCGCTAGTTCATATCTGTAATCCCAACACTCCTACAGTTAGATAGAAGCAGAGAGAGAGAGAGAGAGAGAGAGAGAGAGAGAGAGAGAGAGAGAGAAGAGCAGGAGGAGGAGGAAGAAGAAGAGGAAGATGAAGAAGAGGAGGAGGAAGAAGAGGAAGAGGAAGAAAGAAGAAGAAGAAGAAGAAGAAGAAGAAGAAGAAGAAGAAGAAGAAGAAGAAGAAGAAGAAGAAGAAGAAGAAGAAGAAGAAGAAGACAAAACAAAAAAGAATCAATCACCCAGAACCTCCCGGAATATCCTGGATTATGCAGTGTGGGCAAAAATAAGAGAAACAGCCGGGTGGTGGTGGTGCACGCCTTTAATCCCAGCACTTGGGAGGCAGAGGCAGGCGGATTTCTGAGTTTGAGGCCAGCCTGGTCTACAGAGTGAGTTCCAGGACAGCCAGGGTTACACAGAGAAACCCTGTCTCGAAAAACCAAAAAAAAAAAAAAATAAAAAAAAAAAAAAGAAGAAGAAGAAGAAGAAAAGAAAAGAAAAAGAAAAGAAAGAAAAGAAATGTCTTGCTGGAGAGATGGCTCAGCATTTAAGAGCACTGACTGCTCTTCCAAAGGTTCTGAGTTCAAATCCCTGCAACCATATGGTGGCTCACAACCTCCGTAATAAGATCTGATGCCCTCTTCCGGTGTGTCTGGAAACAGCCACAGTGTACAGTGTACTTACATATAAACAAACAAACAAACAAATAAATCTTTAACCCTGTCTTGAAAATAAAAAAAAAAAGTCTTTAGATCTAGGGGTGCAGGTATATGGCACACACCTCTAATCCCAGCACTCAGGAGGCAGGGGCGGGCAGATCTCTGAGTCTGAGGCCAGCCCCTGGTCTATAGGGTGAGTTCCAGGACAAACAGGGCTATACAGAGAAACCCTGTCTCGAAAGCCCCGCCCCATGGACACTCAAAGCCTTTAAAAGCACTCCTTTCTCCAAATTGCTGTTTTCTCTGCTCTATCCAGTTCAAATAACGGAGTGTTGTGGGGTCATTCCACTTTTCTACTCTTCCAAGTAAGGCCATTCCTAATTCTATTCTCTATGCAACCATCCAAAGGGTGTTATACTGGGGTTTTCTAGATCTGCTTAACCGTAAAGGTGCAAAGCAGCAACGCTAGTGAGGTGCTCGGGTCTCTGGCCCTCCCCTGGACCTAGCCCTCCTGTCGCAGCCCTTTCCTCTACCCATGGCCCTCCCGCCTCCTCTAGGATGGCTATGTGTCAGGTTTGGATATGGCAAGACCTGGAGAAGAGGAGAAAGCAAAGACCATGTGGTCACATTAAGAGGCCTGGAATTCAGATCCAGGGCCCTGTCTCTGAGTAGGGAGAGAATCGCAGAATGGGCCAGACAAAAAACAACAAACAAAATAAAAAAATGTAACAGTGGCCTAAGAGTAGCAGAAACCATGACTTCAAACAATTGACTGCCTTTTGTCAGCTTGAAAGTAACCAGTCATGGCACGGAAAGGCTCTCAATGGCTAACTGACCAGGAAGGGGCCTTCCCGGTTGAGAGCCACACTGACAAACCAGACCACTTTACGCAGTGAGACCGGGTGGCTCCAACGTCACATCTCTGCACAAATCCCTCTGACTAGGCTCCAAGCACTCCCACTCTTCTTGGAAGAAAGTTATGGCCACATCCCTGAACAGTTCTGAACCCTGAAAACAGAAGTATGAATGATGCATGAATATTTCATTCAAGGGAATAGTTCCCGGTGGGACGAGAGAGAGAAGCTGGAGATGTCTGCAGGAGGGGCTGTTCTAGCGCACAAAAGCCAAGCGGGCTGACAAGACCACAGGGAGCACAAGAAGGACACAGTGTTACAATATTTCCATGTATCCACCTTGCTGCAGGCCAGCACATCTGTGTATAGGTCTGAGATGAAAATTCAAATGTTACCTGAGTTTTTCCTCACTGTAACAAACATGAGAAAGCATAAATTCTTAACTCTGGGAAGAAGTGTCATTTCTAATTTATGGAATAACATTTGATGAACTACTCTCTAAATTGTAGTGGGTTGGGATTAAATATTTCTACAACACCAAATATTTTAAGAAAATATTTTTTAGAAGAACATTTTATAGCCACCCTGGTACTATGCGCCTATAACACCAGCTGCGAGTCTGAGGCCAACCTGATGGATAAACTGAGGGCCGGCTAGTGCTATGTTGTAAGACCCTGTCTCAAAGAAACGGTTGTGTATTTTAGAAGAAGAAGCTTCATCTCTAAGTCTAGAGTTTGTTACCAAGCTCAGTTCACCATTACTCAGAACATAGCACAAGCATTATGCGTTTGTGGCCTGTACAATTTCCTAAGTAAAAAGAATGACTAAAGCATCCTCCTATTTTGGACCAAAGCAGAGATCCAATCTCTAAAGCCCTTCCAAGCTACAAGAATTCACCCACCAACCCATCAGGCTGAGAATCTCACTGGCTCTTCCTCTAATCCCCGGCTCTGTGTTTCTCTTGTGCTAAAACTGAAGAAGCTGGTAGAGAAAGACCCAACTAGTTAGTGTGGTGGTTTGAAAGAAAATGGCTCCCATATGCCCGTAGGGAGTGGCACTGTTAAGAGGTGTGGCCTTGGAATAGGTGTGGCTTTGTTGAAGAAGATGTGTGACTAGAGGGTGGGCTTCTAGGTCTCAGAAGCTCAAGTCAGTTCACTTCCTGAGGATCAAGATGCAGAACGCTCAGCTTCCTCTCCAGCACCATGTCTGCCTGCGGGCCACCATGATTCCCGCCATGACGGTGAAGAACCACCATGAAACCGTAAGCCAGACCCAACTAAATGCTGTCTTTACAAGCACTGCCATGGTCGTGGTGTCTCTTCACAGTAATAAAACCCTAACTAAGACACTTGATGTGACCTCAAATTAGATCTGAATTCTGGCATCTCATCTTGGGATTCCCAGCTAGGTTTCCATTGCATCCAAACACCAATCTCTTCCAAGGCAGGGCCAGGAACCAAGGGCTGAAATGGTGGTCAACACCACCTCCCTGTTGTGATCCTGTGTGATCACTCTCTGCTTCCAATTTTAGTTCCTACAAAGATGTTCTCACTTCACGAAGGGACATGAAGGTCTGCTAGGAAAATCCCTTTACGGAATTAACAAGTCACATGTGTCAGAGAAGATGGGCCTAGCTGACCAGGTGTTTGACACCATAAACAGATCTCAGGGGACCAGATTAACTCATGGAATCTAGGCGGGAAGTTTCAGGATAACAATATTTATGTAATTTTAAAACTCCCAAGCAGCATGACTTTCAGGAGTTCAAGGGCCCATGGATCTTCCTCCAGGTGTCGCTCTTGGGGAAGGACAGAGTTCTTAGATACCAGAGCTGAGGAGGAAAAACAAACATGGAGGTTCTGCGATCTCCTGGAAGTTCCCCGGATGCCAGGGTCATGTCTCCACTGCCCATTACTTACAGAGAGCTAGGTCAAACCGTCACCCATCACCAGCAGGCTAACTCAGCTGCTGCAGAAATGGTATGGAATGAGTGGTCCTTTCTCTCCCACTTCCCTGAAGTACTGCAGGTGGTACAAAGCTCAGTGAGGTCCTCAGACCCGTCCCTGTGATGGAGACTCACTCGGTGATAAGGACAACTCTCCTCACCCCGAGAGTAAGGAGAGCTTGCACACCCTCAGCCTCCACAGGAATCCCAGCGTTCACAGGACTCAGCCATCTCACTCTCCATGCATGGAATGGAGCCGCTCTCAAGTCAAACCGACTGCTTCTCCAACCTCCAAACTCACAAAGAACTCCACCGCCCAAACTCGACCTGCTTTGAGTGGAGAAATAGGGTGACGTCGCAGGGGACAGTTGTACAATTAGATGGAACAGAAACAGTAGTATGCAAAGCTGTACACACAATCATATCAGCTGAAGAAAAAAAAAACCCACAAAACAGTGATTTCACAAGTAGTTAAGTGTAGAATCATTTTGGGCATAGCTATCACAGTAATAGAATATGACAGTCAGTGATCAAACTTGACCTCAAGGGGCAAGAGATGGCTCAGTGGTTAAGAGCACTCGCCGCTCCTGCAGAGGGCTTGGACTCACCCACACCTGGATCACCAGCACCCACACCTGGCAGTTCACAACTGCCTGTAACTTCAGTTCCAGAAGATTCCATACCCTCTTCTAGACTCTCCAAGCAACTGCAATCACATGTACCAACACAAAGACACACACAATTTTAAAAAGCAAATTTTAAGAATATGATATCAAGGGCTGGGCACACACCTTTAATCCCAGCACTCAGGAGGCAGAGGCAGGTGTATCTCTGTGTGTTCCAGGTCAATCATAGCTACATAGAGACTTTCCCTCTCAAAAAATAAATAAAGCCAGGCAGTGGTAGCTCATGAATTTAATTCCAGCACTTGGAAGGCAAAGGTGGGTGGAACACTGAGTTCAAGGCCAGCCTGGTTTACAGAGTGGACACCCAGGACAGCCAGGGCTACACAGAGAAACCCTGTCTCAAACAGACAGACTTTGTCTCAAACAAACAAACAAACAGCAGTTATTAAGGAAAGTTTTTCATGACTAGCACAACTAGATCCTTTGCACAACTATAAGAACACTCAGCAAAAAGAAACCAAACTACCAAGCTCCTGATACGTGGGTTCAAAGCATAATAAAGCAAAGCAACGGAACAGAAAAAACGTCCCAGGTGGCCAATGAAACGGCTCAGCAAAGGATAAAGGCACTGCTGTAAACTGACAGAAGCCACGTGGCAGAAGGAGAGAAGCGACTCTTGCCGGCTGTCCTGACCTCCACTCCAGTGTTCATGGCATACAAGCCCTGTTCCCAAATGAATAACACAACAGAAACATAAATATCCAAGTTTTTTGTAGTGCTGTCATTTAACTACTTGAGTTCATTAAACAAATGCTACCTTATAAAGGATCATAAAGGAATACTTGTCATGTTATGAATATTTCTAATTTGTAAGTGAAAAAAATTATAAAAAAATACTAAGCATGATGTAATAGGAAGCACTCCCTTATTATAAGGTACAACATCCGATCGCGTAAATACCCTGTGATTCACTCAACAGTTGGACAGGGAGCCTAAACCAAGATCACTTACATGTTCCCGGGTTTTGCATCTAAGCTAGTGATGCTATGGGTCTAAATGTTGTGAGGCTCCTGCAATATATATATATTTATATATGTATATATTCCTTTATATATACAAGATCTTCCTTTAGAAGACTATGCTCACACTTGGGTATGTTATTCTTTCCTAAACGTCTATTAGCCCCAGTGCTTAAAACTCTTAAAAATCTAGGGGCCAGAGAGATGTATCATCGGCTAAGAGAACTTGCTGCTCTTGCGGAGGACCCAGATTGGCGTCTCAGAACACACACATGGCGACTACCAAACTTCTGTATTAACACCAGTTCCAGAAGATCCAACACCTCTTCTGGCCTCTGGATGACGCATGTATGCAAAACACCCACACACATACAAATACATATTTTTTACAATTATGTTACTGTTTTAAATGTATCTTAATCAATTCCAGCTCTGCTTTAGTATGCAACACATAAAACAAGACTTCGTCTCAGAAAAATAAAAGCAAACATAGTACTGAATGCAAAACTGCCGTAATTTCAGAAGGTGGAAAACCCTTCCCAAGCTGCCCTAAATCTACAAAAGGTTGGCTGAGAAACTGAGCACTGGGATAGTGTACCAACAGAGCCCAAGCCCGCGAGGGACGGTGGGAAATGTAGTCCAAGATAGGGAAGCCTATGAAAAACAGTAAGGCCAAGCATCACAATTGGTCTGGAGACTGAGACGTGGTCCGTGCCCCTGATTCCACACTCACCATGGAGCGTCCGGATAGCTCCAGATCCTTCTCCTGTTCCCTCTTTGGTCCGGCTGCCTGCTGTCCACAGTAGGATTTCCACCTCAATACCCCGGACTCTGCCCACCGACGAAAAATGGCGCCCGCGTAGAAGCGCCGCTAGTGCTGCTAATATCGCAGTCCTTTCTGGGAAATGTAGTCTCGCTGCAAGTAAAAGACGTCCAGATTTTGCGTGAAGAGCATGCTTATGGAAGAAGAGGTTCGAACGCTGTAGTGTCTTTTGAAAGTCACGTGTGATTCCCTCTCTAGCTATGAGTGCCTGGCCGTGGCTGTGTATGCAGCAACTCCTGAGAACACGTGTATGTGTGTGTGATTTTAATCCTGTGTTATTAGTAGTTGAGTATGTGACTGGGATATGTGATGCACACTTGCGAAAATGTGACTGAAAAGTTTTCCATTTATTGATGATCTACAGCTAACATTTCACTTAATAAGGGGACAAAAACAAAACAAACAAAAACCACGATAGCTTTAATCTAAGATCGAAGCGAGGTGATTTGTATACCAAAAGGTAAATAAAATATTCTTTCTGCAGATGATATTAGTAGCCAAGTAGAAAAACTCGAGGAATCTGGACTGGAAGCGTGGCTGAGCGGATAGGCACCACTCAGTCCTCATGCAGAGGACCGGAGTTTGACTGGAGCCACCACAGTGGGTGACTTACAACTTCCTGTAATTCCATCTTCAAGACACCTGATACCCACTTATAATCAGTCTTCTTGGGCACCTGTGTACATGGGCATATACACACATACACATAAACAAAAAAATTTTAATTGAAAATAAAATCTCAAGAAAAATCCAAATATGCAAATGCTCCTAGAATTAATACATGAGACCATCAAGGTGTCAAAATACGAGTTCACCAAGAATTGATCACATTTACCTACACTCAATATAACCACATGGAGTGTGAAATTCAAAAATACTGTTTGTATGTTCACCCCAATAAAATACTAGTGGTACACATCTGTGACATAAGCATGCTGAAGGCAGAAGCAGAAAGGTTACCCAGGAAAGTAGGCAGGACTTCACAAAAGGACAAGGGTTGGAGATGTAACTTAGTGGCAAAGGAGATTCTCTAACTTGTGAAACACCCTTCCTTGATCTGCCCCAGCACCCACAGCAGCCAAGCACCAACCACATACACGATGCCTATGCATATAGTCGGGCAAAACACTCAGACAAATCTTTAAAAAATAATAATTTAATGTTTGTGATGCTTTGAATACAAATAACCTTCATTGGCCAGTGTGTTTGAATGCTTGGTCATCAAGGGGTGGCACTACGTGAGAGGGATTAAGTGGTCTGGTCCCTTGGAGGAGATGTGTCACCGTGGGGGGAGGGGTGGGGCTTTGGGATTTCAAAAGGTCAAGCCAGGCCCAGTGCCTGCCGCCTGCAGATTCAGATGCAGAGCTCTGGGCTTCTTCTCCAGCACCATGCCTGCCTGCGTGCCGCCATGTTCGCCACCATGATGACAATGGACTGAACCTCTGAACTCTAAGCCAGCCCTGATTAAATGTTGTCCTTTATAAGAGTTGCCAAGTCCATGGTGTCTCTTCACAGCAGCAAAACACTGACTAAGACAGTATTTGACTTTACGTATGTATGGGTGTTTGTATATGCATTCCATGCATGCAGTGCCAAAAGAGAGGAGAAGGGAGCCCAGATGCCCTGGAGCTGGAGCCAGAGGCAGTCACGAACCACCCTGTGAGTGCTGGAAACTAAACCCAGGTCCTCTGCGAGAGCAGAAAGCACACCTTTCTATTCCCCCATCATTTATTTACTCACTTTACAATCCAATCTCTGCCCTCCACACTCCATCTCCTCTCCTCCCACACTCACAAGCCCTCCTCCCATTAGCCCCCACGCTTCTCCTTAGAGAAGGGAAAGTCCCTGTAAGTACCACCCCATCCTGGGACATCAAGTCTCAGCAAGACTAAGTGCATTCTCTCCTCCTGAGGTCCACCCAGGCAGTCCAGCCAGGGGAAGGCGGAAACCGTGGCAGGCAACAGAGGCAGAGGCAGCCCCACTAATAAGTGGATATTAGCCATAAAGTACAGGATAACCAGCTATAATCAACAGACCCAAAATAGCCAAATAAGTGCCCAAGGAAGTGCCCAAGGAGTGCCCAAGGAAGGATGGTTGGATGTTTCTCTGAATGGGAAACAAAATAGGTATCAGAGGTCGATGGAAGGAGGTAACCAGGTGGCAGAGGGGATGGGGGCTGATCATAGGTAGGGAGAGCAGGGGACAGAGAAGGGAGATCCATTAGGGGTTGGGGGCACTCTCTAGGACATGCCAGAGACCTGGGATGGGGAGAGGCCCCAGAGGGCCTACTGAAGAAACTCTAGCTGAGATTCCTAACAATAGGGGATTTGGATCCTGAGGTGTCCACTTCCTGTAGCCAGGGAGTCCCAGTGGGAAGATAAAGATAGCAACCCACTCCCAAAGCCTTCGACCCAAGATGTGCCCTGCCTATAAAACGTGCAGGGACAAGGACACAGCAGAAGTGGAGGGATGGCCAACCAGTGACTAATCCAGATGGAGACCCATATTCCATGGGCAAGAACCAGTCTCTGATACTATTAAGATACTCCATTATGCTTGCAGACAGGAACCTAGCAGGGCTGTCCTCTGAGAGGCTCCACCCGGCAGCCAGTGGAAAAAGATGCAGACTCACACACAAACGTTTATTACATGGAGCTCTGGGAGTCTTAAGAGTTGGGAGAAAGATTGAGGGACCCGGAAAGGACATAGACTCCACGGGAACAGCCGAGTCAACTAACCTGGACCCTTGGAGTCTGCCGGAGACCGAATCACACCAGAGAGAGCTCGGGCTGGGTCTAGGCCCCTGCTCATATGTAGACGAGCGGCTTGGTCTTCATGGGGATCCAGATCCCCCAACAATTTGAGCAGGGCTTGTCCCTGAGCCTGTAGCCTGCCTGCAGATCCCTAAGTGGCCCACCTTGGGAGAGGATGCACCTAGTCCGGCCGTGACGTGATGGGGGAAGCAGGGAATTCATACCCAGAGAAGCGGTTTCCGGTTCTCAAAAAAGGGGAAGGTGGAATGGGGGGAGAGCTTGCGTGAAGGGGTACTGAGAGGAGAGGAAGGGCTGATACTGAGTTGTAAAGAGAGTAAGTACATTTAATTTAAAAAAGAATATTTACAAAAATATCTCCCCCCCCCCAGCTTCTTTTTTCTAGCAGGACGTTTTTCCATGGCTGACTTAACCTAGGGCTTCAGGCACACTAGCCAGGTGGGGGCTCCTCCACTGGGTGACAGCCCTAGCCCACCCTCCCCAGTCTATGTGGGCTCCATAAACATGAGGATTTTCTTTCACTGTTGTGTCCATGCCAGAGTCTGACATACCGAGGGCGCGTAATGAACGATGCGTAGAAAGTTAAGGCAGAGAGAGGTAAACAAACAAAAGGGAAAGAAGCCTCGCGACGCGGATCCTGAACCGCGAGACAACCTGTCTGGACTCACTGCTCCGGGGGCCAGGCACCCGCCAGCCAGAACTGCGCATGCGGGCTCGGACGCAGCCAGGGCCCCGCCCGCGCCAGGCCTCATTCCTGTCCCCGCCCTCTCCAGCCAAGCCACGCCCCCACTCCACTCTCCGCCCTCTCCGGCCCGCCCCCGCCACGCCCCGGAGCCCGGCCGAGCAAGCCGCTCATGCGCAGCCTGAACGAGCCAGCTCTGCTTCCGAAGACCGGAAGGGAAGGGACAGAACTCAGCAGGGACGCGGGGACCCCGAGAGCCGCGCCCTAAAAGGCGTTCCCAGCATGCCCTACGATGCTCCAGTCCAGCGCAGTACTCCAGCTCCCAGAGGCCCCTGCGCGGAGCCGCTCCGCAGCCGCGCCTTTGTGAGCTCTACTGGCGCCGCGAGATCGAGCCCCGGCCCCGGCCAGACCTGCGTCGGCGCCGAGCGAGAGGTGACGAGGCCTGAGGAGGCGCTCGGTGAGGAGCGAGGTAGCGTGGGGGAGACTGTGTGGCGGGACCAGAGTGACAGTGCGAGCCACGCCAGCGCGTATGAGGGGCCTGTGATTGTAAGGTTGCAACTGTGAGACTGAGGCTATGACAGTGTATGTGACATTGTGAGACAGCGCCCCATAATGTGGGGAGCCTGCGACCGTGAGGATGGACATAGAATGACACTGAGAGAGGCTTGCGTGACAGCGCTGGGGGATGTGTGTGGGGACCCGAGTGACTGTGGCTGAGCCTGCACTGTGTGAGACCGAGGTGCTTACAATGTGTGTGACAGTGTGCCACCACCCACCTGCATGCAGGGGCCTGTGACTGAATACTCTGTGCCGGTGTGTGTGATGGTGCCGGGGAGGGATCAGCTGAGTGAAGGTGATAGACCAGATCACTGCGTGTCACGACTTCTGATGGCGAGGCTGTGACATTGTGTGTGACATCATAAGGGCTCACGTGGGAGAAGGTGCTTGAGGACAGAGTGAGACCCCGCACCATGTGTGGGGATCTGTGACTGCATCCGCTGTGTGAGGCTGAACGGCTGCGACAGCGTGGGTGACTGCGCAGGGCAGGGTGTGTTACCTGTGAGCACTTTGCAGCGGGCACCCAAGTGTCAGACCACTCCATGTGTATGAGGTGCCTGCGACTGTGAGGCTGAATACTGTGTGAGGCAGGGGGTTGTGACAGCGTGTTGACCGTATGTGACAGCATAGGGGACCGTGTGGGAGGATGTGTTTGGAGACCTATGGGACAGGGCTGAGGCCAAGCCTTGTTGTGAAGGCCCGGGGCTGAATGCTTGCATCTGAGACGGTGCCAACAGTGCTGCCAGGGCCTGTGACAGTGTGTGAGACTGTGAGGTGTGTGACTGCACAAGACCATGCCACCAGGTAGTTTATGCCCGAGGGGGCCTGCGCACTGTGCAGAACGTGTGAATGAAGAGGCCATGCGAGGCTTTGAGAATGTACGGGACAGCACCTGGTGTGGGTGCCCTGGGACATGATGGACCGTGGTGCGCTGTAAAAATCACTCTCGCCCATGCCACTGTGTGTGTGAGCAGGCCAGTCGGCCTGAGGCTGCAGTTGGGACTACACATGATACAATCACAGTAAAGGCCTTTGCTACCTGCTGGGCTGGAGCCTGTGACCATGTATGGGCCCAAGTGACAGTGTATAGGGCTATGTCATTGCATCCGAGACAGTGTAACTGTTTGAGACAGCCGGTGCTGGAGAACGTGTGAGGGTGTGAGATGTCGTGGGGGAGGGGGGCGCTAGTAGGGTGTCCTGATCTGGGCCACTGTTAGAATTCCAGATCACACGGTCCCTTTGCTGCCCATTCTGTGCTAAGTAGCTCCGCTTGATGGCCTATATCTCACCCATAGAGAAAGGACGGAGACACACTTCCCTTTAACATCATCATCTGTGCACTTTAAATTCCAGTCTAGTTTCCAGTTTGGCTCAGTTATTTTCTCAACGGTTGCCCTGCGAATCCTCGGTGATGAAAACCTTCACGTGTAAGAGAGCGGAAGATTCCTATCTAATAATTCCAGTCTTAAATTGCTCAGACATAAGCGAAAGAGATTAACTTAGACATAAAATATATGTTGAGTCCCGGAGCTATAAAGTACACAGGAAAAGCATTGTTGGATGTGAGGATACCTCCAATGCATGTCTGTGGAGGGAGGAGACAGCAGAGACACGGTGCCGGGGTGCCAGGGCTGCAGGGTACACCTGGAACTTAGCTTCTTTTTTTTCTGTCCAGTTGACTTTCTCAGGACCTCTGCCTGCTCCCAGAAACACAGTCACGAAGCTTTAGCGCCATGTCCAAGGTAAGAAGCGTTTTCTTTTTCCCGGAAATGGCACCTCATTTATCAGTCAGGCTAAAGCAGCATTTTGATTTCTGATATTCAGCAGCCTGAGAAAATCTCATCTCTCCAGTGGCTTGTTCCTGTTCTCCATTGCAACACAAAAGAAAGTCCCCAAAAGTCTAAGAGCACCCTTATCCCCCCGGCTAGCATTTGCTTCTTGAGTCAAGGGCTCATCCAGCCTCACCTGTGGGTTCAGTGCTCTTAGGAACTCTAAGAGGCGAAAATACATTCTTGGGTGGGATTATGTAAGCTCAAATTGTGGTTATTAGAAGTGGAGATGTGGCCGGGTGGTGGTGGCGCATGCCTGTAATCCCAGCACTTGGGAGGTAGAGGCAGGCGGATTTCGAGGCCAGCCTGGTCTACACAGTGAGTTGCAGGACAGCCAGGGCTACACAGAGAAACCCTATCTCAAAAAAACCAAACCAAATCCAAAAAAAAAAAAAAAAAAAAAAAATGGAGATGTGTTCATTTGTGACAGGTAGCAAGGAGCTTTTCTTTACAATCTCGGGTTTGAAAGGAAATAGGGCTTGGATGCCCAGAGTTCAGGCATTTGGCAGAAACTGATATTCAAGATGACTTTCAGAAATCCAATGTATCAAATTGGGGGTGGTGGTGTTTTGTTTTCCAAGACAGGGTTTCTCTGTGTAGCCCTGGGTATTCTGGAACTCGATCTGTAGACCAGGCTGGCCTCGATCGCACAGAAATCTGTCTGCCTCGGCCTCCCAAGTGCATGCATTACCACCACCCAGCTCAAATTGTGATTGCTGAAGTGCCTCTAGGTTCAGGCAGCGTTTTTCTCAGTACTTTGTGAGCTTTGAAGAGCAAGAGTTTGTGAGAACAGCAATGTCTTCTCTGGGATACTCTGAGTTAATAGCAGTCCACGGCTGACACACTGGGCAATCCAGTTAATGAGTTAATGAAACTATTATAGAAGATAGAGTGACACAGTGCCTCCTGGAGCCCAGCTGGAACTCAGCCCACTCTACAGCCGAGAGTGATCCTGGACTCTGAGTCCTCCTGCCTCCACCCGGAAGTAGTGGCCAAATCGACATCTGTTGTGGAGCGAGTAGGAGACCCTGAGTCTGTATTTTGAAATATTTGTTATTTTTATGTTATGGGTATGGGCGTTTGTTTGCATGTTTGTACAACGCATGCATGCAGTGCTACGGAAGGTCAGTGCTCAGGGGGGCAAAGGGCCGGGAATAGAGTTACAGATGATTGTGACGTAGCTGCTGGAAACTGGACCTGAGTCTACTGCAGCAGCAGCCGGTGCTCTTAACCACTGAGCCACATCCAGTTCAGAGAGCCTGGGGTTTTTTGTTTTTTGTTTTTTGTTTTAAGATTTATTAGTTTATTTTATGTGTGAGTGCTCTCTTTTCAGACACACCAGAAGAGGGCGCCAGATCCCATCACAGATGGTTACGGGCCACCATGTGGGTGCTGGGAATTGAACTCAGGACCTCTGGGAGAGCAGCCAGTGCTCTTAACTTCAAGCCATCTCTCCAGCCACCGAGCCTGTAATTTTAAAACATTACAGAAGTATTTCTACGATAACTAAAATAAATAGTGTGAAACAGAGTCAAAAGGAAACATTTAAAGATGCATATATAATACCCAGAAACAAATGCAAGTGTGCACAATGTGTAAGAATATTTTCCCACTCTGCTAGGTGCGGTGATTAAATAAAAATAGGCATTGTCTTTCTTTCCATGCTTTTGACGTCTGCCGGCTTAATTATATGTTAATATCCTGACGTGCATTACGCCAGCAGGGAAAGGATACAGACTGCTCTTCCCAAAGGCAGAGCACCACCACAGGCGGGGTTCTGTTGGTACTTTAAAGTCACTTTATGAATATTTTATGAGGTGGGTGGCACATACATAGGGTAAGATTACCTCTCCCCCTCTCAAGTATATCTCTGTTTCAGAGGATGTGTGTGTGTGTGTGATAACATATATAACATATACATGTATACATGTATGAGTACACACACACACACACACACACACACACACATGCTAGGACTACTGGCTGTACTTCCAAAAGAAGAGTTTGATTCCAGCACCCACAAACATCTGTAACGCCACTCCTAGGGATCTGACACCCTTTTCTGGCCTCAATAGGCAAGAGGCACACACAGAGCAAACAGACGCACACGCAGACAGACACTCATGCACGGAAATAAAGCACATAAGTACGTTTTTTAAAAATAATTAGCCGGGCAGTGGTGGCGCTCACCTGTAATCCCAGCACTTGGGAGGCAGAGGCAGGCGGATTTCTGAGGTCGAGGCCAGCCTGGTCTACAGAGTGAGTTCCAGGACAGCCAGGGCTATACAGAGAAACCCTGTCTTGAAAAAAACAAATCCAAAAACCTAATAATAATTATTATTATTATATATTATATATTATTTATTATTATTATTATTATTATTATTGTCAGTAACCATTATGTTTTAAGGTATTCTTGTTATAAGGAGGCTGTAATTGATTGGGTTTTGGAAGCCAAGCCAGACAGTCTTTTAACTAGTACATTTTCACTTAGTGCCATTACTTGCAGGTGCATGTTTAATCCTGACTTTCTCCTGGTTGCTGCTTGTTTACATACATCTCATTCATTGCACATATTCTCCACAGATCCTTTTTTTAAATTTTCTATAGTCTTTGTTTACATTCCAAATGATTTCCCCTTTCCCAGTTCCCCATAGGTCCCATAAGCCCTCTTCCCTCTGCCCGTTCCCCAATCAACCCCCTCCCACTTCTCTGTCCTGTTACTCCCCTACATTGCTGCACCAAGCCTTTCCAGGATCAGGGCCCTCTCTTTCCTTCTTCTTGGGAGTCATTTGATATTTTAATTGTGTCTTGGGTATTCAGAGCTTCTAGGCTAATTAATATCCACTTATCAGTGACTGCTTTCCATGTGTATTCTTTTGTGATTGGCTTACTTCACTTAGGATGATATTTTCCAGTTCCAACCATTTGCCTAAGAATTTCATGAATGCATTGTTTTTAATTGCTGAATAGTACTCCATTGTGTAAATATACCACATTTTCTGTATCCATTCCTCCATTGAGGGACATCTGGGTTCTTTCCAGCTTCTGGCTATTATAAATAAGGCTGCTATGAACATAGTGGAGCATGTGTCCTTATTGCATGCCGGGGAATCCTGTGGGTATATGTCCAGGAGAGGTATAGCGGGGTCCTCCGGAAGTGTCATGCCCAGTTTTCTGAGGAACCGCCAGACTGATTTCCATAGTGTCTATGATCATATGTATATAGTACTATAAGAGTACTTCTATATAGTACTCTTTTTTTCCTGCCCCAGTGTATCCTGTTTTTTGGCATTTTGGTATGAATCCCCTGTTGCTGTACACTATTGGTCTTAGTGTTACCTATCAGTATACTGTGGTGAGTCTTTTCTCCAGAAGTGGACAGTTTATCGGAAGTTATATACTTCCTGTCAGAGAACGCCAAAGCAGGCACAGCAACTGCTTGACATGCGTGTTTTTAGATTGTAAGGCACTGGCTGGCGATGGCTGAATGTGTTGCAGCTCTGAAGGGAAAGTGTCCTGATAATCCGGAGCCAAGAAAGACCACAGAAGCACAGCACACAACAAACCCCACACAGAAGAATTCATACAGAGGGTAGCCACTGCTGCTCCAGTGAGAGGCGGCAAAGAACTGAGCAGGAGACCAGCGTTGCAGAGGGCTTCTGGTGGTTGGGGCTGGAGCTCTCCAGGGTGCCCAAGATTGGTGGGATTTTGTGGTCTGGTCTTGGGTCAAGCTCAGGGGTGTGTGGTTTCTGTGGCCTGATCTTGGGCTTTTTTCCCCTACAGGCCACTTGTGTTACCAGGTGCTGGAGACCACCATTACAGCAGCTAGGACAGTGGGGGGCGGTGGGGGCTTAGTGTATGGATGCAACAGCGTGGCTCAGAGGGGCCACACCTGTAGGTCTAGAGCTCGGGAGGCTGAGGCAGGAAGATCAGGAGGCCGGCTTGTACACTCAGTTGAGAGAGAGAGGGAGAGGGAGTGAGGGAGAGAGAGGGAGGGAGGGAGGGAGGGGGAGAGAGAGGGGGGAGAGGGATCCTTTTTTTATTTTCTATATTCTTTGTTTAGAGAGAGAAAGGGAGAGAGTGAGAGGGAGAAAGAAACAAAGACAGACATAATCTCAGCACTTGGAAAGCTGAGACAGAAGAGTTGTGAATTCAAGACAGCCCTGAGCCACATACCAGGCTGTCTTTTTAAAAAGTTGGGATTTTTGCTTCTACCAAAGAATAGACAGTTTAGCTAGCGCGGACTTTTTTTGTTGTTGTTGTGTTGTTATTTGCTTGTCTGTTTGAGACAAGGAGCTTTGAACTCACTCTGCAGCCCATGCTGGCCTGGATCTCCTGAGTGCCAGGATTAAGGTGTGCGCTGCCATGGCCAGCCTTGTGTGAGGACATGAACCAGAATACATTTATGTCATTTCAGAGTTTGCTGACATTTGAGGACGTGTCTGTAAACTTCACTCAAGAGGAGTGGCAATGGCTGAGTGACACACAGAGAGACTTGTACAGGAAGGTGACACTGGAGAACTATAGCAGCCTTGTGTCGCTGGGTAAGGCAGCCTCCAGAGTCCCAAGTCTGTTCCGGAAAGGCTCCGAGACGCCTCTGGGTTGCTTCACCAAATTTCCCTTTCATTAAAAATTTTAAAAATTATATTTAGCTCTATCTCTCCCTTTTTCTTTGTGTGTGTTTATGTGTGTGTGTATGTGAGTATATGTGTATGTGTATATGTGTGTGTATATGTGTTTATATGTGTGTATATGTGTGTGTGAATGTTTGTGTCTATGTGTGTGTATCTGTGTATGTATGCATGTGTATATATATATATGTGTCTGTATGTGTGTGGATATGTGTGTATGTATGTGCATGTGTTTGTGTGTATGTACTTATGCATATGTGAATGTGTGTATAAATGTGTATGTGTGCTTGTGTGTGTGTTGGGGAATTGTGTGCGTATGCCACAGTGTGCATGTGGGGTCAGAAGACAACTCCGTGGACTCAGTTCTCTCTCCCACCTTTCTGGGGTTCTGAGAGTAGAACTCAGGTCACCAGGCTTACACAGCACACGCTTTTCCGATTATATTTGCCTGATTTCTCTTTTTTAAGCCATATGGTGACGTGTACCTGTAGTTCTGAGGGCTGGTATCAGTCAGGGTTCTCTAGAGCAGTGCCTCTCAACCTTCCTAATACTGCAACCCCTTAATGCACTTCCTCATGTTGTGGACACCCACAACCATAAAAATATTTTTGTTGCTATTTCATAACTGTAACTTTGCTGCTGTTATAAATTATAATGTAAGTTTTCTGATGGTTTTAGGTGACTCCTGTGAAAGAGTCTTCCAATCCTGTGGGGTTACGATCCATAGGTTGAGAAACACTGCTCGAGGGGAAGAACTGATAGGATTAGTAAATATATATGTATGTACATGTATGTATACATACTCATATATATATACAACCACACACACACACACACACAGGACTTATTAGAATGGCTTACAGGCTGTGGTCTAGCTAGTCCAACAATGGTTGTCTACCAACCAAAGGTCTAAGAATTGCATAGTTGTTCAGTCCATGAGGCTGGATATCTCAGCTGGTCTTCAGTATACACCAGAATCCCAAAGAAGTAGCCTCTAATGCCAGTGAAGGAATGAACTTGCCAAGAGAAAGATCTGGATTAAAAGTGGGTCTCCCCACAGGGCAGTGGTGGCACACACCTTTAATCCCTGCACTCAGGAGGCAGAGGCAGGCAAATCTGAGTTTGTTTGAGGCTAGCCTGGTCCAGAGCAAGTTCCAGGACAGCCAGGGCTACACAGAGAAGTCCTGTCTTTAAAAAAAAAAAAGGGTCTTCCCACTTCAAAATCCCTCACAGGCAAACTCAGCCACTTGGGTTTCAGTTAATTCCACATGTAGTCAAATTGACAACCATAACCAGCACAGTCAGGGGCGGAGGACTGCTTTGGGGAAACAGCCTGGGCACCCTGGCAAACCCAGTTCCAAAAGTTCAAGGAGAATTGTTCTGCTTACCCTCCCCCATGTCTGCTCTCCAAATAAGTTACATTTCACAGAATCTCAGCCTTTTTAGCCTACCCCTTCTTGCCATTTATTCTAAAGACTATTTCCCGTGCTCCTCAGCTCCCAGCTTCCTGGGGAGCAGAGAGTGGCTAATTCCTCTTGTGTTTCTTGGAAGCAGGCATTCCTGTTTACAAACCAGCTGTGATCTCATTACTGGAACAAGGACAAGACCCCTGGATGGTGCAGAAGGGAGCAAGAGACCCCCGTCCTGGTGAGTGGGGCGAGCTGGGGAAGTGGGCGCCTGTGGAGCAGGTTTGTGGAAGCACCAGGTCCGCGCAGATCCGGTTCTCGCCCTTGCTAATGCTGCAGCCTTTGTACAGTTCCTCCTGTGGTGGCGACTCCGAACATAAAATTACTTTGTTGCTACTTCACAACTTAATGTAAACAGCTGTGTTTTTCATCGGTCTTAGGCAACCCCGTGTAAGAGTCTCGGGGTTCACCACCCCCAGGCCGAGAACCGCTGGTGTAGCGGGGTGCTCCTCTTTGCAAGCTTCTGGTTTAGAGTGAGTTATTAGGTACCTAGCCCGAGGCAGTGAAGGAAGAAAACAAGCCGCTAAAAGACATTGGAGCACCAGGTCAGAAGCCAAAATCAGCAGGAGCTCCGGCCTGCACGGAGGGCTCCTAGCAGATCACCCCCTGCCGGAGACTCCTGGCCAGCTGCGCCCCGCCCCGCCCCGCCCCGCCCCGCGGCGGTCACGTCATAGCAGGGCAGGAGGGGAGGCGCCTGGCAATGGTTACCGCCAAGCTGTGTGCAAGGACAGCGTCCCTCTCTACAGTTCTCTCGCCTGCTAGTCTCAAGGACATGGTGTTCCACTTTTATAGGGTTAATTTTTATCTTATGTGTATGAGTGTTTTGTCTGCATAGTGTGAGGACACCACATGCAGGTCGTGCAGAGGCCAGAAGGGGGAGTCGTGCCTGGACCTGGATTTACTTACTGCCAGTGAAAAATCACTGCCCGGGTCCCGGAACCAAACCCAGGGCTTCCGCAGGAGCTGCAAGCACGCTTTCCTGCTGAGCCGTCGCTCCAGCACCGTGAATATGGTGTTTCTCTTGGAGGCTGTTCGGGGTTCAGTTGGAAGGGAAAGCCCATCCCTAGACAAGGGGACGTGGGGGACACTCTTGAGTCATGCGCGCTTGAAGTGAGTGGATTCACTACACATCTGGAATTAGCTTCTTGGTGACATTAGCATGTGACAATTTTTTGAAAAGATTCATTCATTATTATTATGTCTGTGGGTGTTTTGCCTGCTTGTATGTCTGGGTAGCATATGTGTGCAGTACCCATAGAAGCCAGAAGAGGGCATCGGAACTAGTTAGATCTGGTTGTTAGATACCTCACAGTGGCTTGAGGTCGGTCAGGACCGGTCCTCCTGAGATCAGCGAGTGCACTTGACTACTCCGCCATCTCCCAGCCCGGCACATGGCAGTTTAAAGACGCAATGTAATGTAATCGTAGCATCGAGGCCTGGGAAGAGATGCTGAGCGTAAGCCCCCGAATTACTCTCTTGGTGCACCTTATCTCAAAAGTCCTCTCTGATAGCTCATGTCCCTCTTCCCTGCATCCAGATGCCACAGCCAGCCCGTGTCCCTTTGTCTTTTAGTGTTGCACAAGTTGATTCACTGCATTAAAAAAGAATAAGAAAAAGAAAAGAAAAACCTGGACTCATTTTTCCTTTCAGTCACTCATTCGTTTTAGACTGAAAGATTGATGCTTGCTTCCTTCCTTCCTTCCTTCCTTCCTTCCTTCCTTCCTTCCTTCCTTTCACTTACTCCACTCAGTCTCTGCTTTGAGCACCACATCTGGCTTACTCCCGTGAGTTACTCGCAAGCTTATAAACCGTTGAAGACAGCCAAGGCTACACAGAGAAACAGTATCTCGAAATACCAAATAAATAAATACAAACCATCGGCAAGAAAAGAAAGCACTTCCCAAGCTTATATCCAAGTTTGGGTGATAACGTGAAATGGGAACAGAAGAACATGGGTCGGTAGGAGGAGAGATGAGCTCAGACAGAGAGAAGGAAACCCGTAGCTCAGTCAGTACAGTGCTTGCCCTGCTTGGTGAAATCCTGGCTTCAGCAGCCGCACTACCGAGGCCTGCCATGGGGTGCACACCTCTAACCCAGCACTGGGGAGGCAGAGGCATGGGGATTAGGAGTTCAAGGTCATCCTCAGGCACAGAGGCGCCCCAGGCCAGCCTGGGCTGTAGGAGATTCTGTCTTAGGAGGGACAGATGGAGAGAGAGATTGTGGGGATAGAAGGCAGGGTATAGAAAGCAGCCTGCAATTGAACTGAAAGGCAGACCTAGAAAGTCTGACACAGAGACCCTGGCCTATCCTTAGAGGCTGAGAGGCCACACCCAGTACTGAGGCCTTGTGGGAAACAGGCCTTTGAGAATTCTCTTAGCATCCTCTTTAGTAAATAGTGTCTACAGTTTCTTTATTACGCCTTACGTATATGGATTTCTCTTGTAGTTATTCTTTTAAGTTATCAGATTTATATCCATGAACCTGAGCAAAATAATCTCATAACTTCTTTATATCTATGATAGTTTGCGGTTTTAATTCTTTTGGATATACTTACCATTTAGAAATGATGTATTAGGTTGCTATTCGTAAATCTATTTTATTTTTCGAGATCCAGCGTGTGGGTTGATTTTGTGTTTCTATTCTCTTTCGATTCTCTGGTTTTGTTTTTTCCCTTTCTTCCTAATTCTGTTGTTTATTGTATTCTCCATATCGGTTCGAGGGTAGCTTAGCCTGCTGAGCTCCTTCTCCCCTGCTTGGTGATAAAATTGGCGAGGGCCGTGAGATTTCCTCTGTGTATCTTCAGCTGTCTCCTGTAGATTCTGATAGATCATGGTTTTGTTACTATTCTTTCCTGTAGTTTTAAATTTCTCTTCCACTTGAGTTGTTTGTTTTTTCAACACAGGGTTTCCTCTGTGTAGCCCTGGCTGTCTTAGAACTCATTATGTAGACCAGGCTGTCCTGGAACTTGCAGAGATCTCCCTGTCTCTTCTTCCCGGGTGTCGGGAATAGTGGTGTGCACCACTACTGCCCAGCTCACTTGAGTTGTTTAAAAGGTAATGTTAGGGTTCATGAATCTCTGAAGGAAGACCCCAGACTCAAATCCTATGCCAACCAGATAGTGTTTATTCTGCATTATAATTACCAGCATGCAGGGGTCAGCCATTTCTCAAAACAGGCTTTAGGACTCTCCTCCTAGTTGCCTGGAGATCAGTCTGCTCCTGGCTTCCTTTGGATGAAGATGTAGAACTCTCAGCTCCAGTGCTGTGCCTGCCCGGATGCTGCCATGCTCCGGCCTTTTTTTTTTTTTTTTTTTTCTGAGACAGGGTTTCTCTGTGTAGCCCTGGCTGTCCTGAAACTCACTCTGTAGACCAGGCTGGCCTCGAACTCAGAAATCCACCTGCCTCTGCCTTTCAAGTGCTGTGATTAAAGGCGTGTGCCACCACTGCCCGGCCCATGCTCCCGCCTTGATGATAATGGACTGAACCTCTCAATCTGTAAGCCAGCCCCAATTAAATGTTGTCCTTATAATAGTTGCCTTGGCCATGGTGTCTGTTCACAGCAGTGAGACCCTAACTAAGACACTTTTCTACTGCATCTACTAAGATGCTCTTCTACTTCCTGTGGGTTTATGTTGGCCTTTTCGGCTGAGCCCCTCAAGGGTTTTCTGTTTGTCTGTTGTTGTTGTATAATTGTAAGCACTTTCAAATGACAACTGTTCCTTAGTTCTCTGATAGTACATGGGCCACCATTATGTCTCTTAAAAGTAATTCTTTTGAGGGTAGAGAACGTCCCTCTCTGATCTCAGTCAGTACTTTTAACTTTATTGACATACCCGTCTTACAATCCATGAAAAGCCCTGGCTTATTGAAGATACCATCAATCCCTATTGGAGAGTTGTTGAATATATTTATATTCATATAGAGTAGGATATGGTAGTCAATTTGGATGAAACCCAAATATGCATTTACTAATCTTGGCCAAGATTTATCCATTTCTAAGACCATGGTCTCAAAACACACAAAAAGGTGATGACTGAGCTAGCTGTCGGGTAAAGGCATTTACCACCAAGCCTGATGACCTGAGTTCTGTGGGGGGGGGGGATGGGGTGGGCTTCAGCTACATTCTTGACATTCTAAAATTGACTTTTAACTTGGCAGAGGAAGAGGAGATGTTTGAAGATTATATTATTAACTCAGATATAAGATCTTAATTGTATCTAAATTTTAATTAATTAATTAACTTTTAAAAGATAATCATGATTTTTAGATGACCTCCTTAAATTTTTTCATTTTCTAAATTATATTTCATGGTTATGTATGATTAATCAACTTTCCTTCCTTCCTTCTTTCCTTCCTTCCTTTTTTTGTTTTTTTTTTTTGTTTGTTTTGTTTTGTTTTGTTTTGTTTTGTTTTTTGAGAAAGAGTCTCACTATGTAGCTCTAGCTATCCTGGAACTCACTATGTAGACCAGGCTGGATTCAAACTCACAGAGAAGGGCCTCCCTTTGCCGATCAAGTCCTGGGATTAAGGGCATGTGCCCCGCACCTGACTCAAGCTCCTTTCCTATTTGTTTTTAAGATGCAGTAAGAGATGTTAAATCCTTCTATTTCTTTTGTATTTTACCTTCTCTGGGCACTTTCTTTTCTTCTTGTGAATGAATTTTAAAGCATCTATTTTTCTTGGTGTCTTTTAGATTGGGAGCATATAGTCAAAGGCACTGAATGTATATCAAAGCAAGATACTCTTAGAGAATCTGCCAAAGCCCCAACAAAGGGAAGAAGCCATTTTCGTTCCAGCCTTGACTGTCCCAATTTGAAAGAAGACCGTGACAGTGAACACTGGTTTAAGGACAGGTTGGGCGGTCAGGAGGTGCATTCCCATCAGTTTCTCATCAGTCATAAAGAAGTCCCTGAAGATGAAATTGATGGGTGTAACCCATCTTGGCAAGCCTTCCGTCGGGATGCAATACTAGCTATGCCACAGAGATCCTCTACCAAAGAAAGGATAGATCAGAGCGAGCCACGGAAGAGGACTTCCCGGAAAAAGTCTGTGGAAATGAAACCTAAGAAGGTCCAGGTAGAAAAGAAAATCCTGAAGTGCACTGAATGTGAAAAAGTCTTTAACCAGAGCTCATCCCTCACTCTCCATCAGAGAATTCACACTGGAGAGAAACCCTACGCATGCGTCGAATGCGGGAAAGCCTTCAGCCAAAGCGCAAACCTAGCGCAGCATAAGAGAATCCACACGGGGGAGAAGCCCTACGAGTGTAAGGAGTGCAGGAAGGCCTTCAGCCAGAACGCGCACCTTGCTCAGCATCAGAGAGTGCACACCGGAGAGAAACCTTACCAGTGTAAAGAGTGTAAAAAGGCCTTCAGCCAGATCGCCCACCTGACTCAGCATCAGAGGATTCACACCGGAGAGCGGCCCTTTGAATGCACTGACTGTGGAAAAGCATTTAGTAATGGTTCGTTCCTGGCTCAGCATCAGAGGATTCATACGGGTGAGAAACCATACGTGTGCCACGTGTGTGGGAAAGCCTTTAGTCACCGTGGCTACCTAATCGTGCATCAGAGAATCCACACAGGGGAGAGGCCCTACGAGTGTAAAGAGTGCAGGAAGGCCTTCAGCCAGTATGCACACCTTTCTCAACACCAGAGAGTGCACACCGGAGAGAAACCTTACGAATGCAAAGTGTGTAGGAAAGCGTTCAGCCAGATCGCTTACCTTGACCAGCATCAGAGGGTTCACACTGGGGAGAAGCCCTACGAGTGTAAAGAGTGTAGGAAGGCCTTCAGCAACAGTTCGTCGCTTGCACAGCACCAGAGAAGTCACACAGGAGAGAAGCCCTACATATGTAAGGAGTGTAGGAAGACATTCAGCCAAAATGCAGGCCTTGCACAACACCAGAGAATCCATACTGGAGAGAAACCTTACGAATGTACTATCTGCGGGAAGGCCTTCAGCTATAGCGGCTCCCTCACCCTGCATCAGAGAATCCATACGGGAGAGAGGCCCTATGAATGTAAAGATTGCAGGAAGTCGTTCAGGCAGCGAGCACACCTTGCTCACCATGAGAAAGTCCATACGATGGAGTCATTCTTGTCCCTGTCCCCTTCGGCACCCTCTCTGTCGAGCCAGTTGCCAAGAACTCTAGGGTTTATCTCCTAAATCTGACCCATTGGAACCATTTATAGGACATCATTCTTGTCCTCTACGGGTCACTCTGTTGTGTGTGGAAGAGTGAATGAGTTTCTAGTGTATTCACCCATGCCTCTTATCAGTTTCCACACTTCAGCCACACTTTACAAAACACGTTTGGTCGTATTATTCATTCCTCATTAAGTGAAATTCCTTACCAACACCCAAGTTTGTAGGTAAAAGGCACACAGTTCTTAAAGTGACCTAACAGGCCACCTTGCCTCCAGAGCGCTGTTTCAAACTACCGGTTAAAGCCTTCATGCCAATATTCCTCTCTCTCTCTCTCTCTCTCTCCCCCTCCCTCCCTCCCTCTGTCCCTCCCCCTCTCCTTCCCCCTCTCTCCCTCCTTCTGTCCCTCCCCCTCTCCCTTCCCCTCCCTCCCTCCTTCTTCCCTCCCCCTTCTCCCTCCCTCCTTCCCTCCCTCTCTTTCCCCCTCCCTCCCTCATTCCTTCCCTCCCCCCTCTCTCCCCCTCCATCCCTCCCTCCTTCCCTCCCCCCTCTCTCCTTCCCTCCTTCCCTCCCTCCTTCCCTTTTCCCCTCTCTCTCCCCTTCCTCCTTCCCTCCTTCCCTCCCTCCTTCCCTCTCCCTTTCTGTCCCCCTCCCTCCCTCCTTCCCTCTCCCCTCCCTCCTTCTCTCCTTCCCCCCTCTCTCTCCCCCTCCCTCCCTCCCTCCCTCTCTCTCCCCTCTCTCCATACAGATTTAAAAGAGATCTAGGCTTTATGGTTGCTCTTCCATCTTCCATTCCTGATTTTAGGAGAGCATCTGGTCCTTTGTAACCTTCAGAGCTATTTATACTATGGGACTAATAATGGTTCTACCTCAAAAGTAATTGGAAGAAGAAAATAATGCATGTAGATTTCTTAGAGTGCCTACCATAAAGTAATATTAATCTGAAATAAAAACATGATGATATGCCAAGAAGAGTTGATTATTTTAATCATAAAGATAAAACAGACCTGGAACATTATAACACTTTTATAATTAAAAATAATAAAGTTGGAGAATGAGGGTGTAGCTCAGATTATAAAGTGCTTACTTAGCATGCACAACACTCTGGGTTCCGTCCCCAGTACCACATACGCTGGGCATAGAGGCTCAAGGATACTTGGCTATTTAGTAAGTTCAAAGCCAGCCTGGGCTACATGAGACCCTATCTTAAAATAGATATATATTATTTGGGTGATATCTAATGCAATTGGATTTATATTGGACTGACCGTAGAGGGCACGTGTTAGCTTCTTTTAATATGAATATGTAAAGATATGACTGGGTAAGAAAAAGTGATTTCATTATTCATTATCTCCACTTGCTTTTCTTTAAAAATAATCACTTAAGGTAGAGCTTACTGAGATATATTCATTACATGTAAACAAAAATGAAACAGATACTTAATAAAACAAAGCAGAAAGTCTTGTCAGTAGCCAGTCATCTAGGGCACCTACCAAGGTGTAGCATAGTTTAAACCTAAAAACACATCTTCAGGCAGGCATGGTGGTACACACCTTTAATCTTAGCATTCCAGAGGCAGAGGCAGACCGATCTCTGTGTATTTGAGGCCAGCCTGGTCTATAGATTAAGTTCAGGACAGACAAGGTTACACAGAGAAACCCTGTCTCAAAAAAAAAAAAAACAAAAAAACAAAAAACCACCCATATTCTCCAGTTATTTTTTTAAGAGTGTGTGTGTGTGAGTGTACACACAAAACCAAAGGAAGGTATTAGAGCCCCTGGAGCTGGAGTTACACCTGCTGATGAACCCCAGAATGGGGATGCTGTGTTCTTAACCACTGAGTCATCTCTCTAGCCCTACATCTGTTAATTCAAAAGAGCTCATTCTTGTGAAATGTTTTCTGACCAGAATGGAAATGAATGTAGGACCAAATAACTGAAAGATAACCCAAATGTGCCCCAAATTTGTACTAAAGTAGCACACATTTAAGGAACTCAGTTCAAAGAAAGAAACCAGAGGGGGGAATAGAAAATATGTTAAACTGAGTCAGCTGTGAACGTAGCACACACACGAATGGAAACCAAATAGAAATTCAACCCAGAAGTTGATTGTTTGAGAATTCTATAAAACTAATAAGATAATTTATATGCATATTCAAAATGGAAAGAGTATATATTGCCAATGTCTGGGTTTATAACAGTTCATTTTGTTAAAATATATATTGTCAATGTTCAGGATTATAACAACTCTTTTTAAAAAGTATTGACTCAATACCTAGTCCCACAAGACCCTGTAAAAGGTGCCCAGAGGTCTCCATTACCTTTTTTGTTTGTTTGTTTGTTTTATCAAGACAGGGTTTCTCTGTGTAGCCCTGGCTGTCCTGGAACTCACTTTGTAGACCAAGCTGGCCTTGAACTCAGAAATCCACCTGCCTCAGCCTCCCAAGTGCTGGGATTACAGGTGTGCACCACCACCTCCGCCCAGCACGGGTCTCCATTATCTCAAACCTCCTCTTGCCTTTGATTCTAGGAACAACTGCATGGTCAATATTTTTATGGGGCTTGGGAACTGGCTCAGTAAAGTGCCTGCCAAGCAAACGTGAGGACCTGAGTTCAGACTCCCAGACCCCACAGGAAAGCTTGGTACAGCACTGCGTCAGTCCGTAACCATAGCACTGCAAATGCAGAGACAGGCAGGTCCTATTGACTAAGCAGTCTAGCTAAACTGATGATCTCCAAGCCTGGTGAGAGAATCAATCAATCTCTCTCTCTCTCTCTCTCTCTCTCTCTCTCTCTCTCTCTCTCTCTCTCTCTCGGTTTTTTGGATTTTCAGTTTTTTCGAGACAGGATTTCTCTGTGTAGCCCTGGATGTTCTGGAACTCACTCTGTAGACCAGGCTGGCCTCGAACTCAGAAATCCACCTGCCTCTGCCTTCCAAGTGCTGGGATTACAGGTGTGCGCCACCACCGCATGGTGAGAATCTTTCTCAATAGAAAAGGTGACAGACCATAAAACCCTTGCTGCCCAAACCTGACGACCTGAATTCAAGCGCAAGGACGTATGGGAAGGTGGTAGCAGGAAATCTACTTACCGCAACTGTCCTCTAACCTGCGGAGTAGCATCATGGCACACATTTCCCTCACATCATAAATACATATACACTGTAATCTTTTTTAAAAAAAATGGAGAGCAATTGAGATCACCTGTCATCGACCTCCAAAAACATGCTCTCTCTGGTGCATGCATACTTTGTACACAGACATCCACATGTATACATTTTTTCCTGACAAAGTGTGAAAATTAACCCCAGATGATGGTGAGGTTGTACCCTGGTCCAAGAATAATCATCTTAGTGTTACCAAGCTCTAGCTCTGGCTCCCCTTCGCATCCTAGTCTATAAGATTTCCACTGAAAGAATTCAGGCAAAGGATGGATAGCAGGTGTCTATCAAAGGGCAAATTACAGCATTTCCAAAGGACCATTGTGGGTGAAAGTGAGTGGAAGCCTCAGAAATGTAGGCAGTGTTTATATTTCTATTATCTCTAGGACAGAAAGTTTTCCCCAGAGTCATTTTTTCAGCCTGGGTGATTGATAGGCTCATTTGGATTAACTCCTAAGGAAAGAGATAATAGTATATAAACCCTTGTTCTTTTCCAACTGTCTTAGGATCTTATTGCTGTGAACAGACACCATGATCAAAGCAACTCATTTAAGGGAAAATATTTCATTGGGGCTGGCTTACGGTTTCAGAAATTCAGGCCATTATCATCATGGCAGAAAGCAGGGCAGAGTGCAGGCAGATATGGTGTCGGAGGTACTGAGAGTTCTACACCTTGATCCACAGGCAGTAGAAGGGGAGTGTGCCCTGCTGGCAGGCGGAGAAGACATTACACCAGGATAGCTTGAGTTTATATATGAGACCTGAAAGCCTGCCTCCATAGTGGCACATCTCCTCCAACAAGAGCACACCTCATAATAGTGAGACTTAGGGGCCAAGCATTCAAGCACGTGACTCTATGAGGTCAAACCTATCCGAACCACTACAGCAGCCCTTCTGGGAAATTCAGAATGCCATATCTTTATTGAAGGACAGAGATATGACTAGTCCCACTGTTTCGATCAATAAGCAGAGTCCTACATTTTGTTTTCTGGTTTTACAAGTTGCTGCTTCTGAGGGATGTGTCCACCCTGAACAACTTTAAGCCTGCTAACACCTCACTAGCTACCTAATATCATGGTGACAGCGCTGCTTCCCTCAATTGATGATAATGATAACTTTCTGGGGCCATCCTGTAGAGCCATGTTGTATGATGGACTTTCCTGTGACACACACACACACACACACACACACACACACACTACTCATTGCAGAGTAAAAAAAAATGACTGCATCGAAGTCCAACTTAGTCATAGTAGTCAACCAATGAGTTGTTTTTTTTTAATATGTACTTTATTGTATGGGTGTTTAATATGTACTTTATTGTATGGGTGTTTAATATGTACTTTATGTGTATGGGTGTTTAATATGTACTTTATTGTATGGGTGTTTAATATGTACTTTATGTGTATGGGTGTTTAATATGTACTTTATTGTATGGGTGTTCTGTCTGCATGTATGCCTGAGGAAGCAGAAGGTGTCAGATCCCCTGGAAGTAGAGTTATAGATAGTTGTGAGCCATCATGAAGGCACTGGGGATTTCTCCAGCACAACAATAGGTTTTATTGGGGTTCCTGACAGGAGTCCACATGAGGGGTTACTTCAAGTAGGGATTACAGTAGGTGCTGCCATAGCTGATTTTAACCTCGGTTCTATGGATCCAATTGAGGTGGCCAGGCTTTTGTGGAAAGTGCTTTACCGGCGTTATCTCCCCAGCCTTGTTGATTGTATTTGTAAGTCTGTGCACACTTTTGCCTGCATGTTTGTGCACCGTGTGTGCCTCATATCTTTGGAGGCCAGAAGAGGGCATCAGATCCCCTGGAACTGGAGTTGCCGCTCTGAGCCACCATTTGGGTGCTAGAACTGAAGCTGTGTCTTTTGCAAGAGCACCACGCGCTCTTAGTCACCGAGCCATCTCTCCAGGCCTCTACCTTTTGTTGTTTTTGTTTTATCGACTACGAACTATCTATGTTGTCCTCCAAGCTAATTTTGAACTCATAAAAATCCCCCTACTTCTGCCTCCTGAGTTCTGGGATTAAAGGCATGTAACATTCTTGGCTCTATTTTATTTTTTGAGAGGGACCGGTCATGCAGGCAGCTTGACCACCCGGGAGGTGGCTAAACACTTTAAAAAAAAAGTTCCTGGATAGCTGAAGCCAAGCAGGGGTCCTGGGTGCTTCTGTTGGCTCTTTAACATCATTTAAGTTGCACCTCTGTAAGTCAACTTATGTCCATTGAGTATTATGTGTTCTTGGAAACTAACCCCTTTATTATAACCTCTCTTTTTACCTGTTGGAATTGAACCCAGGACCTCACCACATGCTAAGCAATTACTCTAGAACTCCTTTTTAAGCCGGGCGGTCGTGGCGCACGCCTGTAATCCCAGCACTCTGGGAGGCACAGGCAGGCAGATCTCTGAGTTTGAGGCCAGCCTGGTCTACAGAGTGAGTTCCAGGACAGCCAGGGCTACACAGAGAAACCCTGTCTCGGGAAAAACAAACAAAACAAAAACAAAAACAAAAAAGAGAACTCCTTTTTATCCCCTTCCCCATGTTTCAGTTTTCTGAGTGTTGATACTCTCCCTACTGCCACCAGACACAAAACACCAATTTACATTTAATTTATGTATTTTAAAGTATATTTCAGGTAGTTCAATCTTATATATATATATGTGTTTTTTTGTTTTTTTGTTTTTTTTTTTTTTGGTTTTTTTGAGACAGGGTTTCTCTGTGTACCCCTGGCTGTCCTGGAACTCACTCTTTAGACCAGGCTGGCCTCGAACTCAGAAATCCGCCTGCCTCTGCCTCCCAAGTGCTGGGATTACAGGCGTGAGCCACCACCGCCCAGCCTTATATATTCTTTTTAAAGATTACATTGTAGTGTGTTGTGCGTGTACGTGTATATAACCTGCAAGAATTGGTTCTCTCCTTTCACCACGTGAGTTCCAGGGATTGGACTCAGGCCCATCAGACTGGTAGCTTAGTCATTGAGGAGTCCTGGTCAAGAACTACCCAGATCAGCCCATGGGCGTGTCTGCGGCGGATGGTCTCCGACTGTAAGCTGAGGTTGGGGTGCCGCCATCGTTCTCGGGCCGGGTGCCCTGCGGTGTGTGGGCAGCGGGATGAGCCTGAGCCGGACAACAGCCGGGAACCAGCATTCCTCCAGGCTCTGCCTTCTCAGTGAGGCTCTGTGCCTGGAGCTGTAAGCCAGACAGAGTCTCCTCCTGAGTCGCAGCCAACAGAATGAAAGATCAGAGTGCACACGCTCTACTTCCACGGAGACACACCTCAGGTGGCACCCGCCTAGGGATACTGTTGGTCTCGAACCAAGAGAGCAGACTCGCCAGAACATTTGGACACAGGCGAGAGGCATAGAACTACAGAAAGACGTAGCTCTCCTTGAGTCTTCTCTGTGCCATTCTTCACACTTGCTGCAGTGATTTTTGGTTTTGTTTATGTATCTGAAAATTTAACATTTCAGCTGCCTTTACCCTGCCCGCAAGTTTGACTTCCATACGCTTTGGTTGTTTTCTTATTTGTATTAGATTTTTTACTTTCAGACCTGAGCAGACCAAAGCTGGGTTTATCCCATCACAGCAGGGCGAGCAGGGAAGAGACGGGGAAAGGAGGGACAGAAGAAGGTCGACTTGTAAGCTCTCTAGTGTACTAGTTAGCTTGAGCTGTATCTAAGTACCGTAGACTGGTTGTCTTAGAGAGCAGAGGGTGGGGGACCGGCTCAGCAGTTCGGAGCACTTGTTACTGCACAGGTTCAATTCTAGCACCTACCTGGTGACTCACGTCCACAGCTGCAGTCCCAGGGCATCTGACGGCCTCTTCTGTGCCGAGACCAGGCTTGTGTGTGGTACACAGACATATGCGCAGGCTAAACATTCATACATATAAAGTATTTTAAACGTTTTTCTTCTTCTTCTCCCACACGTGCTGACAGCAGCTCCCACCCCCTCTACTCCTCCCGGTCCTGCACCCCCCCCCACACACACACTCACCTCCCCAGAGCCACTATTTCTCCATTTCCCTTCAGAAAAGAATAGGTCTCTCGGGATGTCAGAAGACGCAGTGAAGCCCGGGCCCAGGCAGACTATGTGACTGGGCCCCATGACTGCTGCTGAGTTGGCGTCCTTAGGCCATGTTCTCCACCCCCCTGGCTCCCACAGTCCATCCCCCCTCTCTCTGGGGCCCCCTGAGCTCTGCCTAATGTTTGGCTATGAGTCCCTGCTCCTGCTTGATATTCTCACACAATTAAAATAAAAAAATTAAGTCTTTAAAGGAAGGTTTTAGGGGCTGGAGAGATGGCTCAGCGGTTAAGAGCACTGACTGCTCTTCTGAAGGTCCTGAGTTCAAATCCCAGCAACCACATAGTGGCTTACAACCATCTGTAATGGGATCTGACGCCCTCTTCTGGTGTGTCTGAAGACAGCTACATATAATAAATAAGTAAATCTTTAAAAAAAAATAATAAAGAAAGGTTTTAGAGGAGAGGGTAGGAAAGACATTGTACCCAAGGATACCCCACACACCCGAGACCTAGTTCCTCCAGTAAGGCCTCACCTGAACTTCTCGGAGCCTCCTACCAGCCAGGAATGATGAGCCTGTGTGGACATTTCCTGTTCAAATCCCAATGTTTGTGGTCAAAATTAGAACCCACATAAACTTAACAATATAAACAAACACTATAAGCTTTTCTTATCAAGAAACACAGGTTCTCTGAAACAGCTTTTGCAGAAGAACCTGATTGTACACAATCTAATCACACAAAAGAACTCAGACTTTATTTCTTATATAGCTTACAGAAGCTGGAAAAGGGGACAAAAAATAAATATCAAGCATGTTGGACAGGTCAAAGGAAACCAGCCAGTACCTTAACCCAGGAGTTCTTCCACGAGCTCCAGCTTGAGCTGCTGTGACACAGCACCACAGACGCCGACTCAGGTCCTCACAGCTCCTCCACAAGCTGGAAATTCAAGGCGAGGGCAGCAAACTGGCCAGGTCCTGCTGAGGTTTCTTCCTTGGTTTGCAGAGGGCCTGCTTGTGTCTCACATAGCACAGGAGACAACGCCCTCTGGTGTCTCTGATCAATAAACACATCAAAAGGGCCCAGCCGCTCCACAACTCCATTAATCTCATTTCAAAATAGCATCACATTGAAGGGTTAGGGCTTCAACACATGAGTTTTGGGGTGGCACAAATATCCAGACTGTAAAAACCCAAACATATATGTCAAGAGTAACTTTTTGTAGAGCAACTAGAAGTATTATATGAAAACACCGTTTACTTATATAAATATAGATGATTTATTTTCAAGTAAAAAAAAGTAAAAAATAGCTTCTCCCTGCTCTGAAGTTCCTCATTCTTCAGTATCTCCTGCCCAAGTCCCCAGCCTGTCTTAGTAAATTTTCACAGTGTATCTTCACAGCCATGGAGGCAGTGTGGTACTGACTACTGCTCCACACCCACTGTAACTACAGTTTCTAGCAACTAAAGACTCACTCTCTTCATTCTCACCCCAGCACAGATCTGTCAGGAAAAGGCACCCTGCTTTGCCTGGTTTGCCTGTTGGACTTAACACTCTATTTTCCTGGGACCTCAACTAAGGCTCAAAGTTCCATCCAGAAAAATGAACTTTGTAGTTCCGGTTCACTTTATGTATCCAATGATATGACATGCACACTACACTAAAAATGAAATGTCTACTGAAATACAGTTTCATTCACAAACCCTGCTCCGAAATTCTGAGCATACCTCAGCTGCTCCCAGACCTTCTTCAGAATCTACTGACTGCTCTTGCCCTTCAGCTTCCAAAGGGAAAATATAACGTGGCCCCACATACACAAAACATGTGTTTGGCAGATCATTCCCATCCTCCAATTAATGATTGACAATTTATGATTTTTCAGCCTTCTGATGGTACAGAAACAATATCCATTCGACTAGGAATTGGGTCAAATTGTGATCTTTCCCTAGGCTGATGACAAGCAGGATGATAACTCTGGCAATGCTGGGCGGCAGGACCAGGCCGCGGTTTCCGGGAGGCCACACAGTCAGGAGAGTGGACACCTGGGACTCCACCTTACACCGTGCTGCTGGGTGATCACATTTGGCAGGTCAGGGATATTAAGTATATATTTCGTTTGGGACACACATCATCATAAGTCAAGAACACTCACACGCTCCATGTCTCTGAACACCTCTCTGTACCCTGTTAGCTTTTTCAGCTTCAGTGGCAGCTTTAGGATGTTTCCTCCGAATGTGTAGTCTGATGTCGAATCAGAGACGAGCTCCGACTATAAGCTTTACCACATTTGCCACATTCATACGGTTTCTCTGAAGAATGACTTCTCTGATGTCGGATAAGGTCCGAGCCGCTACTGAAAGCCTTCCCACATTCATTACACTCATAGGGTTTCTCCCCAGTGTGACTTCTTTCATGTAGAATGAGGGATATGCGCTGAGTGAAGGACTTCTTACATATCTTGCACACGTAAGGCTTCTCTCCAGTGTGAATTCTTTCATGCTGTGCAAGATGAGCGCTCTGGCTGAAGGCCTTCCCACACAGGTCACACTCGTACGGCCTGTCCTCGCTGTGAATCCTCTTATGTCGGGTCAGAGAGATCCGGTGACTGAAGGCCTTCCCACATTCCTCACACTGATAGGGCTTCTCGCCAGTATGGATCCTCTGATGTTCACTAAGAAATGACTGACGGCCAAAAACTTTACTACACTTATTGCACTTGAAGGGCTTCTCTTCCGAATGGATGTTGAGATGTACTTTAAGGTTTTTCATCCCACCAAACATCTTCCCACATTCCTTGCACTGAATGAGTTTCTTTTTCCTTTTATGAATTTTCTGGTGCTGAATAAAGGATGAAAGGCGATTGCACACCTTCTCACACTTGTTGCATTTAAACTGCCTCTCCCCACTGTGGGTCCTTAGGTGCAGAATGAGGGTGGAGAGCCGTCCAAAGTCTTCCCCACACCTACCGCACTTGTAGGGGTTGCCCTGCGTGTGAGCCCTCTGGTGAAGCATTAGCCCTGAGACCCTCCCGAAGGACTTCCCACACTTCCTACACAAAAACGGGTTTTCTGACTGGCACATTTTCTGCCTCGGACCTTGAATTAAGGCCGCCTTACTTTCTTGAGTTTTCTTTCCAGTGCAAACTGTTTTATGTACAAGGACTGTCTTCTTTTTGAAGCCTCTCCCGTATTTATTGTCTTTTTGTATTTTCTTTCTGTTGTGAATCCTCTTATGAAGTAAAAGTGATGACCTCCTGCTGAAGACTCTCCCACATTTTCCGCACTGGTGAATGCTGTCAGTCGTATGATTGTCATGGGGTAGACTGAGAGAGAGGCATGAATCTGAGGCCTTCTCATGGTGAAAATTTTCCTTTCCATTATGAATTCTTCTATGTATCAGAAGAGTTAACTTTTTATTAAAAATGTCCCCACACTTATCACACTCATAGCTTTTATTCCGATTGTGAACTCTCTGATGAGTCATGAGGGACAAGATCTGCCTGAAGCCTTGTCTACAGGTACTGCACTCATAAGACCTCTCTCCAGTGTGAAAGTCTTGATGAAGTTTAAGAGATAAGCTTCGAAAAAAGGTTTTCCCACAAAGATTACACTTGAAAGATTTTGTGCCTGAATGTTCTTTCTTGGGTTTTCTTGGGACTGAATTCTTGTTATGTTTTGCCTTCTCTGTGGGAACCTTTTGTTGTGAAGAAGTTGGTTCCTTACAGATGGTTGGCCCAGATTTGTTACATTGATTTGGTGGTAACTTCTTGGTCTCATACTTAGAGCCTGATTCTGAAAGACACCAAGAAGTTGGGGTTACTTTTCCTGTGACGAAATGAAGCTTGTATAAAAGGACTCATTATCGTGATTATAACAACCCAATGTTAACAAGAACCATGTGTCTTACCATATAGTCCCCATTACTATAGTAAGATCTCGTGATGATTACTTTTAATCATTGGTGTGACAAAATCCAGAATCACCTAGAAGAAGGGAGGGCCTCTGAGGATATCTTAATTACCTTAATTCACTATGGGCAGCACCAATCCCTGGGCTTGGGGTTCCAGAGCGAATAAAAAGAAGCAGAAGATAATTATATGAATACTGTGGGTGGGGCCATTCCCTAGGCTTGGGTGACTTGCAAGCAGAAAGCCAGCTGAGCAGTGCACACATGAAGCCATCTCTCTGCTCTTAACTGCGGATACAGCGGCTGGCTGCCCCAAGTTCCTGCTGTTTTAACTTTCCCTCAGGGATGGAGCGTAACCTGGAATCATGAGCATCCTTTCTTCCTTAAGTTGCTTTCTTCTGAGTGTTTAATCACAGCAACAGGATCCCAGGAATGTTTGAAGTTTGAAAGTGAATAAATCAAGTTTTTATGTACGTGATGTAGTTTATACCATATGCCACATTTAGCTCCAGACTGTTCATCAGTTAAGTGTAATTTACTATATGAAACATTTCTAAAAGGGGATATTTACACAAAAAATGTTATGTGGTTACTTGGGACTAATGGTGGAAATAGAAATTAACTGCAAATGGGTAAGAAAAATGTTACCTGTGCGATAAAAATCATCTAAAACTGAATTATGGAGACATCAAACTTTGTAAATTAATGGGAAAATGAACTATGCTCTTTTCTTTTTAAAGAATGAGTTCACAATATTTCTTTCTTTCTTCCTCTTCTTTTGTTTTTATTTGTTTGTTCTATTTTTGTTTTTGTTTTTCAAGACAGGGTTTCTCTGCATAGCCTTGGCTGTCCTAGAACTTGCTCTGTAGACCAGGCTGGCCTCAGACTCACAGAGATCCACTGACCTCTGCCTCACAAGTGCTAGGATTAAAGCCGTGCACCACTACCACCCACTGCGGCTGGACAATACTTTGAAAGTGGGCGAGTACCTCTATAAAGTTATAAATACTAAAAGCACGTTCCTGAATAGCAAATCCTGAAAACTATACTTGTCCTAACAATGATGATTGATGGACATTTAAAACTATAAAAACTTCAAACTTAAAAGAAAGCCGGGCGGTGGTGGTGCACGCCTGTAATCCCAGCACTCTGGGAGGCAGAGGCAGGCGGAATTCTGAGTTCGAGGCCAGCCTGGTCTACAGAGTGAGTTCCAGGACAGCCAGGGCTATACAGAGAAACCCTGTCTCAAAAAAAAACAAATCCAAAAAAACAGAGAGAGAGAGAGAGAGAGAGAGAGAGAGAGAAAGAGAGAGAGAGAGAGAGAGAGAGAGAGAGAGAGAGAGAGAAACAGGAAAAAACTCCAAGAAAACAGAGTAGCATATTAAGCTAAAAAGAATGAATCTATTATTTAGTGATCAAATTGGAGTCGGACATATTAGTCTGAAATGGCCCCAATTGTGCCAATACCGGTGCTGTCATGTCTGATTCCAGGCAATCAGGAAGCTAAGGCAGGAAGATCCTGAATTTAAAGTCAGCTCAAAATTGTCTTGAAATTAAGGGGAAAAAAAGTACCTTTAAAAGAATTCTTTTTTCAGGGAGGGGGATGGGATAAGGAGTTTTCAGAGGGGAAACGAGGAAAGGGGATAACATTTGAAATGTAAATAAAGAAAATATCTAATAAAAAATAAAAGTAAATATTAAAAAAAAGTTTAAAAGAATCATTTTTTCAAATAATAAAGTACATATTGATTATAGACCTTAATTTATTGGGGCACAATAAATAGAGCATAGGCTTCAGGACTGTGCTAGTCAATATAGTACCAACTAGTCACATGCACTGACGGGCACCTAAAATGTGGCTGGGCTGATATGGGGTATGTATGGTATGTGAGTATATCATATCACACATCATATACAGCGGAGTGTGAATGCAGAGGGGCGATAGTCAGCCCGAGCATGGCAAACGCACCCTAACAGAAGCCCCTCTCCATTCCTTCCCCCTGTTAACCCTTGGATTGCACCCCTAAAGCTAGCCACGAGGACTGCTCCTGGCCACTCCCTCCCCCTGGGGCTGACTACTGCAGTCCAGATATCAGAGCACTGAAGGGCAGCAATCAAAGCCGCCTGGGCTCACCCAATTAACATGCCCAACTAAAATTAAGCACCTCATCTAACGGGGATCCCCCTTCACCTTTATAAGCTGCCTCTTGCCTGTGGCCACACCCGTCCCCTCTCTATCCGGAGGCAGTCCTTTGTCCCTTCCCCCTGATTCCTAGTTCCCTACCCTCTCCCCCATCCTCTATCCCCCTGCCCTTGTCCCTTATCCCTGCCCTTTGTCCCTCTGGGCAAATAAATCTTTGTGCTGAGAACTTGGTCTAGGGAGTCCCGAGCCATTACCAATCTCTTACACACCTGTCCACAGAACAGTGTTGAGTTACAGGGGTGACACCATTACATGGGCGGAGGTCCCGGGCCACGTAAAAAGAGCGTGGGATGAACACAACACAACTTACTGACAGTCATAGCTGCTCTTCTGTGGCTGTGTGAATAAGAATGACCCCACAGGGTCATGTATTTTAATGCTTAAACAACAGCTAATGAAATGGAAACAGGAGGCAGAGCCTAGTTGGGGTGGGTGTGGCTTTGATGGGCAGGCGTGGCCTTTGTCGGGAGGGTGTGGCTTCGTTGGGAGGCGTGGCCTTGTTGGGTGGGCATGGCTTTGTGTGTGGGGTATGCTACTGGGACCAGCTTGAGATTTCCAAAGCATTCGTCAGGCTTAGTCTCTCTCTCACTTCCTCTGTGTGTGTGTGTGTGTGTGTGTGTGTGTGTCTGTCTGTCTGTCTGTCTGTCTGTCTCTGTCTGTCTGTCTGTCTGTCTCCCTCCACCCCTCCTCTGCTGGCAAATCCAAAAAAACCAAAAAAACAAAAAGCAAAAAAAAAAAAAAAAACAACAAAAAAAGAAGCACTGATCCAGCTTCTTTATGTGGTTAACTCATGTGGTTATCTCTTTAGTAAACTTGTTAGCTACAGGAAACCTTCTCAGATCAACTCTCATGGGCCCAACAGGCTCCATCCAGATAAGTATACCTACCTAACCTATTCCAGAGGGTGGGATTCCTCTGGGTTTCAATTGTACATCCTTAGAAAAAGTTTTCTTTCTCCCAAATGTACTTAATCTTTTTGTTTGTTTGTTTGTTTTTTCGAGACAGGGTTTCTCTGTGTAGCCTTGGCTGTCCTAGAACTCACTCTGTAGACCAGGCTGGCCTCAAACTCAGAAATCCCCCTGCCTCTGCCTCCCAAGTGCTGGGATTACAGGCATGCGCCACCACCGCCCGGCTAAATGTACTTAATCTTATTCCCTACCTATAACAATGCGTTTCAACATCTTGTCAAGTCCAGGCACTTACTATATCCAGAACAACTCCAGAGAAGCAACCTTCAGATGCTCCAATCTCCTCTCAGCTTCTCTAGACACAGACAGCTTCTACTGGACCTGTTCTCCTAACCTATCCTCAGATGGCTCCACAGACCCTGGACAGCAAGGAAACAGCCAACTTTCCTAAGACTAGACAAACACCCTCCATACCCATCCCTCTAGGTTCCCCAGAGACACGTGGCCCCCAATGTCAGCATGAAGCAGCCAGATCTCACGACGACCCTATTCCTGCTTCTCCATCACCTCTTTCTAATCTTTTCTTTTTTAACTAAATGAAAATGGGAGAATGTTGGTACTCTGTCTGGACTCCACCCCCACGGTTACCTGGCAACAGCCAGGTATGCCTGGCCCACTATAAGAGGGGCTGCTTGGCCCCTCCCCTCTCTCTTGTCTCTTTCTCTCTTCCCTCTTGCTCCCCTGCCCTCCCTTTCTTCCCATTCCCTTCCCCCTCCCTTCACGTGGTCATGGCCGGCCTCAACTTCTCCACTCTCTCCTCTCTGCTTTTCCCTGTCTGCACTGCTCTCTTAACTCCCCTCCCTATACCCTAAATAAACTCTAGTCTATGCTATACCATTGTGTGTGTGTGTGTGTGTGTATGTGTGTGTGGTCTCTCAGGGGAAGGGATGCCTCAGCACGGGCCCACTGAGGCACCCCCTTCTCCCACACACCCACAGAACAGATCTTAATAGCTCTTTCTTTTTATGATCACAACATGGGAGCACTGTGACTCAGATCCAGAAACTCTGCAGGTTGGTATCAGGAAACCTGTGACATCACATAGGCGACAGCCACCGTAGTCCCAGAATCCATGTGGCTCACCTCCCACCTTTACCTGTGACTACAGCAGCATCCATATATAAAGGAAGCCCCCCTCTGTCTTACCCCCCTTCTCTCTCCGCCCACCACCTTGCCCTTTCCTCTCAATAAGCCTCATGTGGAACTGTCTGGCTTGGTGTGGTCTTTCTGAAGCCTCCCGACGATCCTAACATTGGTGTCAGGATGGCTATGCAGAGGACCTGCAGACTCAGGCGGCGGGGCCGTCGCCATCCAGCGCGACAGTGAAGCTGCCGCTTCTGATGCTGGAGAACTGACACCACCTGGACACTGCCACGGCCATCACCACCAGCAGCCACGGCTACAGCACGTGGGCTCCATCTGCAGTACCTGCCGTCATCCACCACATGGGTTTCCACTGCTGCACAGACCATCACTGCCACCCCACAGTGCGAGCTGTAGCACCGCGGCCCACCTCCAGTTGGCGGGAGGAACCCTGTACGCCCAGATGGCACCTGGCCAGCCTCTTTTGGGCTAAGGGTCTGGCTTTCAATGCCCTGGTCCTTGTGACCAGCCTCCTGGCTGACCTGAGTTAGGACACGGGCCCTGGGGTGCTCTTCCTTCTCGGAAGGAGGTTAAATCCCTTTGCTGAAAGTTCTTAATACTAGGTCGAATTCCCAGGGAATTGTTGCAGCCGTGGCCCCTAGATGTTCGCGTGACGGCCCGAATTTCTAGCTTAGCCGTTCAGCCTGTTACTGAGAAGTCCTTGGGATGCCGGTACGAATTGTTCAGTAACTTCCCTCTCACCCAGTGGGTGCCAAGTTGTCTTCGACTGTACCTCCAGGCACCCCACTGGGATGTCTCCTGGAAAATCTCGAATCTCTGAAATTAAGACCCAATTTGAGGCGCTCAGAACTGATACACCCCTGCGATAAGGCCCGGAATACCCTTTAGATAAGAATTCCAAATGGCCACCTAATGGCACGCCACACCCGATTGTTTTAAGAGCGCCCCACACATGCTGCCAGCAGGCTGGTATGTGAGTGAGGTGGCCTCTGGCCAAGCTTTTCCCATCTTAGCTCTCAACCCTCCCTCTGCTCCTCCTGTTCCCCACCCAACGTCTCTTAGCCAGGAAGCCTACCCTCCCTCCACTAGACGGCGCGACAACGCTTGATCACGCCAACGAGCCGCCTCCATGCCACCGAAAACCCAGACTGCCGCCTCAGTTTCTCCTTCTTACCAGGCCCCAGAGCCTACTAGCTCTGCCTCTTCAGACGCGCCCCCTCCTTCTGTGCCAGCTGCAGCTTGCTCCAAATGGCCTGCATTGGCGCCAACCTTTACCCCTCCTACCACGCGCACGCGCACGCGCTCTAAGGCCACCGCCAGACCCTCAAGCTCGCCAGCAGTCCCTCTGCTCCTTCTTCCAGCCAGTCAACCCACTAACACTAACATGCTTCCTTTACCAGCTTCTCAGGTGGACCCCCGACTTTGGGACCCCCCTCTTTTGCTAAACATCATTCTCCTGTTGTCATCCAGTTACTGGGCTCTACAAGATACATCACCCCGACTCAATACCCCCCCTCTCTCCAGAGCCTCAGGGGACTTTAGCCTGTCATTTCCGATCTCTCAAGGAAAAACTTCTTCCCCCCACTTCTTCCCCCTTCAACACCCCTTTACTAGCAGTTAAGAAACCTAACACGCTGATTCTGCAGCGGTCCCCGCCATCCTGTCGTAGCTAATCCCTACACACTTCTTCCCAGTATCCCCTGGGGGGGTGCTCATTCCCCAGTCCTAGATCTCAAGGACGCATTTTTTCTCGATCCCTCTCAACGCCCAGTCAGAGTACATATTTTCCTTTACCTGGACAGATCCTGACACCCACTTCTCTGCCCAGCTCGCCTGGACTGTTCCGCCTCAGGGATTCTGGGAACGACCACGCCTACTTGGTCAGGCCCTGGCTTCTGACATACTCTTTTTATCTCTCCCTAAATCTAAGATTGTACTTTATGTAGAGGACGTCCTTTTCGGTAGCCTGTATCTAGAGATTAGCCAAGCAGACACCTCTGTTCTTCTAAATTTCCTTTCCAGTCGAGGATACAGGGTCTTACCTTCTAAAGTTCAACTGTCCATTCCTCAGGTTACTTATTTGGGATTGAAAATTACCCCAACCTACAAGGCTATTACCTTAGATAGAAAGAATCTGATTCAGTCTTTAACTGTTCCTTCTACAAAGGAAGAGATTTTATCATTCCTAGGAATGGTTAGCTTTTTACGTTCCTGGGTTCCTTCCTTTTCCCTCCTTTCTCGACCCTTATACGAGGCAGCGTTAGGCCCCACCCATGAACCTCTTCTCAAATCTGTTGCCAAGCCCTTTCAGAGGCTCCAAAAGGCTCTCCTTAAGGCCCCAGCCTTACATCTCCCTGACCTGACTCGCCCTTTTTCCCTCTATGTAACTGAAAAGGAGGGATTTGCCCTTGGAATCTTAGGCCATCAACTGGGACCTTCCTTTGCACCTGTAGCATACTTGTCAAAAAGGCTGGATTTAACCATCCAGGGATGGGCACCTTGTATTCGTGCCTTAGCAGCTACTCAACTCCTTATTCGAGAATCAAAGAAATTAACCTTGGGGTCTCCTATAACTGTACTCTCTTCTTATAACCTGTCACAGCTCCTAACTTACAAAGGCCTGCAGACTCTACCTCCCTCCAGAGTTTTTTCTCTCCAGGTAGCGCTAATAGAGGATTCCACGCTCACCTTCCAATCATGTCCTCCTCTTAATATTTCTACTCTTCTCCCCCGACCTAATACTAACCACTCCCTGTCTCATTCCTACACTGAGACTTTAGAGCAACTATTACCTCACCCCTCACACATACAGGAGGCCCTGTATTGCCTCAGGTTATCTATACTTGGTACACAGATGGAAGCTCCTTTCTATATGACGGGACTAGAAAAGCTGGCTATGCCATAGTGTCAGACACCGAGGTGGTAGAGGCACAGGCCCTTCCTGTACACACCACTAACCAACAGGCTGAGCTGATAGCTCTCACCCGTGCCTTTCAACTGGCACAGGGACAATCCCACAACACCTACACAGACTCCAAATATGCTTGCTTGCTTCTTTCTTTCTTTCTTTCTTTCTTTCTTTCTTTCTTTTCTTTTCTTTCTTTCTTTCTTTCTTTCTTTCTTTCTTTCTTTCTTTCTTTCTTTCTTTCTTTCTTTCTTTCTTTCTTTTTTTTTTTTTTTTTTTGAGTCAGGGTTTCTCTGTGTAGCCCTGGCTGTCCTGTAACTCACTCTGTAGACCAGGCTGGCCTCAAACTCAGAAATCCCCCTGCCTCTGCCTCCCAAGTGCTGGGATTACAGGCATGCGACACCAACACCGCCCGGCCCAAATATGCTTTCTATATCCTCCTGTCCCACGCTGCTATCTGGTTTTTTTGTTTGGTTTTTTTTTTTTTTTTTTTTTTTTTTTTTTTTTTTTTTGGTTTTTGGGTTTTTTTGGATTTGGTTTTTTCGAGACAGGATTTCTCTGTGTAGCCCTGGCTGTCCTGGAACTCACTCTTTAGACCAGGCTAGCCTCGAACTCAATAATCCGCCTGCCTCTGCCTCCCAGAGTGCTGGGATTACAGGGGTGCGCCACCACCGCCCAGCCCACACTGCTGTCTGGAAAGAGCACGGGTTACTTACCACAACAGGAGGATCAGTAACTAATGCAAACCATATTTTAGCCTTGCTAAAGGCCTCTCATCTCCCCACAGCTATTGGGATTGTCCACTGCAGATCCCACCAGACAGATGACTCTATTGTATCTAAGGGAAACAACCGAGCTGATGAGGCAGCTAGAGCTGCGGCCCTTAGGGGGCTAAACTCATCTCACCTTCCCCAAGACATCCTTACACTACAACCCACATCTCTACCTCCACCCCCTGACACTCGCCAAACTCTATCCTATCTTCACCAACTCTTTCATCCTAACAGCTGAGCGTTATCTTCTCTTGTTAAGACCCACTTACAGCCTACTCCTGAAGACTTATGTTTCTTAAAAATCTCTCACCACTTCTTGCAAAATTTGTCAGAGGTCAGACTCCAACTTGAGGTATCATAGCACCCCTTTTTCTACCCATCAGGCTAGAGGGTTCCTTCCTGGAACTGACTGGCAACTTGACTTTACCCATATGCCCACTGTCACACGTGTCAAGTACCTCCTGGTCTTGGTGGACACCTTCTCAGGGTGGCTGGAAGCATTTCCCACAACTAACAAAAGAGCTCATACAGTCTCTGATCTCCTCCTCCGAGAGATCATCCCCTGATTTGGTGTCCCAGCCCCCCTCCAGTCAGACAATTGTCCTGAATTTACTTCCCAGATCTCTCAGAGTCTATCTAAGGCCTTAAACATCCCTTGGCATTTTCACATTCCCTACCATCCTCAATCTTCAGGTAAGGTAGAAAGAACCAATCGCTCTTTAAAAACCACTCTTGCTAAGCTATCACAGGAACTTCACCTTGACGGGGTAAAATCCTACCTCTGGCTCTTTTCAGGCTACGAGCTCTCCCCAAGCGACCTCTTCTTATCTCACCCTTTGAACTCATGTATGGACGTCCAGTTTTAACTCCTGGTCTCTCACCTAAATGCTCTCCCCTCCCAGACCACCTACTCACCCCATTGCTTTGCCACCTTCGCTCTCTCCTATGGGACTTTGCTGACCACCATCTACCGCGGCCACAGACTGTCTCCTGTCCACTGCCTGTCAACATTGGAGACCAAGTCCTCTTATCCCCTCCAGATCATCAGCCCTCACCCCTCTCTCCCAAATAGCAGGGCCCTTTTAAGGTGATTCTCGTGACCCCTAAAGCCGCTAAACTCGAGGGGCTCTCTCATCAGGTTCACCTGTCTCACCTCAAACCTTTCATTCTTCCACCTAAAAATGACTCTTCTTCATACACGTCAGCCCTAACAGGATCGTGCTCTGTTAAGCTCCTCTGGATGCTAAGACCACCCACCTTGTCCCCAATCCCAGAAAATCAGGCTCCACCCCTACAGCCGAGCTCGACCTCACTGGATTAGGCATGGGTTTCTTGTCCTACCCCTGCTGTTCTTCATTTCCATCCAGGGCAGTCCTTACATCTGGAGATTCGAGGTTCAAGAAACACCCACAGATAACAAACAGTCTTTCCAAATAGGGTCAGGAAACTGCTCCATAGCCAGATGTCAGGAACGGATCCAAATCTCGATCATCCCTGTATCTGTTATCCCATCTAAATATTATGATCTCTATACTTGCTTTCTCTTTGATCAGACAGAAGATTACTGTAAAAAATGGCCAGATGAATATGGGGGCTGCCCACATTGGTCTTGTCAGATACATATGCTAGGATCACAGACCAATCATTTCTTCTATCAACACCACAAGACACTCTTTTTCTGTATACAAGACCCGTGGGATTCCAGGTGGGAGACAGGAGCTGTTGGTAAGCTCTACCATAAAAATCAGCCTGTGTCCCCAGTAAGTACTATCCATATTCAGAGAAAATATATCTCAATTGCCCAACCCCTAGATATCAGAAAAGTAGGGGAGATAATCAAACATTCCTCCAAGGTCCTTGATTCTTTGACATCACCCCTCATAAATGGCACTAACTTGTCATTTCACCTTTTGCTTCAAACCTTGACCTCGGTGTACCATCTCCTTAATGTCACCAGGCCTGGTCACTTTAAAGATTGCTGGTTATGTATAACCCCTGGAATCGACTCACAATTGTCACTTACAGCCTCTCTGGTGATACTGCCAAGTAACCTTACTTCACCTTTTGTCAGCTGTCCTGACTCCGATGTCACCATGACTCCATGCCTTACCTCTGTCCCTCTCTTTGGCATGGCAAACTGTTTTAAGACCTCTGGGACATGTTCTGTAGAACACTAAGCTCCCTAGACTGTAATAAAACCGCAAGCCTTGATATATCATCTCTGCCACAGTGCCCTGCAATCCAGAACACGTCAATTCTTTGTGGCACTCAGGTATATCATCGCCTACCTGCCAGCTGGTCAGGAGTTTGCACGTTGGTTCTCCTTTTCTTTGAACTAGGTGTAATCCAGGGAAACGAGCCCCTGCCAATTACAGTTGTAGATATGATAGCTGCCCAACATAAGAGGGCAGTTCAGGTCATGCCATTCTTGGTCGCTATGGGAATAGCCATAGGTGTTGGTACTGGAGTTGCAGGGATAACGACTTCTCTGGCCCAATACAATACACTTCCCAGTTTAAAAGCGATCTCCAGGGAATGACTGAAACTGTGCTTACTATCCAGAAACAGATCAATTCTTTGGTAGCCGTGGTGCTTCAGAACAGACAGGGCCTAGATGTCCTGACAGCTAAAGAAGGTGGTCTTTGCCTGTTCCTCCAAGAAGAATGCTGTTTCTACGTCAACCAATCCAGGATAGTGAGAAATAAAATCCAGGTGCTACAGTCAGACAAAGAATTTCAGAGAACGTGGTATCTCCAGTTCTGGGATTTTCAAAGCCCTATATGGAAGTGGATACTCCCTTTTGTAACGCCTTTTCTAGTCATCTTCCTGGTGTTATTGTTTGCTCCCTGCCTAATTAATCTTGTTTCTAAATTCCTTCAATGACAAATACAAAAAAATTCTAACAAAACTATTAATCAGTTCCTGTTACAGGATTACCAGTTGCTGCCCACAGAAGAACTGCTGTCCACAGAGGAATCTGATGCAAACGTTTACCAAGTAGACCCCATGGTGAAAGTCAGCTACACCCCAAAATTGACCACACCCCTAGATAGCAGGAAGCAGCTTGAGACATTCTCTTTCTCTTTCACCATTGGCTTCCCTCTCCTTTTTCCTTCTCTTTATAATAAGAAGGGAGGAATGTTAGTATCAGAACCTCTGAAACCTGTGACGTCACATAGGCAACAGTGCAACCTGTATACCTGTTGCCAAGGCAATGGCCACCATGTTCTCAGAATCCACTTGGCTCACCTCCCACCTTTACCTGTGACCCCCACATCACAATCCATATATAAAGGAATCCCCCCTCTCTCTTACCCCCTTCTCTCTCCGCCCGCCACCTTGCCCTTTCCTCTCTCAATAAACCTCATGTGGAACTGTGGTGTGGTCTTTCTGAAGCCACCCAACAATCCTAACACTGGTAAAGTGAGGAATTAAAGTAACATAATTTCACCTTGAATCCACAAGATCAGATAAACAAGAAGTCTGGCTCCCCAAGGCTCATAAAACTTGGTGGAGAAGCGGGTAGGGAGAATGTTAATGTCAGGACAGAGAGGAACATGTTTCTTTCTTTCACACTAATTTACTACAACTGAGAAGGCCCCACCTGGCACCACCCACTGGACCTTAGGGAAGATTCCCGAGTCCCCCTCCCTGCCCAGCCAGTTAATGTAAAGGTCACCAGAACAAGCAACCATTACGTGCCTAGTTGTTGTTGCTATGATCTGCCCTCAAAAACTGTATACAAAGCTTATGAAAGAAAGCAAGGGGGTTGACCCCAGAGCACAGAAAAAATAAGCCTCTTGCTTTTGCATCAAACTCCGTTCCCCAGTCTCAGCTGGGGGTCTCCCAGTAGCTAAGGCTCACTTTGAGTCTTCTACAACTATGGTCTCCTGCCCAAGTTCAAGCCAGCAGGACCAGTCAATAGTCTAGCAGGCAACACTAAAACAACACTCAGTGGTTTACAACAAACAAAACAGAAAGTGGAAGAGAGTCGGGGTGGGGAAGGGGGGTGGGGATAGGGAAGGCTACGCTGCCGGAAATGCTAAAGGAACAAGACACAGAGAGCAAGTTCTCCACACAAGGGAGACTTGTTTGCCAGAGGGATAAAATTCAGGAAATAAAGACAAGACAGGAGCCAGACAAAGGACTAGGAGGAGGGGAGGGAACAGGTATCAGTCCCAGAGGGACAGAGGACTGCATCTGGACAGGGAGGAAACAGATGTGGCCCATGGGCAAATGGCAGTTTAGTAAGGGAAAGGGAAACCCTGTGCTAGGGTGAGGTGTTCGGATTTAATTGGCTATGTGAACTAGGTGAGCCAAAGAGGGCTTTTAATAGCTGAACCTGAGGCAGACGCAGGCAGACGCAGGCAGACGCAGGCAGACGCAGGAGGAGGAAGTGGCCAAACAAGGCAGTGGATCTTGTAAGCTGTTTTTTTAGCAAGGCAGAGGGAATAGGAGAGAAGAGCAAGGCCTGTCGGAGTCATGTTTGTCATGATCGGGCTGGCTAGAGCCCCTTCAGATATACTATACTATATACAGGTATAAGCCCTCAAATATAAATGTGTGTGTGTGTGTGTGTATACATATATATGATGTGTTGATGCTTTTAAAAGAAACTGGGCAACGGAGAGATGGCTCAGTTGTCAGGAGTGTGCCCTACTGCATACATACACTGCAGCAGAGGACCCAAGCACACGCACTGGGTAGTTTACAACCAACCACCTGACTCTAGCTCTAGGTGAATCAGATGTCTCTCCTATCTGCTGGCACCTGCACTCATATAAACATATATACATAACTCAAAAGAAAGAAAGAAAGAAAGAGAGAGAGAGAGAGAGAGAGAGAGAGAGAGGGAGGGAGAGGGACGGAGGGAGGGAGGGAGGAAGGAAGGGAGGGAGGGAGGGAGGGAGGGAGGGAGGGAGGAAGGGAGGAAGGAAGGAAAGAAAGAAAGAAAGAAAGAAAGAAAGAAAGAAAGAAAGAAAGAAAGAAAGAAAAGAAAGGAAGGAAGGAAGGAAGGAAGGAAGGAAAGAAGGAAAGAAAGAAAGAAATAGAATTTTGGAATGTGTCATAGAATACTTCCTGGTTCCTCTCCCATTGGCTTTATTTCTTCACGCTTTTGTTTTCTATGTGCGTGCAGGGACATGGCGAAACTAGATAACGGTGCTGGATCCCCTGGAATGGAGTTACGGTACCACCCACCAACAGTGCTAAGACCCAGACGCAGCTCCTCTGGAAGAACAGTAAGCTCTCTCGGCCACCAAGCCATCTCTACAGACACTTTCTAATCTTTCTTTGCACCTTTATGGACTGAGGAGTTCCTCTTTTCTTATACTGAATATTAACACACCCCTTCAGCCCATCCCCCTGCTTCAAAGAAGGGATTCTAAACCAGATCAGATGCTAACGCTAAGCCCAGTGCTATCACAGAAGCCTGAAGACCGAGTTACATCCCTGGAAAGGAGGAAGGAGAGAATCATTTCCTCAAAGTTGTCCTCTGACTTCCACACATACACTGGAGCATGCACATGCCCACACACAGAGAACATACAACACACACATATTAAAAATAGTTAACAGCAAGCTAAAATAAAATAGGACATATTCAAAATTCTAGAAGGCAGATGAATGTCTATACACAGAAAGATAAATGACAAGATAGAGTCAATGCATTCAACCATATGAAAAATGTCTTTGAGATGGCTCAGACAGTAAAGGTACTTGCTTCTACATCTGATGACCTTAGCTTGATTTCTGGGACCCACATGGGGGAAGGAGAAAACACAAATCCCATACATTGTCATATGATGTTCATAAAACATCTACATGCCTCTCTACCACCTGACCCTTAGGTATGCACACACAAAAAGGTAAGAGAAAAAACAAAACCCCCTGGGCTAGAGATATGGCTCGGTAGATAAAACACTTGCTTAACATTAAGAGCCAGAATCTGGATTTCCAGAACCCAAGTAAATGATAGGTTGCCCTGGTAGCCTGTCTAATTCTAGCCTCAGGTTTGTAGATGGGATATCCAGGGCAGGCTAGCTAGCGAGACCAGCTGTGGAGCTCTGGCTTGACTGACAGACTGCCTCAGGGAGAAGATGGGAGACTGATGGGGGAGGGTTCCTGACACCAGCCTCAGGTCACCAAATGCACATCCGCACTGTACCCACATGCAAACACGCATACATACACATGTTCAATGCATGCACATGTGTGTGTAACACACACACGGACAGAGAGAGAGAGTGAGAGGAAAAAGAAAAAGGTTTTTTAAAAGACCAACTTTCCTATAACCAAACAGAAAACAAGAAATAAATAAAATATGCTTCAGAACAGAATGAGAAAAACAAATTTTTGTTTTTAGTTTTGTCCTACTTTTTATTGTTGTTGTTTGCTTGCTTGTTTTGGTTTTCTTGAGACAGAGTTTCACCGTGTATCTCTGGTCAGCCTGAACTCACCAGGCTGGTCTTAAAAAAGAGATCCACCTGCCGCCGTCTCCTGAGTGCTGGGGTTAAAGGCATGTACTACACTACCAGGGCAACATCTTTTCTTTTTAAAACAAAATAAATAATAGTAGTAGCTGTCCCCACTCCCCAGGACCTGTGACCTTTCTTTGAGTCATGGGTTTACCCTTGTGGAGCAGGACAGAAATCCGATCAGACTGGTTGGCCACTTCATACACCTTCAGGGCAACACTACACTAGTGAGCACGCCCTGCACTGTGGGCACACCCTGCACTAGTGGGCACACACTACACTAGTAGGCACGCCCTGCACTGTGGGCACAGCCTGCACTGTGGGCACACCCTGCACTGTGGGCACGCCCTGAACTAGTGGGCACACACTACACTAGTAGGCACGCCCTGCACTGTGGGCACACCCTGCACTGTGGACACAGCCTGCACTGTGGGCATGCCCTGCACTGTGGGCACACACTACACTAGTGGGCACGCCCTGAACTAGTGGGCACGCCCTGAACTAGTGGGCACAGCCTTCACTGTGGGCACGCCCTGCACTGTGGGCACACACTACACTAGTGGGCACGCCCTGCACTCTGGGCACATCCTGCACTGTGGGCATGCCCTGCACTATGGGCATGCCCTGCCTGGCAGGTAGGTTCTGCTATGGCTTCTTTGTATACTTAGCTATCTGGGGTTTGAACATGAAAGGTTCCCAGAAGGGCTCATGCATTGAAGACTTGGTCCTTGGCTGGTGGGTGTAACCACTAACAGGGGCTCGACAATGTGAGTCCATCTGCTTTCATTGGTAGAGTAATCTCTGTGTGGATTCTTACCAGGCTGGCAGTGCTGAGGGGTGGTGGGAAACAAGAAGGTGGGCCTAGTTAGAGGAAGCAGTCACCAGAGACATGCCGTGAAAAGAGCACCTCTCCTGGGCACACACCCAGAGGATTCCCGGGCATGCAATAAGGACACATGCTCCACTATGTTCATAGCAGCCCTATTTATAAAAGCCAGAAGCTGGAAAGAACCCAGGTGTCCCTCAACGGCGGAATGGATACAAAAATGTGGTATATTTACACAATGGAGTACTATTCAGCAATTAAAAACAATGAATTATGAAATTCTTAGACAAATGGATGGAGCTGGAGAACATCATACTAAGTGAGGTAACCCAGTCTCAAAAGATCAATCATGGTATGCACTCACTGATAAGTGGATATTAGCCTAGAAACTTTGCATACCCAAGACATAATCCACATATTAAATGATGTCCAAAAAGAACGGAGGACTGGCCCCTGGTTCTGGAAAGACTCAGTGCAGTAGTATAGGGGAATTACAGAACAGGGAAGTGGGAAGGGGTGGATGGAGGAACAGGGGGAGGGAAGAGGGCTTATGGGATTTGCGGGGAGTGGGGACACAAAAAGGGGAAATCATTTGAAATGTAAATAAAGAATACATGGAATAAAAAAAATTTAAATAAATAAATAAATAAAAATAAAGATGTCAAAAAAAAAAAAAGAAAGAAAGAAAAGAAAAGAGCAAAGAGCACCTTGTCTCCAGCCCTCTCCCGTGATCACCGCTTCCTGGCTACAATGCAGTTGAGCCATCCTTGCTCCAAATTTCTACCACCTTGGGCCTAAGCACAATGGATCCAGTCAACCCTGAAATGAACCCTCTGAAGCCAGAAACCAAAATAAACCTCTCTCTCTTCTATACTGTGTTGGTCAGTGACAAACACGTACTCTTAGCAGTTGGCAGTCACTAAAAGCTACACAGCAGTGGCCTTTCTCTAGAGCGTATACCTAGCTCCTAGCTAGGGAGAAAATTCAATGAGTGCAACTTTCAGAACTCAAATTAAGCAATGTTTAACTGGGACAACCAAAGAGGGATTTATCCACATAGGGAACGAGTGACTGAAAGGGAGCCAAAGAGAACCGTTAGAGACACAACGCACACTTCTCAAGGAACGGCAAAGTCGACACGCATGGGCGTCATCATCCGAGTGCCGTTATCAGAGAGTTCAGCTGATACCTCTTCTGATAGGAAATAAGAAAACAGAGTCCTGGGGTGCTACAGGGGAGGAGGGTGCAGACCTGTGTTTCTAGATACAAAGGCAGACTGAGTTTCGACTCTGGGTCCACCAAGTCACTGAGTCTCTCTGGACGGCAGTGCCCCATGCACCTAACGCAACCCAATTCTTCCACTATAGTGTTGCCAGGAGGAACCTATCTCAAAGCACTCCTGACGCTGTTAGGAACAAGCACAATAAACTTACTCTAAGTGCTACCCTTTCGTTTTCAGACCCCATTTAATAGGAAAAACTAAATTCAAAGTCCCAGGCCCTAGGCGAGCTGGGGACTTCCCAATTGAACAGCTTTTTAATGAGGAAACAGTTGTCTGAGTCCAGACATCTCAAGGACAACATTTATTTTTTGCTGGTAGGGTCAGAGTAAGTTTCTGTTCCCTCCCTCAGGGTCTCTCCACGTTCCTCTACCTGCTAGTTTACCTATTTCCCAGAATTCTCTCTCTTCCTGCCAGTGTCCCACTGCTATTTCCTGCCTGCCTCAGCATTTTTACTGACGGGGGTGCTTACAGGAGATTCTCCCTACAAACCCTTCTGTCAAAATGATTAGACAGTGCTACGACCCAGCCAGCTCCCCGTCACTGTATGGTTTCAAACACGCTGTGCAATTTCTCTTCAGAGCAGGAGTTCCGTTCCTGAGTCTGTTCTGTGGCCCTGACGGATCAGTAGCAGCTTGATCACGAGAAAGTTTTGTCATCCACATTGGCCTGTGTTTGAGTTCACGTTGGACTGAAGCAGACCCCACAACACCACCAAGTAGAGACTAAACGAACATTTGTTACGCTCGCCCTAGGACTCACACTGAGTGCTCACATGGTGACCACCTCTGAGCCACAAGCTGATTGGCTGCTGGGAGGAGACCCTAGAAACCTCTTCGGGGAAGTCCCCAGAACAGCCACTAAAGAACTCTGCCAACCACAGGAAATGTCTGACTTATATAAATATGATGAGGGCCCTTGGGGGACTCAATCAGGTTTGGGGGTCGAAGCCCAGGCTGGGATTAGTGTCCTCACAGTTGAGGACACTAATAGTTGAGGTAGTTGAGGACCTAATAGTGTTCCCCCTCTGCTGAACAAGGGGAACACTATTAGGAAAATACAGTGCCTCTCCTTCTAGACTTAAAAAGAGGAGCTAATCGTGTACTAGAAATACCAGCAGAAAATCAGCAGTGGTGGCATGAGCTTTTAATCGCAGCAGAGGCAGGCAGATCTCTGTGAGTTCAAAGCCAGCATGGTCTACAGAGCTAGTTCTAGGACAGCCAAGACTACACAAAGAAACCCTTTCTCAAACAACAACAACAACAACAACAGCAACAACAACAACAGCAGCTAACAGCAGAAAAGTGAAAGGACCATGGTTTTCTTCCTAGGAAATTCCTTAAGGATGGAAGTCAAAGTGAGAACTGTAGGGAGAATAATTTAGGTAACAGGAGACAACACAGGGAAGGGGAAAAATGGGGTTAGGAAATGTGGGTGCAAAAGAACTCCACTACTGACGCTATGGAACAGTGTCTTCTCTTTGGGAAACAGAGATGCAGAGGGCAAAGCCAACCTACCAGCTGACCAAACAAATAAAAAGATTAATGAACAATTTCAGTTTGAAAGTGGGAGTTATATTTAGATGCTCCTATACTATTGCATATCCTCATGCCAATAGGAAGAAGAAAAGGTTACTGTAGGAGTTAATTGTTTTTGTTTGTTTTTTCGAGACAGGGTTTCTCTGTGTAGCCCTGGCTGTCCTGGAACTCACTCTGTAGACCAGGCTGGCCTTGAACTCAGAAATCCCCCTACCTCTGCCGCCCAAGTGCTGGGATTAAAGGCGTGCGCCACCACCGCCTGGCAGGAGTTAAATCTTAATCAAGCAAACAGGCTGCATGATTACCACTGAATTGGCCAAGGCTAGAATAGCAATAAGGTCTGATTTTTGTTTTCCATTAGTAATTCCCATGAAGAGAGCGAGGAGAAGAGTTATCTGGTAAGAGTGGGTTCAAATTCCCCACATCATACTATGCTTGCTTAAAAATCACTTCAAATAATGAGTCACTGTTGGGAGTGCAACATATCCAAATAGTGGGGGCACAAAATAAATTTTAAAGGTTGAGATTCCAATAATTATAATAATCACATCAATATTCACAATTAATATTTACAATTAATATTTACAGATTAATGATGGTGATTGGACAGGCTCTATATTCAATTTGATCTTCATTAAGTCTGATACATATATATATATATCCTCTCAGATATGTGCTGGTATTATCTCCTGCTGAGATAAAACTAGGAGTCCATCAAATTCAGAAATAAAAACAGGGTCTGTGAGTCCAAGATCTGTGAGCTCTAGAGATAGAGGATGTAATATCTAAAAGTTAAACCAGGGTAAAATAACATTGTTACTCTAATGGTTTTCAACAGTTCTTTTCACTGTGTCCTCTGGAAAGACTACTGCTATTTGAAGGAGGGTTCCAGGGAGAATGAGAAAATATATTTTGGTTAGATATGATTAAAATACTTTGCATACATGTATGGAATTATTGAAGAATAAAAATTATATTCTAAAAACTTTCAAAAGGCAGACACATGGGAATTCTGAACAACATAGGCATGAGGGCTGGAGATGTAACACAATTGGTACAATGCTTTCCTAGCATAAAAAAGGCCCTAGGTTTGATCGCCAGCACTGCATAAATTGGATATGAAGATACATGTCTATAATCTTAGCACTTGGAAAGTAAAGAAAGGAGAATCAGACGTTCAAAGTCATTCTCAGCTAAATAGTGAATTTGAGATTAGCCTACAAAATATTTACTCTAATATGTATTTATGTATATACACTTTTGTGCACATTTATGTATATGGCATAGATGATGACTAATAGAAAGAACTGGCCACCCCACTTTTTTTAACCTCAACTGATTTCATAGAATGAGGAGGAGGACAGGGAGGCTGTCACATTGGTTGTACTTTGTTGAGAGAGATCTCATGAAGAAATATTAATGAATAATACTTTATGGGAGTATATCCCTCTACAGAACATTAACATAGCATATAGATGAGCAACTCTTTGTTTATAAGAACACAAACCCTTTCCTCAAAAGTGGTATGGAGGTGGGCAGCATTGGTGTCAACTGAGACCTAGATGCAGACCCTCACACCCCACTTTCTAGACCTAGTATCTTCAGTCCTATAGGATGAGCAGCAATTCATGTGCAGGTTCAAGGTTGAGAAGCACTCCTTTAGGACTTTGGTTTTAGACTCATCTTATGCAGGACATAAAAAATGTCCTTGAAAAGTGACCTTCTCAAAGGTTAGTGAGTACTGAAAATCTCTTCAATCTGAATTCTGAACATACACATGGGATAATTTTTTCACACTGCCTCTCTAAATATTTCTCAGAAATCTAAGTACAAGCATGCTTATCAGTAAGTTCCAGAACCTTTGTCTCTAACTCCCGTTTCTGGGAGACATGTGAAAAATGCCTTGACTTCCACAGTACGGTTCTGAGGGAGGTCTATATATCAGCTTCAGACCTAGCTATAGAGCTATTGGCAAATGATGGCTGCTGAGACAGGAGAAGTCATTTTTTCTTCAGGTATGCAAGTCACTGGTGGGTTTCCTATGCTCACGTGGATGGTCCCACACAGTTGTTCCCCTGCTACCCTGTGACAGCACAGGAAAAAGGCAACATCTATGAGCCTGGCTCATCATTAGATACTACTACGGCTGCTAGAGTCTTCCTCCTAGAATTTCCAACTCTCAGGACTGTGTAGGACACATTTCTGCGGCTGACCAATAGCCCAGTGCATGTGCTGCTTTGGCACCTTTCGCAGTTTGAGTGACAGGATTAGACCTGGATCTCGGTCACTCACCAGGACCCCGGCGCCTTCTTGATGGTTCCAGCATCCACGGTGCTTTCCCTTTCTCCAACAAGGCGATGACATTTGGCCTCCGGCAGGCAAGACCTACACATGGGACAAAGACGGGAACCAATCATTAAGTGGGCACCAATGAACTCAGAGCCAAGTCCCGTGTTAATAAAATGTGGGTTCATCATCACAGTGAGAATACACTGTGATGTGGAAATACTACGATGTGAGGGGCAGTACAGAATGGGAGGATGGGAGGAATGAGGGTAGACATGGCGATCTTTTTTTCTATTTTTTGAGAAGAGGAGTGTGAAGTTTCGAGACAGGGTCTCACTGTGTAGCCCTGGCTGTCCTGCAACTCGCCTTATAGACCAGGCTTGCCTGGAACTCACAGAGATCTGCCTGCCTCTGCCTTCTGAATACTGGGATCAAAGGCGTGCACCACCACTGCCCTGAGGACATAGTTATTCTAAGAATATTCGTGATTCTAGGCACTCAGCTCCTAAAAACATTGACCATCCAAAGTTGTGTCTTTCATCTACGCTAAAGAGCCAGCAGGTTCACGGGAGCTCCTCAGAATCAGCTGGAGAGTTCAACAGTGATCATAACTCTGGTGTCTATCCTGGCCCCTGACTTCACAAGAGGGCTAGGGAATCAAATCAATTCCTGACTGAACAACCAAACCAATACAATGAAGCCTTGATAAGCCCGACGGAAGGGCTCAGAGAGCGCGTTAAAGCCGGTGTGGAAACTCGGCAATCCCCCCCCCACCCCCAGTCTCTCCTGACTCTCTCTTCCTCTGCAGCCTCTACAGTTGCAGTTTATGCAGTTTATGCTAAACTAGCAAACTTAAAGCACACACGTGAGTTTCATCAAACCCGGGGGAGGGCAGTTTGTAGGAACCCCCAACCTACAGAGACCTGGACTTACGAATGGTATCTATGGTGGTTTGAATATGCTGGGCACCCAGGGAGTGGCACTGTTAGGTGTGACTTTGTTGGAGGAAGTGTGTCTCTGTGGATATGGGCTTTGAGACCCTCCTCCTAGCTGCCTGAGGACACTCTTCTCCTAGAGGCCTTTAGATCAAGGTGTAGAACTCAGCTCCTCCTGCACCATGCCTGCCTAGATGCTGCCATGCTCCTGCCTTGATGATAATGGACTGAACCTCTGAACCTGCAAGCCAGCCCTGGTTAAATGTTGTCCTTTATAAGAGTTGCCTTGGTCATAGCGTCTGTTCACTGCAGCAAAACCAAAACTAAGTCAGAATTTGAGATAGGGATAGTCTTGTGACACTGAGCCCTTAATCTGTGGATCTGATACTGACCCAGGTAGATAGTCAGAATTATAATGTCAGCCTGATAGTTAAGTAAGGACTGTTTGGTATTGGGGTAACTTCCTGCTCTGATATCAGACTATTCTGGGCTTGAATGGTTAAGTGGAGAGTTGGTTTTAATTTTTCATATAGAGAATATGAAAGCTAAATTATATACAGTAGAGTTGTTTAACTCTATAAAATAAAACATAGGGTCAGGTGCTTCTGGTACAAATCTTACGCTATCATCTTTCTGCTCTAAATCACCCTCATTCTATTCCACTGGTATGTTGGACCGCCATTCAAGGTTCTGAGGTCAAAAAAGTACATGTATTAAAAAGCAAGGAGTATATACATTACTATATGTTAAAATAGCTAGAATTGTTACACTTACACACACACACACACACACACACATACAAAGGAAGAAAACAGCAACTGGATTCACTGAGGATTTACAAAGTCAAAGAATTTGACTTTGCATGGGCTCAAGCTCTGCAATCTAAATGTGTCCTTGGCCAGTTAGGGTTCTATTTCCATTTCCAGGTTTCTCTGACTCCCCTATTCACAGAAGTCATCTCATATAAGCAAACCAGACAGCACCCCCTTCTCTTTCAGAAATCCGAATTCTAGCTCTGCAAGGCTCTTCCTGTCAGCCCTAAACAGCCGTCCACTCTTCCCTTTCTCCCCACGCCTTCAAGACTGTAGCTGCATCCGTTACACCGCTGTGTCAAACCAACATTCAAGCTCACCCGTTAACACCTGTCAACTCCTTAGAGTAAGTTCTTTCAAGTCAACAATTATAAAAATTACATGGCAAGGGGGGGAGCTAGAGAGAAGGGTCAGAGGTTAAGAGCAAAAGCTGTCACACAGAGCCTGGCTTTGACCCCTAGCACCTACATGGTGACTTACAACAGCCTGCGACTGTGGTTCCAGGGGATCTGACGCTCTCTTCTGGCCTCCGCAGGTACCACATGTATACACGGTATTCACACATACACGCAGGCAAAACGCTCACACCCATAAAATATATAAATCATAAAAAATGTGCAGTTTTCATAAGACCCTATATAGCCAAGGAAAATAAAAATATGCCCCAAAACCTATTCATGAGAGCTCACAGCAGTAATTCATTAAAAGCAGAGAAACATAAACACCTATTAGTTAATGAAAGATAATGAGATGAACTCTCGCCATACAATGTAATGATTGAATAATATACATCAGCATAAAGTACTGATATGTGCAGCAACAGTTGTGAACCTCAAAACATTATACGAAATGAGAAAAGGCCGTATAGCTATGACTCCATCTGTATACAAGGCTCAGATTAGCAAATCCAAAGAGACAGAATGACGGCTAGGGACTGCCCACTCTCACAGGACATACGGACACGGGAAGTGAACTGCTCTTGACTACCAGGTTTCACTGGAGAGCAATGAAAAAGGTTCCAAAATTGGTCGTGATAACTGATGTCTAACTCTGTGACTACAGTAAAAAGCAACCAACTGTGTAATTCAGAAATAGACACAGACACACACACACACACACACACAGACACACACACACAAACACACACACACTTTAAAAAAAATGCACACAACTTCCATTTTCCTGAAATGACCCTCACTGATTCATGCCTGCAGAGGTTGGTTCTGGATTTCTGACTGGGGCTGGGGTGGGAAGTGTGACCATGACACCTTACCAACTGAGACCAGATTGTGGTAGTTCTCCAACATGACATCTTCATACAGATCTTTCTGAATGGGACTCAGCCATTCCCATTCCTCCTGTGAGAAGTAGATGGCTAAGTCCCCAAAAGTCACCGGTGCCTGAAATGAAAGAAAATACCATTCTATTCAAGCATGAGCTTCAAAAGTGCTTTCTGCGTGGCTGGAGAAAAGTGGTGAGTACAGGAAACATGTCATGACAAGCGTTCTGAGACCTCAAGAGCCGAGGCATTAAATAATTGTAATAGCATGTAACATAATAATGTAATAAGATAATGAAACTGTTATTAAAGGTTACGCTGCTTTAAAAACACCCAGCAATTTGGATTTATTGGTATTTATAGTCGAGGCATTTTTCTCTCTACGTACCTAACTATATTGGTTCACTCAGTAATCTCCCTTAGTAGTGGGAAGGCTTGCCAAGAGGTCACAGTAATACTACAAATGGGGAAACTGAAGCCTGGAGAGGTGAGGTATACTATTGCAGTTTCACATAGTTACTACATAATAGAGCTGGCCTTCAGGCGTACCGTCTACCTCCTTCCACGTTAACATCTGGCTGTCAGTAGTTCAGCACAGCATAGGACGATGATGTGTGTGGGGTGGGGACAGACGCACACGTCCGTCTGGGTGTGTGCATGGCTAACGGTGCCTGCATGCCAAGCAGATGGGGGAGGCCCATCAAGGTTTGCCACCTTGCTTTTGGAGACGGGGTCTCCTGCGAATCTGGAGCTTCAGCAGAGGGATTAGTCCAGGTAAACTTAGCTCACACAGAGCACCTGGGCCTCGCTCTGGGTTGGCTACTGGTATTGCTCCCCTGAAAATGGGTGCGGGGGAGGGGCAAATGCAGAAAAGGTGAGTAAACTGTGCGGGACCAGAGTGGCCCGGTGTTACGGTCACCACTTACCTTGGATTTTGATTTCCCTCGGGCTGCCGGCATCCTTTCCTCCTTTGATGGTCCACATTCAGAGAATGAGGTAGAGTACTAGCAAAAAGGAGAGATCAGGACGCTCAATGGCCTTTGGAGTGGCCCTCAAGTCCCCAGTCCCCATCCCCTCTCCGAGGCCAAGGTACCTGAAATAAGTCCGGCCATCATTAGAGTCAGGAAGGGGCAGGAAGAGAGTCACACAACATCGTCTGTTCCCATGCTCGTAGCCGGCTCCTAGTCAGGACAGACACCTGGCCATCCGTCTCACGGTGGTGACTGCAGGTGACAGGCACTGTAATGACAGAGTCAAAGCAGGAAAGCTGTTGTTCCCGTGTAGCGTCCGTTCAGGGGGGAGGACACGTCCACAGGCACGTGGTGACTCAGGTTGGAAGCAGGGCTCCTGACTGTCGTGTTCAATACTCCCAGAGCTTCCATGGTTTCCACATCCAACGTAACACACACTGGGCATGGTGGCACATGCATATCCTAAGAGGCAAAACAAGGACGGTCTAGAGGACCAGAGAGTGATGCAAGAGTCGGCAAGGCCTCACTAAGAAGGCAGCCGTACGCTGAAGTCTGAATGTGAGCCGCAGGATTCAGGGGAGACAACTTCTCCAGGCACAGCCAAGGCCTATACTAATTAAGCGTGGGCTTGATGTGTAGAGAGATATAAGAAGGCTGTGTATATGGGGCTGGAGAGATGGCTCAGTGGTTAAGAGAACCGACTGCTCTTCTAAAGGTCCTGAGTTCAAATCCCAGCAACCACATGGTGGCTCACAACCATCTGTGATGGGATCTGACAAACAAGATCTAACAGCCCTCTTCTGGAGTGTCTGAAGACAGCTACAGTGTACTTTTATATAATAAATAAATCTTAAAAAAAAAAAAAAGAAGAAGAAGAAGGCTGTGTGTAGCCAGGAGTGGGAGGTGTTGGGGTGGGGGTGACACATGCCCTTAATCCCAGCCAGGGCTATACAAGACCCTCCCTCTCACCTGGATGTCCTACAGCACTACCCCCATCGCCCCTCCCACACCCACCCTGGGGAGGGGGGAGGCTGTGTGTTAAGAAACAGTGAGGTGAGGAAGTCTGGTGGAACCAGATCAGGAAGGCGATGGTGAGCAGTTCCTGTGATAAGATATTACTGGGGGAAAGGTGAGAGGAACTGAGCAGGAGAGAGACTAATCAGACTTTCTACTTAACAAACTTTGGCATAAACATGGCTTTGGTGACTGAAGAGAAAGAAAGCAAACAGTGTGGTAGAGTCGGTCGTTAGGCAGCTCTATCAGAAACTGTGGGCGAAAGGAGGCCCTTACCCATGTGTCTGCAAGAGTCTCCATCCTGAATTTAAGACGCAGCGCCTTGAAGCAGAATCTCACTGTGTAGCCCTGTCCTGAAAATCTATTTGTAAACCAGGCTAGATGTGAATTCTCAGAGTTCCACCTTCCTCTGTCTCCCATGTGCTACTGTGTGCTAACATTAAAGGTGGCTGGCCTGGGGCCCTCAGTGCCCACCCACCACCCCTCTACTGAAGCCCTTAAACAAGCCAGATAAGGAAGACACCCAACAGGTCCCACAGGTCAGGAGACGGTGCACCTTTCCCTCAGGACCATACTTGGGCAGACACCAGGAAGCCAGGTCTTGCCTAGGGGTAAAAGGCTTGGGGGTAAAACCCCTGCTCCATCCAGAGCCTCTGCTAGAGGAGAAAGATGCAGACTCCACTACAGTCTACCTGCGCACAGGCCAACAACACAGCACAAAACCTCCACTCAAAGCACTCACAGCACCACAACAAAGGCCAGACCCTACAACTGCACTCAGTATGGCCCAGGCATCATACAGGACCTTGCACCTGAAGAATTTCCTATTCCGCTTAGCCTTCCCATCAACACTCTGACGGGCACCGTTTATCCCTTTATACAGGAGGAAAAGTCTCCTCCATGACAGCTTTAGTTTCCCAGGGTAGGCCTCCTCTAGAGGAGCCGGTTGCCATGGTAACAAACGAGATGAGGCACAGTCAATCACACACTGGCACACACTCACAAAGCCATTGTCATCTGGTGGATCACAGTATCTCTAGACTTTGATAAATAACTTTATCAGCCTCTCTGTCTCTGTCTCTCTGTCTGTCTGTCTGTCTGTCTGTCTCTCTCTCTCTCTCTCTCTCTCACACACACACACACAAAACTCTCACACCCGCACAGCTAGGGACAATAGAGATGCACAGAACAGTGTGCCCACACCCTGGGCCCTCCAGCCTGCCGTGGCTTCCTCCCCCACTGCGACTCTAATCACTTCCTGTCCAGTCACCTGTCCCTGGGCCCCACGAGTGCCCCGTCAGCTGTCACACTCACACAAGGACGACCGCGATGCTCGGAGCTCTGTCCCTTGTCGCAGCGGCTTCCTTCACGCAGGTCACACTGGTCCCACCGCGCAGTCGGTGTCCACACCTGTGTCTTGCGGCTCACAGGCCTATCAGTGTCCGCGTCCGTGTCTCTGTCTCTCTCCACGCACGCACGCACGCACGCACGCACGCACGCCATCAATCAATCACTTCCACGGAGGGCTCGCGGTCACCCGACCCCTCACCTGTCTCCCCGCTGCGACCCCCACCTCGCGGCGGCCACAGAACTGCGAGCGAACGGGCTCCCGCGCCTGCGCACTCGCCTCCCGGACCCGCAGGGATCCCTCCAGGGCCTCTCCCGGTCCCCCCCGCCCCTCCAGCCTGACGTAGACCAGCGCGGCCCCGCCCCCAGGGCTTCCCCAGGAGCGCGGGGCCACGCCCCCTGACGCAAAACGCAAAACATCAGCGGCGCCGCGGGGCCACGCCCTCACCTAATTTGCATAGTGCAGAGGGGCGACCAGTTCTGCTGCTGCGAGTGCGCGCTCCGACGCTAAACGCTTTTTCGAGCAGCTCCGCCGTGCGCGTCTGCGTCCACACCGCACGCCTCCATTCCGGGGTGCTTCTCCCAGCGTCCCACACCTCGGGCTCACGGGCTTCCACACGCCTCACGCCATGCGCAACCACAAGTTTGTACCGCTAACCTTAGGCTTCCACCAGGGACTCTGGTTGTCCACGCCCAGAACCTGGAGGAAGGGCGTTGCTCCCCTTCCCTGTCTCAGGTCTGGAGACCTCGTGACCCTGAGAGGCAGGGCACATTTTCTTCTGTGGCTGTTTAAGAAAGCGATGGGGAATGCTGGACACCTGAGAAGAGGCGCGTCCCGCCTTGGAGTGTAATTGAAGACTCTGCACAGCACAGTTAACACTGCTTATTGAGACACATAATTAAAAATAAAAATATTAAATCTTGGGGGGGGGGAACGCAGGAACTACAAGACAGATGACTCCTCAAACAACATTGGAGGCTGACCCTTGACCTCAGTATGCACACATATATATCTTCATACACCTGAGCATAAACATACACATAGAGGATTGGTAAATTGTTTTAAGCATAATGATAGAAGTCCAAAGACAAAACTACTTCAGAGTCTAGCAGGAATGTACTGTCTGGCAAACCTGTGCTGTTAGGTCACATTCTCCTTCAATACTGAAGTGCATACACTCCAGCAGACCATGACATCATATACTGATACCAGCACCACCTCAGTTTGAGGACATCCATTCTCTAATGTTTGTTCGGTGATGAAATTGCCTACTGCTTGGTGTTGACCCCACACTGGGAGGAAACAGTGCCTTATTACACCGAGCTGGGTCAGAGAGTTGAGATTATTTTTATTTTTATTTATTTTTTGGTTTTTTGGATTTGTTTTTTTAGAGTCAGGGTTTCTTTGTGTAGCCCTGGCTATCCTGGAACTCACTCTGTAGACCAGGCTGGCCTCGAACTCAGAAATCCGCCTGCCTCTGCCTCCCAAGTGCTGGGATTTTAGGCGTGTGTCACCACCGCCCTGCAGGGTTGAGATTATTAAAGGAACTCTAAATCAGTGGTTCAAAAACTTCCTGTGCCACAACCCTTTAATACAGTTCCTCATGTTCTGGTGACCCCTGACCCACAAAGAAATGGAAGTTCATTCTATATTGTTGGGGCAAAAATCCATTAAAAAACCAAACTGGGCTTGTCATGGCCCCTCCCCCAGCTGTCCTATGGCCCCTCCCCCAGCTGTCCTATGGCCCCTCCCCCAGCTGTCCTATGGCCCCTCCCCCAGCCGTCCTATGGCCCCTCCCCCAGCATCCTAAAAGGCCTTGGCCTTCTGGCTAAGGCACTGTAGCCTCACTTCCCTGTACTTGGCTGGGAAAGTCCACTCACTGTGGATTTTTTCTTCTGTTTTGATCGTTGTGTGTTGACATCATTTGTTTTTATTTTGTTTTGTCTCCTCCCTCAGGGTTAATGAGCAGATTGTCCAGGGACGGTAAGTGTGAATCTCTGCTCACAAGGAGCAACACAGCTTCAGAATGCCTTATGCTTTGTTTATTTGGTTCTAAATTTAAAATAAAAAAAATTTATGTTGGGTGGTGGTACACCCCTTTAATCCCAGCTCTTGGGAGGCAGAGGCAGGAGGATCTCTGTGTTTATGGCCAGCCTGGTCTACAGAATGAGTTCCAGGACAGCCAGGGCTACACAGAGAAGCCTTGTCTCAAAAAAAGAAAAAGTTATACTGAACATGCACCCGTGCCAAGGCATGCGGGAGTCAGATACCTTGCAGGAGCTGGTTTCCTTTCTCCACTGCGTGGGTCCTAGGAATAGAACTCAGATCTTCAGACTTGCTAGAAGGCACCTTCAATGGTGGCCCATATTTCTGTCCCAATTGTGTGTGTGTGTGTGTGTGTGTGTGCACATGTATGGGTATGCAGGTGTGCACAAATGTGTCCCTGTGTGCATATCTGGGTGCATGAGTGTGTGCACACGTGTGTGTGTGTGCACACGTGTGTGTGTGTGTGTGTGTGTGTGTGTGTGTGTGTATGTGTGTGCGTGCATGCAAAGAACAGGGGTGGACATTGCTGTCCGGTTCTACTTCTTTCCGTCTTACTTCCGTGAGACAGCATCTCTCACTCAACCTAGAGCTCACTGTTTTACCTGTTGGCTCTGATCAGTAAGTGCCTGGGATTCTTCTGTTTCTGAACGTTCATACTATTGGGAATACAGGCGTAGGTGGCCATAGCCAGCTTTTTATATAGGTGTCACAAGGATCAGAACTTAGATCCCCACACTTGCAAAACGAGAGCCCTTCCCCACCTACCCGCCTCCCAAGCCTTCTGTCTCTAATAGCAACCTTGTGGGGCACTGATAGCTATAATGCTAGATTACACACACACACACACACACACACACATATAAATCAGAGGTTCCTAATATTTCCACCCTCTAAGACACGTAGGTCCTCATGTTGTTGCGACCCCCCAACCAAAAAACGATTTTGTTGCTACTTCATAGCTGCAGTTTTGCTACTGTTTCAAGTTGTAATGTAAATATCTGAAATGCAGGATCCCTGATATGCAACCCCCAAATGGGTTTCAGCCCACAGGTTGAGAACCACTGGCATAAAGCATTAGGATAGAACAGCAGTCCCTTAATGTCTGTAAAATTAGCTTGGAGTTGAGAGTGGGCAAGGTCAGAGTTGTCGGAAACAAAGTAGCAACTGACAAAAGTTTAGCAACCAGGCAGCAAAATGGCTCGCTGGGCAGAAGGCCCTGGCTGAGGAGCCTGAAGACCTGATTCCAGGCCTCAGGACCTACGAAGCAGAAAGAGAGCTAATCCTGGCAAGTCACACCCCTAACTCTGCCATTGAGGAGGCCAGCATGGGCTACGTAGTGAGTACCAGGCTATAGCTGTTACTTGTCTCATGCTGTGACAGAATACTCTGCTCTTAGGAAAGGAAGGGTCTGTTTAGTTCACAGGGGGTGGGGTGGCCTGGTGGGGAAAACATGATGACATACTATTATATGCTCTTGTGTGTGTGTGTTCAGTGTGTATGTGTGTTGTCCAGGACGGCTCCAGTGTTAATAGTGACTCCTCTCATTCTGGGATCCTCTGTAGGAACATTGGTTGTTCTGCATTGATTCCTGTTGGTGCGGGTGTGTGTGTGTGTGTGGGGGGGGCAAGATCTCCCTAAATGATGGCACATGCCCTTAGTTCCAGCACTCGGGAACAGAGGAAGGCAGATCTTTCTCCTTCCTCTTCTTTGTACAAATCGAGTTCCAGGACAGCCAGGACCACACAGAGAAACCCTGTCTGAAAACAAAAAACAAACAAACAAACAAACAAACAAAAAAACAAGAGAGAGAGAGAGAGAGAGAGAGAGAGAGAGAGAGAGAGAGCTAGTCTTGAACACCCAGTCCATCTTCCTGTGCCCCCGAGTCATGGATCACAGACGTACACCACCTGAATTTGATTCTGTCGTGTGTATGTGCGCGAATGCGGGTGTGCACGCAGCTGTGCACCCGTGGAGACCAGAGGTCAGTGCTGGATGTCTTTTTCAGTCACTCTCCACATTATTTTTTCTTGAGACAGCCTTTCTTCAGGGAACCTGGAGTTCACCGTTTCCTTTCCGTTTCTTTTACATTTATTTATTTTTATTTTATGTGTTTGCATGTTTTGCCTGCTTGAGTGTCTGCGAACCATGCACGTGCAGTACCCATAGTGGCCAGACGAGGGCATCAGATCCCCTCGAGCTGGAGTTACAGGAACTTGAGAGCCACCCTGTGGGTGCTGGGAATGAGAACTTCCGGCTGGCAAAAGCCAGCGCTCTTCTCTGCTGAGCCATCTCTCCAAGCCTTCCTGATGTTGTTTTTATGAGGAAATGTCGGAAGAGGCTCACGCAGCTAGGAGGTGAAAGAACCAAGATTTGCACACAGATCCTGTTTGGTCAGCAACACCACTCTGGCTCTTAGAAAGGTACCCACAGGTCTTGGCCCCATCTAGCAGTAATCTCTCTGGTCTCGCAGCCCTTTTACAGCCGAGTGCTTTCCTCATAGGACCATACCTGCGCTCTTCCCCATGTCTGGGCTAAGTTCTCTTTTCCCCCTCCAAGCTCTTTCCACTCAGCTAACTCCTGCTCATCTTTCAGGTTTCAGACAAAACATCATATCCTCCTCCACGACGCCTCCCCTGGTAACCAGTCCAGGTCAGCAACCAGCATCCCTTTAAAAGTTCCTGCCCTGCCCTGCAGGTCGACCAGAACACTACTCCCACCTCTGTCCCACTTCACGAGGCGTTTGGTCCCCCTCCCCTGGAGGCTCCTGGAAAACCATGGATATTGTCCACTGGGGGTAGATACTGTCTCACGTAAACCTTGCTTATGCCCAGCAATCAGCAGTGCTTCATAAATAGTTATTTTAGAAAGAGTGGCTGCAGACTTGAGTCCCTGTCCTATGCTGTACATTGAGACAGTTGGGTTGCCTGCTTTCTGATAGCGTCCTAATCTCTCGTCTCTGTCTGGTCCGGGATGCTTATCTGGTGGTAAAACTATTAATCAATCCCCCCTTTGTCTCATCCTCCCCCTCCCTCCATGTCCTTCCCTCCCTCCCCCCTCCCTGTCCTTCCCCCTTCCTCCCCCTTCCTTCCCCACCTCCACTTCCATTTCCACACTTCTCTCTCCCTCTCCATGCACCCATGTCGAACACGGCTGCATCCATCCTTCCTTCCAGACAACTCAGAAGAAGAAAGTAAGTCCTGTGAAATCTGTGACTCCCAACTCTTCCCTACCCCAACTTTGCCGGGGACTGAACTCAGAACCTGTGTGCTAGTCAGGGCTCTACCACAGAATCATGCCCCAGTCCTCCTTGGGGTACTCCAGCAAGTGTTGTACTGACACACTTTAAAAAAAAAGATTTATTTTTATTATATGTAAGTACACTGTAGTTGTCTTCAGACATGCCAGAAGAGGGAGTCAGATCCCATTACAGATGGTTGTGAGCCACCGTGTGGTTGCCGGGATTTGAACACAGGACCTTCAGAAGAGCAGTCAGTGCTCTTAACCGCTGAGCCATCTCTCCAGTCCCACTTTTTAACTTCCTATTTATTATCTTTATTTTTTCTTTTTTTGGGTGGTGGTGGTGGTAGTGGTTTTGTCCTTGTTTTTTGAGACAGGGTTTCTTTGTATATCTTTGACTGTCCTGGAACCAGTTCTGTAGACCAGGCTGGCTTTGAACTCACAGAGATTCATCTGCCTCTTGCCTCCCTAGCACTGGGATTAAAGGTATAATAAGGGCATGTGCCATGGTTGCCTGGCTTTTCACTTTCTATTTTCTAATGAGTTCTTGCTAAGCTTCCCAGGGTATCCATGAACTCGACTGTCTCTATATAAAAAGTAAAAAGAGGATATAACTTAGTGTTAAAGCCCTGCCTAGAATCCCCCAGTGAGGGGGTCCGGGGGTGTGGCTCAGTGGTAGAGCTCCGCCTAGAATCCCCCAGTGAGGGCCTGGGGGCGTGGCTCAGTGGTAGAGCTCCTGCCTAGAATCCCCCATTGAGGGTCGGGGGCGTGGCTCAGTGGTAGAGCCCCTGCCTAGAATCCCCCAGTGAGTGGCTGGGGGCGTAGATCAGTGGTAGAGCTCCTGCATAGAATCCCCCAGTGAGGAGCTGGGGCGTGGCTCAGTGGAAGAGCCCCTGCGTAGAATACCCTGAGAGGCTGGGGGTGTGGCTCGGTGGTAGAGTGCTGTGTAAGATCCTTTATGGAATCCCCAGTATCACAACAAGAAAGTTTTTTAGGGCAAGTGATTCACAAGTTACACAGAGAAAAACTAGAAGCAGTTTGGGGGAACTCTGTTCAGACAGGATTGCACACTGGGAGACAGAGGATGAAGGGACAGCAACGCAGACAGGTTCATGAAGGGGTCACAACAATTTATCGATTTGCTTGGTTCAACCCATTGCAAAGTCCCAGATTGCACAATATGAGTATTTTGGATGTTTCTGATCGGCTGAGCCAAATCCTGCTTTTCTCTAGTCTGGTCTTGAGTCCTTAATTGAAATGTGAAGCTGGATGAGTTTCGAGTTTCAGACATTTTCAGAATTGTGAGCATTCCATGGACTCTATCAGTTCCGACTCTTACCCTGAACCCCCGCGGCCCCAGATCTGATCCGGGCAGCACGCAAAGCCTAACCTGGGTGTGTTGACTCAGTCTGGGAATCCCAGCACTGGGGAGATAGATGGAGGTGGTGGAGGTAGTTTGGCTGGATTTGAACCTGCGGAAAGAGTTGTGGGCTAGCCTTCGTCTGTGAGTGAGAGGCCAGAGCGGTGACTCGGTGGTTGCAAACACCTTCTGCTCTCCCAGGAGAGCTGACTTAGGCGCCACTCAAGACAGGTCACAATTGCCTGTGGTTCCGTGTAGCTCTCGAGGTCACACTCGCATGCTTACACAGGCGCATTCACGCAAATAAAGTGAAATAAACTTAAAAACAATCAATGAAAACAAGTCCAAGGGACACTATTCAAGCGTCACCTTGGCACTCAAAAGTGTCGTATGGAGCGATTTTGGATTAGGGACGTTCAGCGGGTGTAGGGAAGGAAACGGCTCCCATTAGATTTTGTTAACGCTCCCAGATAAGGCAAGGGCAAGACTGTAGGATTCTGCTGGCTCTGTCTGCTCAGGGAATCTGCAAACCTGGTTTCCTCTCTGAGTTCACCGGAACACAAGAAGAGTCGCCAAACACTGTAAAAGCTATTTTATGAGAGAAAATGGAAGTGCCAGGACAGAAGGGACTAACATCCATTTTATTTTGTGGCCCTTTTTCCCCACACGAACTCCTTGATTCTGCTTCCAATCCGCCTCCCAGTGAAAAGTAAGTTATCTCTCCTTTTATTATTGACGCCCTTTTGATGTTTGCTGTTTGATGGGAAAGTCTCAAGGAGCCCAGGCTAGCCTTAAACTGTGTTTATAACCAAAGATAGCCTCTTGATCCTCCTGCCTCAGCCTCCTGAGTGCAGGGATTAGAGGTCTATGCCACCATGCCCAGCAAAGAAAATGCTTTCCTAGTTTGTTTTCCCTCCCTTTCTTGTGGGTAGCTGAATGTTTCCAGATATTTGGAAGGAGGAACAAGAAAGGAGCGAACTAGGCATGGCCGTGTCTGCCTATGATCCCAGCACTGTGAAATCTGAGTGAGGCAGGAGGATTAGCAGTTTAAGACTAGCCTCCCTTACATATCAAATTTGAGGTTAGCCTGGGCTACATAAGGTCTATAGCAAAAAAAGGGGGGGAGGGGAGTGGAAAGGAGAAGAGAAAGCAGTTTTTAGAGAAATTGACCCCACTGTGGAGGAGACTGGGTGGTCTTCAGGCTCCGCCCTCGTCCACGGACTGTTGGGGAGATTTGGGGACTGTTTGGGGAGAAATATTCTGTCCCAGGGGAAAAAACCAAAAAGAAAAAAAGAGAAGCTGGGCGGTGGTGGCACTCGCCTGTAATCCCAGTGCTCTGGGAGGCAGAGGCAGGGGGATTTCTGAGTTCAAGGCCAGCCTGGTCTACAGAGTGAGTTCCAGGACAGCCAGGGCTACACAGAGAAACCCTGTCTTGAAAAACCAAATTCAAAAAACAGAACAAAAAAACCAAAAAAAAAAAAAAAAAGATAGAATAAATAAAATAAAATGCAATAAAAATAAGATGGAGAGGGACTGCTGAAGGAACTGACGTGTGTATGTGTGTGTCTGTTTGTGTGAGTGTGCGCACGCGGGTGCGTGCATGTGCATGCATGTGCACATGTGCATGCATGTGTGCACATGTGCATGCACGCGTGTGTGCGCACACAGAATGCACACATATGTGCAACGCACACAGTAAGTTGCACTTGAAGGTGCGTGCTTGTGATCCCAGTCCTTAGGAGGTGAGGCAGGAGGATCAAGAGGTCGTCCTTGGCTACATAATAAGTCTGAAGCCAGCCTGAGGTACACAGGTGGACCCTGTTTCAAAAAACCAACCAAATCAAACAGTCAAAAGGACAAAGAGGAAAATTAGTGAGGTTCCCTAATACCTACAGGTGGTTTGCTAACAGAGTGGTTGTTCTTATTGTTGTTGTTGTTGTTGTTGTTTTTGCTGAGTACAGGTTAGACTGTGCAAAAGACCAAACAATTTGCCTGGAAGTTGAGAGATTACCAAGATGGGAGAACTTGGCCACAACCTTGAATATAAATGAAACTTCCAAGCCAGGAGCCACCTACGGGCACACGTTTGGAGTGCCAGGCGGGAAGGGGTCCTGGGTGAGATTAATGGTTGTCAGTATTTGCCTTTAGTGAAGCCTCCTCCAGCCACCACCACAGCCAGGGGACTTGTGAGGAGCAGCGGATGGAACTTTCTGAGGTGTGCCTACATGGTGATAACGTTCTTCTTTGTGTCCTACAATAAAGGAGACTGGGTGAGGATGGACCTTTCTATCTATGGAGGGAGGGAGGGAGAGAGGGAGGGAGCGAGAGGCAGAGGAAGTATCATGGGAGAAGGGAGTCTGCCCAGAGCTGTCAGAAGGGGGAAGCAAGAGGGGAAGCGGTGGTCCTGCAAAGCCAGCTCGCCCAAGCACTCGCTCGTGTGCGTGCGTGCGTGGTGTGTGCACGCGAGCGTGCATGCGTGTGTGGTGTGTGTGCAAGTGTGTGTGTGGGGGGGTGGTGCGCACAGTCATGTAGGTGTCATCGGACAGCTTTTGGAAGCCAGGTCTCTCTTGCGGTTCTAGAATTGATATGTGTGCCTTTCCAGTAAGAAACCAATGCACACTTGGAGATTAAAACGGAAAATTAGAATAATTGTACTGCTCTAACTAATACCCAAAGAGGAGCCGGCCATGGATAAGAGATTTTACCAACTTGTATCCACCTTGGATATGTGTATTTTACAGCATACCAGCCCCAGGGTACATACACTTTGAGCAATTTAAACGGAGATTGGATCCTGCGAATCTGGCCACTTGGGTAGAAATGGGAGATGTACACAGCCAAGATATTGCCAGAATGGTGTCATATGTACACTAGTGGTGATTTCGTCAAATGGTTGCTACCCAGGGTGATCCTACCCACCCGGCAGAATTATGCTTTTACTGAGAAGAGCACAGGGCCCTAAGGCAGCCAGGGCTCAGTGATGGTTGCGACCCTGTGCTGCCCCCTTGAGCTGCTTCTTAGCATATTCCTGGAAGTGGGGCTGCTGTTTCTTAAGTCTGGGTTGCCTCCTTTTGTTATGGGAATGGAGCCTAATTGACAGACAGTCCTGGAGGAAAAAACATAAGCAGAAACTTTCTTAACATCACCAAACTTTAATTACGAGGTGGAATGAAAATTCTGCAGCCGCCCGGTGAGAAGCACACTTCTTACCTGTCAGCCACACTGGAAGCAGCGATCTTTCCTCTAAATTCCTTGTGTAACTTAATATGTCCAAAGCAAGCTTGTGAGTACATCCGATATAGCGTTAGTCTTACTACTCCACTTTTCTGGCATTACTGCCTCATTCAGTCTCAGAGACTGAATTCTTACTGGACTCGGCAACAGTAGCCTTTGTTACTGAGCCGCCTCCACAGATGGATGAGAGCCAGGCGGGCTCTGGTCTCCACTAGGAGTTGTTTCCTTTGAACAGACACTTTGTAGCCTCCCCAAGCCCCTCCTTACTCAGGAGAGTCTTAAGGACCAAGTCCTCACATCTCTGCCCGCGGAGCCACCTCTTCAACTCGTGTTTGGTTGGTCGGGACAGGGTCTCTGACTTAGGCTGGGGTGACCTTGGATGAAAGTGCTGGGGTTATGGGTGTGTCCGGCCACATCTACTTTAGGGCTGCTGGAGACCAGCTCATCATGCCGGCTGGGGAGACCCCGGAACAACCAAGCTGCATGCCATCTGAGTTGTGAAAGCAAATCTGTGGGGCACTGAGTATGCAGTGAACTTGGAGCAGGAAACAAAAGCAAGAAAAGAGGCGGGGCGGCCAGGCCAGGGGCGTGAGCCAAGGACAAACCTGAGACAAGGAAGGGGAGCAACGCCCTTCCTCCAGGTTCTGGGCGTGGACAGCCTGAGTCCCTGGCAGAAGCCTAAGGTTGGCGGTACAAACTGGTGGTTGGGCATTGGGTGAGGCGTGTGGAAGCCCGTGAGCCCGAGGTGTGGGACGCTGGGAGAAGCACCCCGGAATGGAGGCGTGCAGAGTGGATGCAGACGCGCATGGTGGAGCAGCTCGGAAAAGCGCTTCGCGTCCGAGCACTCACTGGTGTTCGCTGAACAGGTCGCCCCTCTGCAATGGAACCGAACATAATCAAACCGAATCGAACCGATTCGAACCGAATCGAACCGAATCGAGCCGAATCGAACCGAATCGAGCCGAATCGAACCGAATCGAACCGAATCGAATTGACAGGTGTGTAGGAATTAATTGTGGATGCTCACCATTTCTCGCTAGAGAATCAGAGAGGTTGGTAGTGTGGCTCAGTCCAGAAATATAATTCTCAGTCTAATTTAGGGTTTTACTGCAGACACCATGACAATGGAAAGTCTTATAAATGACAGCATTTAGTTGGGGCTGGCTTACAGGGTCAGAGCTTCAGTCCATTTTCATCAAGGCAGGAGCATGGCAGCATCCAGGCAGGCATGGTGCAGGAGGAGCTGAGAGTTCCACCTCTTGTTCCAAAGGCAGCTAGCAAAAGATTCACTTCCAGGCAGCTAGGACTAGGGTATTAAAGCCCACACCCGGAGCGACACATTCACTCCAACAAGGCCACACCTTAGTGCCACCTCCTGGGCCAAGCATATACAAACCATCACTCAGTCCAAGGTACAGGTCCATGGGCCCAGGGAGCCACTGATGTCAGCCTGGGGATTCCAAAGGTGAGGAACCTGGCGTTTAGATGTCCAAGGTTAGGAAATAAAGGACATCACAGATGCAAGGGAACAAAGATTTTCCCTTCCCCTGCTGGCCTGCAGAACAGTGTAGACACCTGCAGACACTCCCAGGGCCACACAATCATTCAAAGCAAATGCTAAACCACTGAGGCTTCTGTTTCAGAAGAAGAGAAGGGCTTGGTGCTGCTGACACCTAGATTCTGTGAGATTCCGTGGGTTTGAATAGGCTTGGCCTCCACAGACCCACGTGTGTGACTGCCTAGTTCACAGGGAGTGGCACTATTAGGAGGCATGGCCTTGTCAGAGGAAGTGTGTCACTGCGGGGGGTGGGCTTTAAGGTCTCCTATGCTCATGCTATGCCCAGTGTGGCACACAGTCTCCTGCTACCTGCAGATCACCATATAGAACTCTTGCCTCTTCTAACACCCTGCCATGATGACAATGGACTGAGCCTCTGACCCTGTCAGTCAGCCCCAATTAAATGCCTTCCGATAGAAGAGTTGTCATGGTCACGGTGTCTCTTCACAGCAGTAAAACCCTAAGACAGAGATTAAATCGTGCTTTCCCAGAGACTCCCAGAGAGTGTCCCTTGGTTCAGTCAACCATCATACCTCGAAAAGTCCCAGGGATAGCTCAATGGTTCTTGGCTGACTTTTTGACAATTTTTCCCCCAATGGCACATGGAAGGGGAAATGGCCTCTGAGGTTGTGAGTGACCGGGGAGCATGGGCCCTCATCTTTATTCCTGTGGCCGAGGAAAATTCCTGGCACTCGGCTGGACGGAATAAGTGGAAAGAGCTTTTCTGTGCAAATGTAAGATAATTTGATCATTTTGAAAGCAGAGAGAGGGAACCAATGGGCACTCAGTACCTAGCATACCTTGAGCACATCAGACGTGTCAAATGCAGGTGGCAGAAGGTCTAAGTTCCACAGTGAGCCATCCTTTCTCTGACTTTTGTGTGAGAAGGTCTATATGCTCAGTTGTGGCCCCAGCACAATGTTTCAAGCCTGACAGACTGAATTCAGCCTCCAGGACTGTTCTTATTCAAACCATCACAGAAAGTTCTGGACAATCAGTGTTACCACTGCATAAAAGCCCCTCCCTATGTAACAATGGGTGGGTGACCATTCCATGAAGGAACAAAGAAATGCTTGGGGGGAGACTGAGGTCACTTGCATTTGTACTGACCCTACCCTCTTCTTTGCCTTGCTTTTTCTGGATGACTCAATGGTTCGTGGTTTCTGCTTCTCTTCCAGTCAAATGTAAGTCACAATCACTCTCTATATAAGCAAGGGTTGGGGTGAGGGGGGTCCAACTCCAGGACAACTCCAGGAGACAAAACAGAGGGGGCAAACATCTAACCATCACATTCTAGGAGCAGACTCAGAGAATACTCAACTCAAAGGTGGCCACTTGACCTAAATCTAAAGGTCTTTGGGTAGGGATAGATTTCAAGGCCAGCCACCCTCTCAGATCCAGTAGGAATGGTGCTTTCAAGAGAGGAAGAAAGAATCTTCATTGGTTTCCATGACTACAGTTTGATATTATTGTCAGTAGAATCAAAGAGCTGACCGCTTGGGAGCCCCACTTCTCTGTAGCCAGGTAGACTGTGTGTGTATTTCCTGGTGAGCAGAAGGTCAGGTGTGCATTCTTCTCTTCTGAGAAGTGAGCATCCTGGCCTCCAGCTGAGCATGAAAAGTTGACAGTCAGTTCTTCTTTTTCCTAAAGATTTATTTATTTATTTCATGTATATGAGTGTACTGTAGCTGTACAGATGGTTGTGAGTCATGTAGTTGCTGGGAATTGAACTCAGGACCTCTGCTCACTTTGGCGCAAAGATTTATTTATTGTTATATTTACATATACAGTACAGTGTAGCTGTCTTCAGACACACCACAAGTGTCAGATCTCATTATGGATGGTTGTGAGCCACCATGTGGTTGCTGGGATTTGAACTCAGGACCTTTGGAAGAGCAGTCAGAGTCCTTAACCACTGAGCCATCTCACCAGCCTGATGCTCGGCTGTTATGTAGACCATATTCTGCTGATCTCCTGGAACAGGGAGGTTTTCGATTCCCTGGAGCTCCCCTCTCCAGAATGGATACATCTTCAAAGATATGGGGGAACCAGAGGCTATTTCAGAGCTCCCCATCCTAGCTCTGTGCCCTTTTCGGGGACCTTTGAAGTACACTAAGGGACGATGCACAAAAGATGACTTAATTGATTCTATATTCCTTCTTAACTTTGGTTGGACAAATGTTCCCATGGCCTCGGCTCCCCGCTTTCCGGATGCCTGTGTGCCTACAGTGCTGAAAGGTAATAGTCTCCCTTTCCCTCCCATCTGCTCTGGTGGTCTTTGTCCCTCAGAAACAATAAGCTGACTTTCAAGCAGCATTTCCACTCTGGTGCCCAAAGCCTAGCTTCTAGTCTATGGACCGAAGAGAATCTGTGTAGCTAGAATGTCTCCTCTGATGGAATTCACAGAAACTCTTCCCTCTCCCGCCAAATTCAGCATGTTCCCCCCTGGATCCCATGTAACTAGTTTGGATCTTGGTGAGAATCAGCAAAGGATCCTTACCCACAGAGGGCAAGGAGAGACCCCAGTCATTCCAGAGCTGTGCCCCCCTCCTTCTTCTCTCCCTCCTCCACCCCCTCCTGCTCCCCCGCCTCCTCCGGAACAGTCCACACACAGTCAGATAGGAAAGTACTTCCAGAAAGCCACATGCTTAGTTGGAGGAACTATCTAAGAAGGGACTACAGAAGACACATGGGGTTTGTTTAGCTCAAGGTCATGGTGGGCAAATTAAAGATGGCAGCCAAAGACACATCTGCGCATGTCCATTTTGAATCACAAACACGGTGGAGAAACGGGTTTCTGGGCATGCTCCGCTGGTGTTTTAAAATGATTGGCAGACCATCTCTGAGCATGCTCTGTTAGAGTCATATAGACCGTGGACTGGACTCCTTCTGGTATGTTCATTTTTAATTACAAAATTTTTTTTGTTCTTTTGTTGGTTTGTTTGTTTGGTTTTTTGTTTTATGTTTGTTTGTTTTTTCTTTTTTTGAGACAGGGTCTCACTATGTAGCCTGGCTGACAGTGAGTTTACTGTATAGATCGGGCTGGCCCTGAACTCACAGAAATCCACCTGGCTCTGCCTCCCAAGTGCTGAGATTAAAGGCATGCACCACCATGTCTAACTAATCACAAAATTTTGACTGAAAAAAAAAAGGTGGAAAAACATTTTGTAAGAGTCTGTCCCTAAAAATGCCTTTTTCGCTTAGTGGCTAATACAAGCTTCAGGGTGTGACAGAAACAAAAAGCCACCCTAGATCTAATTTTGCCAGACACATGCAGACAGAAAAAGTCTCATGGTCTGGGAAGATGGCTCAGTGGTCAATGCACTTGCTGGAAGAAAGCATTAAGAGTGCAAATCCTCAGAGCCAGTACTAAAGGCCAGTGGGCGGGGCTCTGCAGCCTGCCTGCAAGTCCAGCCTCAGAAGGCAGAGATTAAGGATCCAGGATCAAGCAGAGACCAGCCTAGCTCCTGCTCTGGAGCCAGCAAAGGAGGCCTTCCCTCTCCTCCCAGCACAGATGCAGACAAGCAGTTTGCCTGCTGCTCTCAGCCCACTAAATGTGGAGGTTAAGTCTCTGCTGGTCAAACAAGCCAGTTCAAACCGGATTAGATTAGAGTAAGTGCAGGGTTATCTGTGAATTCACTGGCCCGAAGGACCAAGGCCAGGGAAGTCTCCAGGAGGAGAGAAGGGAAGGGAGGGGTAAAGAGAAAGAGCTTGCATGGTCTGGTGAGGGGGAGAGAGGGGAAGGGAGGGAGGGAGAGGGAGGAGAAGAGAAGGAGAGAGAAAGAGGGAGGGAGAGGGAGGGAGGGAGAGGGAGGGAGGGAGACTGAGGGAGAGGGAGGGAGGGAGACGGAGGGAGGGCTAAGGAAGGGGGAGGGAAGGGGAAGGAAGGGGGAGGGAGAGGGAAGGAAGGGGGAAGGAAGGGGAGGGAAGGGGAGAGAGGGAGGGAAGGGGAGAGAGGGAGGGAGGGAAGAGGGGGAGGGAGGAGGGGTAGAGAAAGAAAGAAAGAAAGAAAGAAAGAAAGAAAGAAAGAAAGAAAGAAAGAAAGAAAGAAAGAAAGAAGGTAGGGAGGAAAGAAAGAGAAAGAGAGAGAGGAAGGAAGGAAGGAAGGAATGAAGGAAGGAAGGAAGGAAGGAAGGAAGGAAGGAAGGAAGGAAGGAAGGAAGGAAGGAAGGAAGACAGCTGTCTGGATTTTTAAGAAAAAGCATCCAGGGCAGCGGCCCAGGCTCTGGAGTGGAAAGTTGAGGGTTGGGGGCAGGGTTTACAAGGCAGGGACTGAGAGGTGTTGGGAGAACATGGAGGCCAGGCCTGTTTTGATTTGTAACATCTGCACCTCAGTCCCTTGCCCCGGGTCTGAAACCAAACCTGTACCCCTCCCACCCCGCCCTGGACTCTGCGGGGTCTCGGGAACCTCACAGAACCTCGGTCTTCATTCCCAAGGGCAAGTCACGACCTATTATAGATTCCGTTTTCCAACAAGTTCCCAGCCCCCAGAGCAGGCTCGGGGTGTTCTGTGGGGTTGTTGGGGAGCTCTGAGAATATAGGACGATGTAAATGAGCGTCCCGATGTGACTTTCGCCCTTTCTCCTCTTCAGTAGAGATGACCCCTGCTGTTCCTTGCAGTGAAGCAGCTCTGTCTCCCTCAACCCTCACGAGCCCTCTGAGCACTTCACAGCTAAGGAAGCTCTCATTCTGACCTGTCAACTCGCAGAGCATCGGTGTGTCCAGAGGCGCAGGGGAAGCCTGTGTGAGGGCGGTGCAGCATCACTAAACCAGGAGAGCAGCTGCGTGAGCCTCTGCAGGAGTTTCCCCACACCTTCTCTTCTGGGTCGTTCTCATCGTTTCTTTACTGCACACGAATCAATAGCTGAATGTTTGTTTCCTACATTCACAAAACAGCATTCGGAATTAATGCCGGGTGGAGGGGTGCTGGGAGTCATCTATAATTGTCAAATTAAAAAACGTTTGATTCCGTGTCTATGCAACGAGTACCGTGCGATTCTGTGTGGATTGAGGGCACCAGCTCAGCAGCTCATCTTTAACGGCTAAGCCGCCTTGCTGGCCCTCAAACAGAAATCCAAGAGCAGAAAGCCCTGTCTGTGTCTCCCTGTTCTCAGATGCTGGCCCAAGCCTAAGTAAGTGTGCTCTAAACCCGCCATGCTGGGCTTCCTGACTCCAGTGCAGCGCTCCCAGACTGCAGCAGGATGGCTGTGCAGGTCCTAACTTCTGATGTGTCAGTTCTTGGCGCTTGAGTGTCTGTCTGTGCCCCTTCTTATGCTTTTAATGAGAACAAGAGCCCCAAGATGAATCCTGGTATCCCCAGTCTCATGGCTCTGCCGCGACTCCCCTTGGCTTCTGGTAACATGTTTTACTGCCCCTCCCCTTTTTCGTTTTTTTAAAGACAGGGTTTCCCTGTGTATGCCTGGCTGTCCTGGACTCGCTGTGTAGAACAGGCTGGCCTTGAACTCACAGAGATCCACCTTCTTCTGCTTCCTGAGTGGTGAGATTAAAGGTAAGCTCCACCACCATTATTTCCTGTCTTTTAATACTTTAATTGGCAGAGAAAATGGACACATGTCCTGCACCTCTATTAAACAGTAGGTATGGAGAATCAGGAGTTGAGAGCCATTTTGACTATATAGTAAATTTCAAGCTAACCTGGAATACATGAAAATTTGTCTCAAAACAAACTACAAGAGGATGGCTCAGCGGTTAGGAACAGGACTCCTCAGGCTGGTGAAATGGCTCAGCGGTAAAAAGCACTGACTGCTCTTCCAAAGGTCCTGAGTTCAAATCCCAGCAACCACATGGTGGCTCACAACCATCTGTAATGGGATCAGATGACCTCTTCAGTACCCAGCATTCACAGGACAGCTCAGGACTGTCCCTAACTCCAGTTACAGAGCATCTTCTGCCTTCCTCTGGTCTCTGCTGGTACTACACACAGATGCAATACTTAAATCTGTGAAGGCAAATCACACAGATAAAACAAAAACATCTTAAAAAAATAAAGTGAGGTTCAAGGCTATGCCGGTTCTATGTACTGCTTTATCCTTGGCAACCACACTACTTTGGCTCCTAATAAGCTACAATTCAGAGCAACAAGGACGCTCATTAGAGCGGGCAGGCAGTGACCCAGTTTGCCTCAGGAGTCGGATTTCGGATTTCTTGTCCAATTTGGAGAAGGAAAAACAAACCTGAGTGCTCCACATTGTCGCTCTCTGCTCACTCCCTATAATGCAGGAAGCCGGACACAACGTGAGGGTTTGCACAGATACTGTTGCATGAATGCTGCCCCTCGACCTACACCCCCCTCAACTCCAATCCCCGGACACCCCAATCCTCACACCTCGCCGGTGCTCTCAGGAAGGCCATGAGATTCCTTATGGGAATCAGCCTTTTTATTTGACCTTGGAACCCTGGCTAGGGAAAAAAGCAGGCTAAATGCAGGGCATGCTGTCCACATAGGCGGCAGGCTCGTGATTTCCGTCTCCAGACAGGCACAGAGTGCAAAACTACAACTCCCACAATCCTTGGCGCTCTCCCCTTTCTTCTCCTCTCTCTTACCTAAGGAAATGCCAGCATCCTAAAACTATCTGCAAAGCCTTTTCAGTCTCCCAAATCATTCCTTAAATCAGACGTTTCTGCTAACTCCGTTTTACTGACAAGCACACCTCCTACCCCTCTGCTTCCTCGACACTACAACACCCAGAAGTCACTGCACCACTTTAAGACTACAATTGTGTTGCCTTGGAGACAGAGACAAGCTAGATGGCTGGTAGGGTGTTGGGGTTCTCTCTCTCTCTCTCTCTCTCTCTCTCTCTCTCTCTCTCTCTCTCTCTCTCTCTCTCTCCCTTCCTTTCTTCTTCCTTCTTTCTTCACTTATTCATTTTAATTCGTTTTTTTTAATGTCATATACAAGTTCTAAGTTTCTTTACAGCCTTTCTCATGCATTTTTCCATGGTTTTACTCTGGACTCCGCACCTGATTTTCTCCCCAATCCCCTTCCCCAGCCTTGTATCCTTTACCCCCAGTAGGGAAAAGAACACATTTCCGGGTGGCATGAGTGTCCTAAGGCAAGCCCCCTCCTCATTTCCTCTGCGTCCACTGGACAGCTGCGAGTTTGACAGGAGAGGCTAGTGTGGGCCTGCAAGGCGCGTTAGGCACGTTCCCGAGGGCCCAAGAGCTTCCCTGAGCGCTAAGTTTCAAGCCCCAGACAAAAGAGCCACCAGGCACTCCCAGCCCCACAGTCTGTACCCAGACTGAGGTGTGACAGGGCCCTGGTGGCAGGCATACCCTGCACCCTACCATAAACTTCTCCAATGCCGGATTGGGTTGCCCTTCCCCAGCTGTCTGTCCCCAGGAAATCTAATCCTTTTGGTGATCTGATAAAATAGCATCAGAAATCATCAGGGTTGCTCAAGAGGTTTGGGACAGCCTTTGCCCTTTAAGTTGGGATTTCTAGAAAATTTCCGGTTTATAATTTATAGTCTGTCCCCACGCAATCTAATCCTTTTGGTGACCTGGTCCTTTCACCCACTCTCCTGGCTTCTAGGTCTAACCCTCCTCCCTCCCCTCCTCCCTCCCCTCCTCCCTCCCCTCCTCCCTCTCCTCCTTCCTCTCCTCCTCCCTCTCCTCCTTTGACTTTACAACGTGTGGTTTAGGAGATACAAGCTAATTTTGTACGATGCGTTTTTTCTTCTTGTAAAGTGTTTCCAATATCTACCTATTTGTCTTTCCTCTGCAAAACTGTATTTCCTTATAATGTGGTATTCTTACATATTCTTTCGAGAGAAAACTCTCCCGTGTCTTCTCTTGTGAGGCTACACACTTAGACATACACGCAACACGAAAGATTTTCGAGTTACACCGTGTTGTTTAGGAATAACAAGATAATTTCGCCCGATACGGGATTTCCTTAAAACGTGATTTTCTGAAAAATTTTGACGAAAGAAAATTCTCCTATGGGTTCTCTTTTGAGGCTACATGATTAGACGTACATGCCACACCAAATCTTTTCGAGTTACAACGTGTGGTTTAGGAGATACAAGCTAATTTTGTACGATGCGTTATTAATTCTCATAAAGTGTTTCCAATAGGTACGTATTTGTCTTTACTCTACAACACTGTATTTCCTTATAATGTGGTATTCTTACATATTCTTTTGAGAGAAAACTCTCCTGTGCCTTCTCTTTTGAGGCTACACACGTAGACATACACGCAACACGAAAGCTTTTCGAGTTACAACATGTTGTTTAGGAATAACAAGATAATTTCGCACGATGCAGGATTTCCTTAAAACGTGATTTTCTGAAAAATTTTGACGAAAGAAAATTCTCCTATGGGTTCTCTTTTGAGGCTACATGATTAGACGTACATGCCACACCAAATCTTTTCGAGTAACAACGTGTGGTTTAGGAGATACAAGCTAATTTTGTACGATGCGTTATTTCTTCTCGTAAAGTGTTTCCAATAGGTACGTATTTGTCTTTAATCTACAACACTGTATTTCCTTATAATGTGGTATTCTTACATATTCTTTCGAGAGAAAACTCTCCTGTGACTTCTCTTTGAGGCTACACACGTAGACATACACGCAACACGAAAGCATTTCGAGTTACAACGTGTTGTTTAGGAATAACAAGATAATTTTGCACGATGCGGAATTTCCATAAAACGTGATTTTCTGAAAAATTTTGACGAAAGAAAATTCTCCTATGGGTTGTCTTTTGAGGCTACACGGTTAGACGTATACGCCACACCAAATCTTTTCGAGTTACAACGTGTGGTTTAGGAGATACAAGCTAATTTTGTACGATGCGTTATTTCTTCTTGTAAAGTGTTTCCAATACCTACCTATTTGTCTTTACTCTGCAAAACTATATTTCCTTATAATGTGGTATTCTTACATATTCTTTCGAGAGAAAACTCTCCTGTGCCTTCTCTTGTGAGGCTACACACTTACACATACACGCAACATGAAAGCTTTTCGAGTTACACCGTGTTGTTTAGGAAAACAAGATAATTTCGCACGATGTGGGATTTCCTTAAACGTGATTTTCTGAAAAATTTTGACGAAAGAAAATTCTCCTATGGGTTCTCTTTTGAGTCTACATGGTTAGACGTACATGCCACACCAAATCTTTTCGAGTTACAACGTGTGGTTTAGGAGTTAGAAGCTAATTTTGTACGATGCGTTATTTCTTCTCATAAAGTGTTTCCAATAGGTACGTATTTGTCTATACTCTACAACACTGTCTTTCCTTATAATGTGGTATTCACACATATTCTTTAAGGAGAAAACTCTCCTGTGCCTTCTCTTTTGAGGTTACACACATAGACATACAGGCAACACAAAAGCTTTTCGAGTTACAACGTGTTGTTTAGGAATAACAAGATAATTTCGCACGATGCGGGATTTCCTTAAAACGTGATTTTCTGAAAAATTTTGATGAAAGAAAATTCTCCTATGGGTTCTCTTTTGAGGCTACACGGTTAGACGTACACGCCACACCAATTTTTTTCGTGTTACAACGTGTGGTTTAGGAGATACAAGCTAATTTTGTACGATGCGTTATTTCTTCTTGTAAAGTGTTTCCAATAGGTACATATTTGTCTTTACAACACTGTATTTCCTTATAATGTGGTATTCTTACATATTCTTTCGAGAGAAAACTCTCCTGTGCCTTCTCTTGTGAGGCTACACACTTAGACATAACCGCAACACGAAAGCTTTTCGAGTTACACCTTGTTGTTTAGGAATAACAAGATAATTTCGCACCATGCGGGATTACCTTAAAACGTGGTTTTCTGAAAAATTTTGACGAAAGAAAATTCTCATATGGGTTCTCTTTTTTTAGGCTACATGGTTAGATGTACACGCCACACCAAATCTTTTCGAGGTACAACGTGTGGTTTAGGAGATACAAGCTAATTTTGTACGATGCGTTATTTCTTCTTGTAAAGTGTTTCAATACCTACCTCTTCGTCTTTACTCTGCAAAACTGTATTTCCTTATAATGTGGTATTCTTACATATTCTTTCGAGAGAAAACTCTCCTGTGCCTTCTCTTGTGAGGCTACACACTTAGACATACACGCAACACGAAAGCTTTTCGAGATACAAGGTGTTGTTTAGGAAAAACAAGATAATTTCGCACGATGCGGGATTTCCTTAAAACGTGATTTTCTGAAAAATTTTGACGAAAGAAAATTCTCCTATGGGTTCTCTTTTGATGCTACAGGGTTAGACATACGCGCCACACCAAATCTTTTCGAGTTACAACGTGTGGTTTAGGAGATACAAGCTAATTTTGTACGATGCGTTATTTCTTCTTATAAAGTGTTTCCAATACCTACCTATTTGTCTTTACTCTGCGAAACTGTATTTCCTAATAATGTGGTATTCTTACATATTCTTTCGAGAGAAAACTCTCCTGTGCCTTCTCTTTTGAGGCTATACACTTACACATACACACATCACGAAAGCTTTTCGAGTTACAACGTGTTGTTTAGGAATAACAAGATAATTTCGCATGATGCGGGATATCCTTAAAACATGATTTTCTGAAAAATTTTGACGAAAGAAAATTCTCCTATGGGTTCTCTTTTGAGGCTACACGGTTAGATGTACACGCCACACCAATTTTTTTCGTTTTACAACGTGTGGTTTAAGAGATACAAGCTAATTTTGTACGATGCATTATTTCTTCTTGTAAAGTGTTTCCATTACGTACGGATTTGTCTTTACTCTGCAAAACTGTATTTCCTTATAATGTGGTATTCTTACATATTCTTTCGAGAGAAAACTCTCCTGTGCCTTCTCTTGTGAGGCTACACACTTAGACATAACCGCAACACGAAAGCTTTTCGAGTTACACCGTGTTGTTTAGGAATAACAAGATAATTTCGCACGATGCGGGATTTCCTTAAAACGTGATTTTCTGAAAAATTTTGATGAAAGAAAATTCTCCTATGGGTTCTCTTTTGAGGCTACATGGTTAGACGTACACGCCACACCAAATCTTTTCGAGGTACAACGTGTGGTTTAGGAGATACAAGCTAATTTTGTGCCATGCGTTATTTCTTCTTGTAAAGTGTTTTCAATACCTACCTCTTTGTCTTTACTCTGCAAAACTGTATTTCCTTATAATGTGGTATTCTTACATATTCTTTCGAGAGAAAACTCTCCTGTGCCTTCTCTTTTGAGGCTACACACGTAGACATACACGCAACACGAAAGCTTTTCGAGATACAAGGTGTTGTTTAGGAATAACAAGATAATTTCGCATGATGCGGGATTTCCTTAAAACGTGATTTTCTGAAAAATTTTGACGAAAGAAAATTCTCCTATGGGTTCTCTCTTGAGGTTACATGGTTAGACGTACACGCCACACAAAATCTTTTCGAGTTACAACGTGTGGTTTAGGAGATACAAGCTAATTTTGTACGATGCGTTATTTCTTCTTGTAAAGTGTTTCCATTACGTACGGATTTGTCTTTACTCTGCAAAACTGTATTTCCTTATAATGTGGTATTCTTACATATTCTTTCGAGAGAAAACTCTCCTGTGCCTTCTCTTGTGAGGCTACACACTTAGACATACACGCAACACGAAAGCTTTTCGAGTTACACCGTGTTGTTTAGCAATAACAAGATAATTTCGCCCGATGCAGGATTTCCTTAAAACGTGATTTTCTGAAAAATTTTGACGAAAGAAAATTCTCCTATGGGTTCTCCTTTGAGGCTACATGGTTAGACATACACGCCACACCAAATCTTTTCGAGGTACAACGTGTAGTTTAGGAGATACAAGCTAATTTTGTACGATGCATTATTTCTTCTTGTAAAGTGTTTCCAATACCTACCTATTTGTCTTTACTCTGCAAAACTGTATTTCCTTATAATGTGGTATTCTTACATATTCTTTCGAGAGAAAACTCTCCTGTGCCTTCTCTTTTGAGGCTACACACGTAGACATACAGGCAACACGAAAGTTTTTCAAGTTACAACGTGTTGTTTAGGAATAACAAGATAATTTCGCACGATGCGGGATTTCCTTAAAACGTGATTTTCTGAAAAATTTTGACGAAAGGAAATTCTCCTATGGGTTCTCTTTTGAGGCTACATGGTTAGACGTACACGCCACACCAATTTTTTTCGAGTTATAACGTGTGGTTTAGGAGATACAAGCTAATTTTGTACGATGCGTTATTTTCTCTCATAAAGTGTTTCCAATACCTACCTATTTGTCTTTACTCTGCAAAACTGTATTTCCTTATAATGTGGTATTCTTACATATTCTTTCGAGAGAAAACTCTCCTGTGCCTTCTCTTTTGAGGCTACACACTTAGACATACACGCAACACGAAAGCATTTCGAGATACAAGGTGTTGTTTAGGAATGACAAGATAATTTCGCACGATGCGGGATTTCCTTAAAACGTGATTTTCTGAAAAATTTTCACGAAAGAAAATTCTCCTATGGGTTCTCTTTTGAGGCTACACGGTTAGACCTACACGCCACACCAAATCTTTTCGAGTTACAACGTGTGGTTTAGGAGATACCAGCTAATTTTGTACGATGCCTTATTTCTTCTTGTAAAGTGTTTCAATTACGTACGTATTTGTCTTTACTCTGCAAAACTGTATTTCCTTATAATGTGGTAATCTTACATATTCTTTCGAGAGAAAACTCTCCTGTGCCTTCTCTTGTGAGGCTACACACTTAGACATACACGCAACACGAAAGCTTTTCGAGTTACACTGTGTTGTTTAGGAATAACAAGATAATTTCCCATGATGCGGGATTTCCTTAAAACGTGATTTTCTGAAAAATTTTGACGAAAGAAAATTCTCTTATGGGTTCTCTTTTGAGGCTACATGGTTAGACGTACACGCCACACCAAATCTTTTCGAGGTACAACGTATGGTTTAGGAGATACTAGCTAATTTTGTACGATGCGTTATTTCTTCTTGCAAAGTGTTTTCAATACCTACCTCTTTGTCTTTACTCTGCAAAACTGTATTTCCTTATAATGTGGTACTCTTACATATTCTTTCGAGAGAAAACTCTCCTGTGCCTTCTCTTTTGAGGCTACACACTTAGACATACAAGCAACACGAAAGCTTTTCGAGATACAAGGTGTTGTTTAGGAATAAAAAGATAATTTCGTACGATGCGGGATTTCCTTAAAACGTGATTTTCTGAAAAATTTTGACGAAAGAAAATTCTCCTATGGGTTCTCTTTTAGGCTACACGGTTAGACGTACACGCCACACCAAATCTTTTCGAGGTACAACGTGTGGTTTAGGAGATACAAGCTAATTTTGTACGATGCGTTATTTCTTCTTGTAAAGTGTTTCCAATACCTACCTATTTGTCTTTACTCTGCAAAACTGTATTTCCTTATAATGTGGTATTCTTACATATTCTTTCGAGAGAAAACTCTCCTGTGCCTTCTCTTTTGAGGCTACACACTTAGACATACACGCAACACGAAAGCTTTTCGAGTTACAACGTGTTGTTTAGGAATAACAAGATAATTTCGCACGATGCGGGATTTCCTTAAAACGTGATTTTCTGATAAATTTTGACGAAAGAAAATTCTCCTATGGGTTCTCTTTTGAGGCTACACGGTTAGACGTACACGACACACCAATTTTTTTCGAGTTATAACGTGTGGTTTAGGAGATACAAGCTAATTTTGTACGATGCGTTATTTCTTCTCGTGAAGTGTTTCCAATACCTACCTATTTGTCTTTACTCTTCAAAACTGTATTTCCTTATAATGTGGTATTCTTACATATTCTTTCGAGAGAAAACTCTCCTGTGCCTTCTCTTTTGAGGCTACACACTTAGACATACAGGCAACACGAAAGCTTTTCGAGATACAAGGTGTTGTTTAGGAATAACAAGATAATTTCGCACGATGCGGGATTTCCTTAAAACGTGATTTTCTGAAAAATTTTGACGAAAGAAAATTCTCCTATAGGTTCTCTTTTGAGGCTACATGGTTAGACGTACACGCCACACCAAATCTTTTCGAGTTACAACGTGTGGTTTAGGAGATACAAGCTAATTTTGTACGATGCGTTATTTCTTCTTGTAAAGTGTTTCCATTACGTACGGATTTGTCTTTACTCTGCAAAACTGTATTTCCTTATAATGTGGTATTCTTACATATTCTTTCGAGAGAAAACTCTCCTGTGCCTTCTCTTGTGAGGCTACACACTTAGAAATACCCGCAACACGAAAGCTTTTCGAGTTACACCGTGTTGTTTAGGAATAACAAGAAAATTTCGCACGATGCGGGATTTCCTTAAAACGTGATTTTCTGAAAAATTTTGACGAAAGAAAATTCTCCTATGCGTTCTCCTTTGAGGCTACATGGTTAGACATACACGCCACACCAAATCTTTTCGAGGTACAACGTGTAGTTTAGGAGATACAAGCTAATTTTGTACGATGCATTATTTCTTCTTGTAAAGTGTTTCCAATACCTACCTATTTGTCTTTACTCTGCAAAACTGTATTTCCTTATAATGTGGTATTCTTACATATTCTTTTGAGAGAAAACTCTCCTGTGCCTTCTCTTTTGAGGCTACACACGTAGACATACACGCAACACGAAAGTTTTTCAAGTTACAACGTGTTGTTTAGGAATAACCAGATAATTTCGCACGATGCGGGATTTCCTTAAAACGTGATTTTCTGATAAATTTTGACGAAAGAAAATGCTCCTATGGGTTCTCTTTTGAGGCTACATGGTTAGAGGTACACGCCACACCAATTTTTTTCGAGTTATAACGTTTGGTTTAGGAGATACAAGCTAATTTTGTGCGATGCGTTATTTCTTCTCATAAAGTGTTACCAATACCTACCTATTTGTCTTTACTCTGCAAAACTGTATTTCCTTATAATGTGGTATTCTTACATATTCTTTCGAGAGAAAACTCTCCTGTGCCTTCTCTTTTGAGGCTACACACGTAGACATACACGCAACACGAAAGTTTTTCAAGTTACAACGTGTTGTTTAGGAATAACCAGATAATTTCGCACGATGCGGGATTTCCTTAAAACGTGATTTTCTGATAAATTTTGACGAAAGAAAATGCTCCTATGGGTTCTCTTTTGAGGCTACATGGTTAGAGGTACACGCCACACCAATTTTTTTCGAGTTATAACGTGTGGTTTAGGAGATACAAGCTAATTTTGTGCGATGCGTTATTTCTTCTCATAAAGTGTTACCAATACCTACCTATTTGTCTTTACTCTGCAAAACTGTATTTCCTTATAATGTGGTATTCTTACATATTCTTTCGAGAGAAAACTCTCCTGTGCCTTCTCTTTTGAGGCTACACACGTAGACATACACGCAACATGAAAGCTTTTCGAGTTACAACATGTTGTTTAGGAATAACAAGATAATTTCGCACGATGCGGGATTTCCTTAAAACGTGATTTTCTGAAAAATTTTGACGAAAGAAAATTCTCCTATGGGTTCTCTTTTGAGGCTACACGGTTAGACCTACACGCCACACCAAATCTTTTCAAGGTACAACGTGTGGTTTAGGAGATACAAGCTAATTTTGTATGATGCGTTATTTCTTCTTGTAAAGTGTTTTCAATACCTACCTCTTTGTCTTTACTCTGCAAAACTGTATTTCCTTTTAATGTGGTATTCTTACATATTCTTTCGAGAGAAAACTCTCCTGTGCCTTCTCTTTTGAGGCTACACACTTAGACATACACGCAACACGAAAGCTTTTCGAGATACAACGTGTTGTTTAGGAATAACAAGATAATTTCGGACGTTGCGGGATTTCCTTAAAACGTGATTTTCTGAAAATTTTTGAGGAAAGAAAATTCTCCTATGGGTTCTCTTTTGAGGCTACATGGTTAGACGTACACGCCACACCAAATCTTTTCGAGTTACAACGTGTGGTTTAGGAGATACAAGCTAATTTTGTACGATGCGTTATTTCTTCTTGTAAAGTGTTTCCATTACGTACGGATTTGTCTTTACTCTGCAAAACTGTATTTCCTTATAATGTGGTATTCTTACATATTCTTTTGAGAGAAAACTCTCCTGTGCCTTCTCTTGTGAGGCTACACACTTAGACATACACGCAACACGAAAGCTTTTCGAGTTACACTGTGTTGTTTAGGAATAACAAGATAATTTCCCATGATGCGGGATTTCCTTAAAACGTGATTTTCTGAAAAATTTTGACGAAAGAAAATTCTCTTATGGGTTCTCTTTTGAGGCTACATGGTTAGACGTACACGCCACACCAAATCTTTTCGAGGTACAACGTATGGTTTAGGAGATACTAGCTAATTTTGTACGATGCGTTATTTCTTCTTGCAAAGTGTTTTCAATACCTACCTCTTTGTCTTTACTCTGCAAAACTGTATTTCCTTATAATGTGGTACTCTTACATATTCTTTCGAGAGAAAACTCTCCTGTGCCTTCTCTTTTGAGGCTACACACTTAGACATACAAGCAACACGAAAGCTTTTCGAGATACAAGGTGTTGTTTAGGAATAAAAAGATAATTTCGTACGATGCGGGATTTCCTTAAAACGTGATTTTCTGAAAAATTTTGACGAAAGAAAATTCTCCTATGGGTTCTCTTTTAGGCTACACGGTTAGACGTACACGCCACACCAAATCTTTTCGAGGTACAACGTGTGGTGTAGGAGATACAAGCTAATTTTGTACGATGCGTTATTTCTTCTTGTAAAGTGTTTCCAATACCTACCTATTTGTCTTTACTCTGCAAAACTGTATTTCCTTATAATGTGGTATTCTTACATATTCTTTCGAGAGAAAACTCTCCTGTGCCTTCTCTTTTGAGGCTACACACTTAGACATACACGCAACACGAAAGCTTTTCGAGTTACAACGTGTTGTTTAGGAATAACAAGATAATTTCGCACGATGCGGGATTTCCTTAAAACGTGATTTTCTGATAAATTTTGACGAAAGAAAATTCTCCTATGGGTTCTCTTTTGAGGCTACACGGTTAGACGTACACGACACACCAATTTTTTTCGAGTTATAACGTGTGGTTTAGGAGATACAAGCTAATTTTGTACGATGCGTTATTTCTTCTCGTGAAGTGTTTCCAATACCTACCTATTTGTCTTTACTCTTCAAAACTGTATTTCCTTATAATGTGGTATTCTTACATATTCTTTCGAGAGAAAACTCTCCTGTGCCTTCTCTTTTGAGGCTACACACTTAGACATACAGGCAACACGAAAGCTTTTCGAGATACAAGGTGTTGTTTAGGAATAACAAGATAATTTCGCACGATGCGGGATTTCCTTAAAACGTGATTTTCTGAAAAATTTTGACGAAAGAAAATTCTCCTATAGGTTCTCTTTTGAGGCTACATGGTTAGACGTACACGCCACACCAAATCTTTTCGAGTTACAACGTGTGGTTTAGGAGATACAAGCTAATTTTGTACGATGCGTTATTTCTTCTTGTAAAGTGTTTCCATTACGTACGGATTTGTCTTTACTCTGCAAAACTGTATTTCCTTATAATGTGGTATTCTTACATATTCTTTCGAGAGAAAACTCTCCTGTGCCTTCTCTTGTGAGGCTACACACTTAGAAATACCCGCAACACGAAAGCTTTTCGAGTTACACCGTGTTGTTTAGGAATAACAAGAAAATTTCGCACGATGCGGGATTTCCTTAAAACGTGATTTTCTGAAAAATTTTGACGAAAGAAAATTCTCCTATGCGTTCTCCTTTGAGGCTACATGGTTAGACATACACGCCACACCAAATCTTTTCGAGGTACAACGTGTAGTTTAGGAGATACAAGCTAATTTTGTACGATGCATTATTTCTTCTTGTAAAGTGTTTCCAATACCTACCTATTTGTCTTTACTCTGCAAAACTGTATTTCCTTATAATGTGGTATTCTTACATATTCTTTTGAGAGAAAACTCTCCTGTGCCTTCTCTTTTGAGGCTACACACGTAGACATACACGCAACACGAAAGTTTTTCAAGTTACAACGTGTTGTTTAGGAATAACCAGATAATTTCGCACGATGCGGGATTTCCTTAAAACGTGATTTTCTGATAAATTTTGACGAAAGAAAATGCTCCTATGGGTTCTCTTTTGAGGCTACATGGTTAGAGGTACACGCCACACCAATTTTTTTCGAGTTATAACGTGTGGTTTAGGAGATACAAGCTAATTTTGTGCGATGCGTTATTTCTTCTTATAAAGTGTTACCAATACCTACCTATTTGTCTTTACTCTGCAAAACTGTATTTCCTTATAATGTGGTATTCTTACATATTCTTTTGAGAGAAAACTCTCCTGTGCCTTCTCTTTTGAGGCTACACACTTAGACATACACGCAACACGAAAGCTTTTCGAGATACAAGGTGTTGTTTAGGAATAACAAGATAATTTTGCACGATGCGGGATTTCCTTAAAACGTGATTTTCTGAAAAATTTTGACGAAAGAAAATTCTCCTATGGGTTCTCTTTTGAGACTACACGGTTAGACGTACACGCCACACCAAATCTTTTCGAGTTACAACGTGTGGTTTAGGAGATACAAGCTAATTTTGTACGATGCGTTATTTCTTCTTGTAAAGTGTTTCCAATACCTACCTATTTGTCTTTACTCTGCAAAATTGTATTTCCTTATAATGTGGTATTCTTACATATTCTTTGGAGAGAAAACTCTCCTGTGCCTTCTCTTTTGAGGCTACACACTTATACATACATGCAACAGGAAACCTTTTCGTGATACAAGGTGTTGTTTAGGAATAACAAGATAATTTCGCACGATGCGGGATTTCCTTAAAACGTGATTTTCTGAAAAATTTTGACGAAAGAAAATTCTCCTATGGGTTCTCTTTTGAGGCTACACGGTTAGACGTACACGCCACACCAATTTTTTTCGAGTTATAACGTGTGGTTTAGGAGATGCAAGCTAATTTTGTACGATGCGTTATTTCTTCTCGTAAAGTGTTTCCAATACCTACCTATTTGTCTTTACTCTGCAAAACTGTATTTCCTTATAATGTGGTATTCTTACACATTCTTTCGAGAGAAAACTCTCCTGTGCCTTCTCTTTTGAGGCTACACACTTAGACATACATGCAACAGGAAACCTTTTCGTGATACAAGGTGTTGTTTAGGAATAACAAGATAATTTCGCACGATGCGGGATTTCCTTAAAACGTGATTTTCTGAAAAATTTTGACGAAAGAAAATTCTTCTATGGGTTCTCTTTTGAGGCTACATGGTTAGACGTACATGCCACACCAAATCTTTTCGAGGTACAACGTGTGGTTTAGGAGATACAAGCTAATTTTGTACGATGCGTTATTTCTTCTTGTAAAGTGTTTCCATTACGTACGGATTTGTCTTTACTCTGCAAAACTGTATTTCCTTATAATGTGGTATTCTTACATATTCCTTCGAGAGAAAACTCTCCTGTGCCTTCTCTTTTGAGGCTACACACTTAGACATACACGCAACACGAAAGCTTTTCGAGATACAAGGTGTTGTTTAGGAATAACAAGATAATTTCGCACGATGCGGGATTTCCTTAAAACGTGATTTTCTTTAAAATTTTGACGAAAGACAATTCTCCTATGGGTTCTCTTTTGAGGCTACACGGTTAGACATACACGCCACACCAATTTTTTTCGAGTTATAACGTGTGGTTTAGGAGATACAAGCTAATTTTGTACGATGCGTTATTTCTTCTCGTAAAGTGTTTCCAATACCTACCTATTTGTCTTTACTCTGCAAAACTGTATTTCCTTATAATGTGGTATTCTTACATATTCTTTCGAGAGAAAACTCTCCTGTGCCTTCTCTTTTGAGGTTACACACGTAGACATACACGCAACAGGAAAGCTTTTCGAGTTACACCGTGTTATGCCGGTTCTATGCACTGCTTTATCCTTGGCAACCACACTAATTTGGCTCCTAATAAGTTAGAATTCAGAGCAACAAGGACGCTCGTTAGAGCGGGCGGGCAGTGACCCAGTTTGCCTCAGGAGTCGGATTTCGGATTTCCTGCCCAATTTGGAGAAGGAAAAACAAACCTGAGTGCTCCACATTGTCGCTCTCTGCTCACTCCCTATAATGCAGGAAGCCGGACACAACATGAGGGTTTGCACAGATACTGTTGCACGAATGCTGCCCCTCGACCTATACCCCCCTCAACTCCAATCTCCCGACACCCCAATCCCCACACCTCGCCGGTGCTCTCAGGAAGGCCATGAGATTCCTTATGGGAATCAGCCTTTTTAGTTGACCTTGGAACCCTGGCTAGGGGAAAAAGCAGGCTAAATGCAGGGCATGCTGTCCACATAGGCGGCAGGCTCGTGATTTCCGTCTCCAGACAGGCACAGAGTGCAAAACTACAACTCCCACAATCCTTGGCGCTCTCCCCTTTCTTCTCCTCTCTCTTACCTAAGGAAATGCCAGCATCCTACAACTATCTGCAAAGCGTTTTCAGTCTCCCAAACCATTCCTTGAATCAGACGTTTCTGCTAACTCCGTTTTACTGACAAGCGCACCTCCTACCCCTCTGCTTCCTCGACACTACAACACCCAGAATTCGCTGCACCACTTTAAGGCTACAATTGTGTTGCCTTGGAGACAGAGACACACTAGAAGGCTAGTAGGGTATTGGGGTTCTCTCTCTCTCTCCTCCTTCCTTTCTTTTTCTTTCTTTCTTTACTTATTCATCTTAATTTGTTTTTTTAATGTCAGTATACAAGTTCTAAGTTTCTTTATGGCCTTTCTCATGCATTTTTCCATGGTTTTACTCTGTACTCCGTGCCTGATCTTCTCCCCAAACCCCTTCCCCAGCCTTGTATCCTTCACCCCCAGTAGGCAAAATAACACATTTCCGGGTGGTATGAGTGTCCTAAGGCAAGCCCCCTCCTCATTTCCTCTGCCTCCACTGGACAGCTGCGAGTTTGACAGGAGAGGCTAGTGTGGGCCTGCAAGGCACGTTAGGCACGTTCCCGAGGGCCCAAGAGCGTTCCTGAGCGCTAAGTTTCAAGCCCCAGACAAAAGGGCCACCATGCTCTCCCAGCCCCACAGTCTGTACCGAGACTGAGGTGTGACAGGGCCCTGGCGGCAGGCACACCCTGCACTCTACCCTAAACTTCTCCAATGCTGGATTGGGTTGCCCTTCCCCAGCTGTCTGTCCCCAGGCAATCTAATCCTTTTGGTGACCTGATAAAGTAGCATCAGAAATCATCAGGGTTGCTCAAGAGGTTTAGGACAGCCTTTGCCCTTTAAGTTGGGATTTCTAGAAAATTTCCGGTTTATAGTTTGGGAGGGAGTAAGGCCTTAATAAGCAGTGTTAACTGTGCTGTGCAGAGTCTTCAATTACACTCCAAGGCGGGACGCGCCTGTTCTCATGTGTCCAGCATTCCCCATCGCTTTCTTAAACAGCCACAGAAGAAAATGTGCCCTGCCTCTCAGGGTCACGAGGTCTCCAGACCTGAGACAGCGAGGGGTAGCAACGCCCTTCCTCCAGGTTCTGGGCGTGGACAACCAGAGTCCCAGGCGGAAGCCTAAGGTTGGCGGTACAAACTCGCGGTTGCGCATGGCGTGAAGCGTGTGGAAGCCCGTGAGCCTGAGGTGTGGGACGCTGGGAGAAGCACCCCGGAATGGAGGCGTGCGGTGTGGACGCAGAAGCGCACGGCGGAGCTGCTCGAAAAAGCGCTTCGCGTCGGAGCGCGCACTCCTGTCCACAGAACAGGTCGCCCCTCTGCACTATGCCCTGTCTATGATAAGATAAGGATTCGAACCGAATCGAACCGAATCGAACCGAATCGAACGGATTCGAACCGATTCGAACCGAATCGAACCGATTCGAACCGAATCGAACCGAATCGAACCGAATCGAACCGAATCGAACCGAATCGAACCGATTCGAACCGAATCGAACCGATTCGAACCGAATCGAACCGATTCGAACCGAATCGAACCGAATCGAACCGAATCGAACCGAATCGAACCGAATCGAACCGAATCGAACCGAATCGAACCGAATCGAACCGAATCGAACCGAATGGAACCGAATCGAATCGACAGGTGTGGCGGAATTTATTGTGGATGCTCACCATTCCTCCCTAGAGAATCAGAGAGGTTGGTAGTGTGGCTCAGTCCAGAAATATAATTCTCAGTCTAATTTAGGGTTTTACTGCAGACACCATGACAATGGCAAGTCTTATAAATGACAGCATTTAGTTGGGGCCGGCTTACAGGGTCAGAGCTTCAGTCCATTTTCATCAAGGCAGGAGCATGGCAGCATCCAGGCAGGCATGGTGCAGGAGGAGCTGAGAGTTCCACCTCTTGTGCCAAAGGCAGCTAGCAAAAGATTAACTTCCAGGAAGCTAGGACTAGGGCATTAAAGCCCACACCCACAGCGACACATTTACTCCAACAAGGCCACACCTTAGTGCCACCTCCTGGGCCAAGCATATACAAACCTCACTCAGTCCAAGGTACAGGTCCATGCGCCCAGGGAGCCACTGATGTCAGCCTGGGGATTCCAAAGGTGAGGACCCTGGGGTTTTGATGTCCAAGGTTAGGAAATAAAGGACATCACAGATGCAAGGGAGCAAAGATTTTCCCTTCCCCTGCTGGCCTGCAGAACAGTGTAGACACCTGCAGACACTCCCAGGGCCACACAATCATTCAAAGCAAATGCTAAACCACTGAGCTTTCGTCAAGGAAGTGCATTGACCACTGAGCCATCTTCCCAGACCAGGAGACTTTTTCTGTCTGCATGTGTCTGGCAAAATTAGATCTAGGGTGGCTTTTTGTTTCTGTCACACCCTGAAGCTTGTATTAGCCACTAAGCGAAAAAGGCATTTTTAGGGACAGATTCTTACAAAATGTTTTTCCACCTTTTTTTTTTTCAGTCAAAATTTTGTGATTAGCTAGACATGGTGGTGCATGCCTTTAATCTCAGCACTTGGGAGGCAGAGCCAGGTGGATCTCTGTGAGTTCAGGGCCAGCCCGATCTATACAGTAAACTCACTGTCAGCCAGGCTACATAGTGAGACCCTGTCTCAAAACAAACAAACAAACAAACAAACAAACAAAAAACAAAAAACAAAAACCCAACCAACCAAACAAACAAAAGAACAAAAAAATTTTTTTTGTAATTAAAAATGAACATGCTAGAAGGATTCCAGTCCACGGTCTATATGATGGGAACAGAGCATGCTCAGAGATGGTCTGCCAATCATCTTAAAACACCAGCAGGGCATGCCCAGAAACCGTTTCTCCACTGTGTTTGTGATTCAAAATGGACATGCGCAGATGTGTCTTTGGCTGCCATCTTTAATTTGCCCACCATGACCTTGAGCTAAACAAACCCCATGTGTCTTCTGTAGTCCCTTCTTAGATAGTTCCTCCAACTAAGCATGTGGCTTCCCGGAAGTGCTTTCCTATCTGACTGTGTGTGGACTGTTCCGGAGGAGGCGGGGGAGGAGGAGGGGGAGGAGGAGGGAGAGAAGAAGGAGGGGGGCACAGCTCTGGAATGACTGGGGACTCTCCTTGCCCTCTGTGGGTAAGGATCCTTTGCTGATTCTCACCAAGATCCAAACTAGTTACATAGGATCCAGGGGGGAACATGCTGAATTTGGCGGGAGAGGGAAGAGTTTCTGTGAATTCCATCAGAGGAGACATTCTAGCTACTCAGATTCTCTTCGGTCCATAGACTAGAAGCTAGGCTTTGGGCACCAGAGAGGAAATGCTGCTTGAAAGTCAGCTTATTGTTTCTGAGGGACAAAGACCACCAGAGCAGATGGGAGGGAAAGGGAGACTCTTACCTTTCAGCACTGTAGGCACACAGGCATCCGGAAAGAGGGGAGCCGAGGCCATGGGAACATTTGTCCAACCAAAGTTAAGAAGGAATATAGAATCAATTAAGTCATCTTTTGTGCATCGTCCCTTAGTGTACTTCAAAGGTCCCCGAAAAGGGCACAGAGCTAGGATGGGGAGCTCTGACATAGCCTCTGGTTCCCCCATCTCTTTGAAGATGTATCCATTCTGGAGAGGGGAGCTCCAGGGAATCGAAAACCTCCCTGTTCCAGGAGATCAGCAGAATATGGTCTACATAACAGCCGAGCATCGGGCTGGTGAGATGGCTCAGTGGTTAAGGACTCTGACTGCTCTTCCAAAGGTCCTGAGTTCAAATCCCAGCAACCACATGGTGGCTCACAACCATCCATAATGAGATCTGACACTTGTGGTGTGTCTGAAGACAGCTACACTGTACTGTATATGTAAATATAACAATAAATAAATCTTTGCGCCAGAGTGAGGAGAGGTCCTGAGTTCAATTCCAGGCACAGATGCAGACAAGCAGTTTGCCTGCTACTCTCAGCCCACTAAATACTGAGGTTAGATCTCTGCTGGTCAAACAAGCCAGTTCAAACCGGATTAGATTAGAGTAAGTGCAGGGTTATCAGTGAATTCACTGGCCCAAAGGACCAAGGCCAGGGAAGTCTCCAGGAGGAGAGAAGGGAAGGGAGGGGTAAAGAGAAAGAGCTTGCATGCTCAGGGGAGGGGGAGAGAGGGGAAAGGAGGGAGGGAGAGGGAGGAGGAGAGAAGGAAGGAAAGGGAGGGAGGGAGGAGGAGAGAGGGAGGGGAGAGAGGAGAGAGGAAGGAGGAGGAGGGAGGAGGGGGAGGGAGGAGGGGGAGGGAAGGGGAAGGACTGGGTAGGGAGAGGGAAGGAAGGGGAAGGAAGGGGAGGGAGGGAGGAGGAGAGAGGGGTAGGGAGGGGGAAGGATGCTGAGAGAGGGAGAGAGGGAGAGAGGGAGGGAGGAGGGGGAGAGAAAGAAAGAAAGAAAGAAAGGAGGAAAGAAAGAGAAAGAGAGATAGGAAGGAAGGAAGGAAGGAAGACAGCTGTCTGGATTATTACGGAAAAGCATCCAGGGCAGCGGCCCAGGCTCTGGAGTGGAAAGTTGAGGGTTGGGGGCAGGGTTTGCAAGGCAGGGACTGATAGGTGTTGGGAGAACATGGAGTCCAGGCCTGTTTTGATTTGTAACATCTGCACCTCAGTCCCTTGCCCCGGGTCTGAAACCAAACCTGTACCCCTCCCACCCCGCCCTGGACTCTGCGGGGTCTCGGGAACCTCGGTCTTCATTCCCAAGCGCGCAGCACGACCTATTATAGATTCCGTTTTCCAACAAGTTCCCAGCCCCCAGAGCCTGATGTTGTTTTTGCTTTCTGATTATGGCATTGTCCTCATGACCCGTCCGACTCGAAGTCCTGCGCTGCATCTGTCATCTCCGCCACCCATGCCGTGCCATCTCGCCTGGTCCTGATGCCGGCAGGAATCCTGGGTAAGTGTGTGAGTCACGTCGCATGGGCTGAGCAGTTCAATGGAAAACTTAGGAGCATGAATTCATAGGCTGGGGACAGGTTTAGTGCTGGGCCTTCCATCCCGCACTCGGAGGCGGAGGCGGAGGCAGAGGCGGAGGAGGAGGCGGAGGCGGAGGCAGAGGCGGAGGCAGAGGCGGAGGCGGGGTCTCTGAGCTCAGGCCAGCCTGACTGCAGGCTAGAAAGATGCTCTCCAAAATTAAAATTATGGGTTGCACTCAAGGTGGTCTTTTGACCTCCACACACGAACTACAGTCCATGCACACACACACACACACACACACACACACACACACACACCACTCAAACATATGCATGTTTTTTTAATTTTTATTTTTCTCGCATACATTACATCCTGAAGAGTTTCCCATCGGTCCACTCTTCCCAGTAACCTCTCCCACCACCCGTCCGTCCCAGATCAACATCTACTCTGCTTCCCTTTAAAAAAAAAAAATAGAGAGCAGGATATCTGTTGACTATGGCCTAACAATGCACAGCGAGTCTGGGCACAGCCTTCAGGTCCCAGTTGGGCATGGCAGCCCAGTGAGGACCAGGAAAAAGGTCCAAAGTGCAGGCAGTGTCAGACACACCCGACTCCCGCCCGCCGGAGCCCACCAGAAAGCCCAGCTACAGCGGTGGTGCTCGCCTGTAATCCCAGCACTCTGGGAGGCAGAGGCAGGCAGATTTCTGAGTTCGAGACCAGCCTGGTCTACAGAGTGAGTTCCAGGACAGCCAGGGCTATACAGAGAAACCCTGTCTCGAAAAAACAAATCCAAAAAACCAAAAAACAAGAAAAAAAAAAGAAGAAGAAAAAGAAAAGAAAGCCAAGCTACACAACCACAACATGCAGTGGACCTAGCTGAGATCCACACAGTCTCTCTGAGCCCCACTTAGTCGGTTCTGTGGGCTGTATTCTGCGGGGTCCTCCACCCCTCCGGCCCCTACAATCCTTCCTCGCGCCTCCTCTGAGGGGCTCCTCTGGCTCTGCTGGATGTTAGGCTGTGGTCTGCGCATGTGAGCCCGGCAGTTGCTGTCTGCGGGTATAGCCGAGATTCATTAGCAATCATTTCATCGGCTTTCCCCAGGCATGTCTGGCGCTACCCTGGGTCCTTGGGTTTGGTTCTTGGCCTTCCAAGCGGTGTCAGGCATAAGGTCATCGATGGATGTCAGAGGGTTCCCACGGCACTGCGCCCACCCCTAAATGCCCTCTCCCCTTCCGTTTCTTCCATCCCACAACCACCCGATCCCTCCAGTTCCTGTCCCTATTTGCCCCCAGTCCACCCCCAAATTCTATTCTAGTTCCCCTTCTTAGAAAGGCCCACTTCTCACCTCCCCCCCGCACGTCCTTCTTGTTACTTAGCTTCTCTGGCTCTCTCGATGGTAGCGCGGTTATCCTCTCGTTAACAGCTACTGTCCACTTACCAGTCAGCACGCACCATGTTTGCCTCTCCGGGTCATCTCACTCCGGGTGACCTCACTCTTTTCTACTTCCATCCATTTGCCTGCGAATTTCTTAGTGTTCCAATGGAATATTACTCAGCTGTTAAAAAGAGTCTATGTACCATATTTTCTTTATCCATTATTCAGTTGCGGGACATCTAGGATTTGACTTTCCAGCTATTATGAATAAAACTGCAATATGGCCATTCCTCAGAAAACTGGGAATCGAGCTCCCTCAACACCCAGCTATATATAAGGCATATACCTAAAGGACACTGTATCCTACCACAAGGACACTTGTTCAACCGTGTTCATTGCAGCTTTATTCATAATAGCTACATATGCATAAAAACATTTATTTATTTTATGTATATGAGTGCACTGTCGCTGTCTTCATGCACACCAGAAGAGGGCATCAGATCCCACTACAGATGGGTGTGAACCACCATGTGGTTGCTGGGAATTGAACTCAGGACCTCTGGAAGAGCAGTCAGTGCTCTTAACCACGGAGCCATCTCTCCAGCCCAACATGTGCATTTTTAAAGGGGTTGGGGGCTACAAACTGGCTCAGGAGGTAGAAGGTGTAGCTGCTGGACGACCTGGCTTTTCCCAGAGACATACAAGGTGAGAGACCCAACTCCAGCCAGTTGTCCTGTGCCCTCCATGCGTGTTCCGCAGCACAAGCAACTCCTCCCTTTTAAAAATAAAGAACAGGGTAGGGGCTGGAGAGCTGGCTCAGGAGTTAGGCACGTCAACTACTTTTAGAGGATCAGAGTTCAATTCCCAACAGTCCTGTTCAGCTGCCCATAACTGCTTAGATCTCCAACTCCAGGGGATCTGCTGCCCTCTCCTGGTGCCTTCAGGCACTACACTCACAAGCACACACCCACACAGAGACACATAATTAAAAATAAAAATATTAAATCTTGGGGGGGGGGCAGGAACTACAAGACAGATGACTCCTCAAACAACATTGGAGGTTGACCCTTGACCTCAGTATACACACATATATATCTTCATACACCTGAGCACAAGCATACACATAGAGGATTGGTAAGGTCTTTTTAGCACAATGATAGAAGTCCAAAGACAGAACTACTTCAGAGTCTAGCAGGAATGTACTGTCTGAAAAACCTGTACTGTTGGGTCACATTCTCCTTCAATACTGAAGTGCATACACTCCAGCAGACCATGACATCATATGGATACCGGCACCACCTCAGTTTGAGGGCATCCATTCTCTAATGTTTGTTCAGTGATGAAATTGCCTACTGCTTGGTGTTCAGCCCACACTGGGAGGAAACAGTGCCTTATTACATTGAGCTGGGTCAGAGAGTTTAGATTATTTTTATTTTTATTTATTTTTTGGTTTTTTGGATTTGTTTTTTTAGAGTCAGGGTTTCTTTGTGTAGCGCTGGCTGTCCTGGAACTCACTCTGTAGACCAGGCTGGCCTTGAACTCAGAAATCTGCCTGCCTCTGCCTCCCAAGTGCTGGGATTATACGCGAGTGTCACCACCGCCTGGCAGGGTTGAGATTATTAAAGAAACTCTAAATCAGTGGTTCAAAAACTTCCTGTGCCAAAACCCTTTAATACAGCTCTTCATGTTCTGGTGACCCCGACCGTAAAGTGATTTCCTATCTGTAATTTTCTACTGTTATGAATTGTAATGAAATATCTGCCATGCACAGTATTTGATATCTGACCCCTGAAGGGTCGGGGCCCACAGGAGGTCGAGAACCCGTACTCTCAGTGATGTCGACACTGCCTGGTGGGTGGGCTCCTCTTCTCTAATAGTTAGAGGATGGAAAGACAAGAGAACAGTTGGGCACACAGCGGAGGTTTAGTGGCCGATGTCACAGATTTATTGGGTGAAGAAGGGACTCTGCCGAGCCTGCCAGCTCTGCGGGGTTAGGTTTTTATTTGGGTTTAGAGTGTCTCATTTGGTCGCTCTTCTCTCCTGTGTTATTCGTGTGGAGTTACCTATGTGTTCCTTCTAGGGCAGGGACTGGGTCTCTGTCTGTGTCCACCAGCCCGGAAATACCGGATTGGTTGGCTCGTTAGGGTCAGCGCATACATCCCGACCTCCTTTTAAGTGTGATAAGTCCAGAAAGATGCACCTCATGCAAGGGGAAATGGGAATACAAATCAGAGAAGGGGAGACCGCTGGGGACAAAAGCCACAAAGAAATGGAAGTTCATTCTATATTGTTGGGGCAAAAATCCATTAAAAAACCAAACTGGGCTTGTCATGGCCCCTCCCCCAGCTGTCCTATGGCCCCTCCCCCAGCCATCCTATGGCCCCTCCCCCAGCCATCCTATGGCCCTTCCCCCAGTTGTTCTACGACCCCTCCCCCAGCTGTCCTATGGCCCCTCCCCCAGCTGTCCTATGGCCCTTCCCCCAGCTGTCCTATGGCCCCTCCCCCAGCTGTCCTATGGCTCCTCCCCCAGCTGTCCTATGGCCCCTCCCCCAGCTGTCCTATGGCCCCTCCCCCAGCATCCTAAAAGGCCTTGGCCTTCTGGCTAAGGTACTATAGCCTCACTCTCCTGTACTTGGCTGGGAAAGTCCACTCACTGTGGATTTTTTTCTTCTCTTTTGATCGGTGTGTGTTGACATCATTTGTTTTTATTTTGTTTTGTCTCCTCCCTCAGGGTTAATGAGCAGATTGTCCAGGGACGGTAAGTGTGAATCTCTGCTCACAAGGAGCGACACAGCTTCACAATGCCTTATGCTTTGTTTATTTGGTTCTAAATTTAAAATAAAAAAGTTTATGTTGGGTGGTGGTACACCCCTTTAATCCCAGCTCTTGGGAGGCAGAGGCAGGAGGATCTCTGTGTTTATGGCCAGCCTGGTCTACAGAGTGAATTCCAGGACAGCCAGGGCTACACAGAGAAACCTTGTCGCAAAAAAAGAAAAAGTTATACTGAACATGCACCCATGCCAAGGCATGCGGGAGTCAGATACCTTGCAGGAGCTGGTTTCCTTTCTCCACTGCTTGGGTCCTAGGAATAGAACTCAGATCTTCAGACTTGCTAGAAGGCACCTTCACATGCTGGCCCATATTTCTGTCCCAATTGTGTGTGTGTGTGTGTGTGTGTGCGCGCGCACATGTATGTGTATGCATGTGTGCACATGTGTCTGCGTGTGTGCATAACTGTGTGCATGCGTGTGTGCACACGTGTGTGTGTGTGCGCGTGTGTGTGTGTGTGTGTGTGTGTGTGTGTGTGTGTACGCGAGTGTGCGTGCGCATGCAAAGAACAGGGGTGGACATTGCTGTCCGGTTCTACTTCTTTCCGTCTTACTTCCGTGAGACAGCATCTCTCACTCAACCTAGAGCTCGCTGTTTTTCCTGTTGGTTCTGGTCAGTAAGTGCCTGGGATTCTTCTGTCTCTGAATCTTCACACTATTGGGAATACAGACGTAGGTGGCCATAGCCAGCTTTTCATATAGGTGCCACAAGGATCAGAACTTAGATCCCCACACTTGCAAAGCGAGAGCCCTTCCCCACCTACCCGCCTCCCAAGCCTTCTGTCTCTAATAGCAATCTTGTGGGGCACTGATAGATATAATGCTAGATTACACACACACACACACACACGCACACACACACACACATATATAAATCAGAGGTTCCTAATATTTCCACCCTCTAAGACACGTAGGTCCTCATGTTGTTGCGACCCCCCCAACCAAAAAACGATTTTGTTGCTACTTCATAGCTGCAGTTTTGCTACTGTTTCAAGTTGTAATGTAAATATCTGAAATGCGGGATCCCTGATATGAAACCCCCAAATGGCTTTCAGCCCACAGGTTGAGAACCACTGGCATAAAGCATTAGGATAGAACAGCAGTCCCTTAATGTCTGTACAATTAGCTTGGAGTTGAGAGTGGGCAAGGTCAGAGTCGTCGGAAACAAAGTAGCAACTGACAAAAGTTTAGCAACCAGGCAGCAAAATGGCTCGCTGGGCAGAAGGCCCTGGCTGTGGAGCCTGAAGACCTGATTCCAGGCCTCAGGACCTACGAAGCAGAAAGAGAGTTAAACCTGGCAAGTCACACCCCTAACTCTGCCATTGAGGAGGCCAGCATGGGCTACGTAGTGAGTACCAGGCTATAGCTGTTACTTGTCTCATGCTGTGACAGAATACTCTGCTCTTAGGAAAGGAAGGGTCTGTTTAGTTCACAGGGGGTGGGGTGGCCTGGTGGGGAAAACATGATGACATACTATTATATGCTCTTGTGTGTGTGTGTTCAGTGTGTGTGTGTGTTGTCCAGGACGGCTCTAGTGTTAATAGTGACACCTCTCATTCTGGGATCCTCTGTAGGAACGTTGGTTGTTCTGCTTTGATTCCTGTTGGTGCGGGTGTGTGTGTGTGTGGGGGGGCAAGATCTCCCTAAATGATGGCACATGCCCTTAGTTCCAGCACTCGGGAACAGAGGAAGGCAGATCTTTGGTGTACAAATCGAGTTCCAGGACAGCCAGGATCACACAGAGAAACCCTGTCTGAAAACAAAAAACAAACAAACAAACAACAACAACAAAAAAAAAAAACAAGAGAGAGAGAGAGAGAGAGAGAGAGAGAGAAAGCGAGCTAGTCTTGAACACCCAGTCCATCTTCCTGTGCCCCCGAGTCATGGATCACAGACGTACACCACCTGAATTTGATTCCGTCCTGTGTATGTGCACGTATGCGGGTGTGCACGCAGCTGTGCACCCGTGGAGACCAGAGGTCAGTGCTGGATGTCTTTTTCAGTCACTCTCCACATTATTTTTTCTTGAGACAGCCTTTCTTCAGGGAACCTGGAGTTCACCGTTTCCTTTCCGTTTCTTTTACATTTATTTATTTTTATTTTATGTGTTTGCATGTTTTGCCTGCTTGAGTGTCTGCGAACCATGCACATGCAGTACCCATAGTGGCCAGACGAGGGGATCAGATGCCCTGGAGCTGGAGTTACAGGAACTTGCAAGCCACCCTGTGGGTGCTGGGAATGAGAACTTCCGGCTGGCAAAAGCCAGTGCTCTTCTCTGCTGAGCCATCTCTCCAAGCCTTCCTGATGTTGTTTTTATGAGGAAATGTCGGAAGAGGCTCACGCAGCTAGGAGGTGAAAGAACCAAGATTTAAACACAGATCCTGTTTGGTGTGCAACACCACTCTGGCTCTTAGAAAGGTACCCACAGGTCTTGGCCCCATCTAGCAGTAATCTCTCTGGTCTCGCAGCCCTTTTACAGCCGAGTGCTTTCCTCGTACGACCATACCCGCACTCTTCCCCATGTCTGGGCTATGTTCTCTTTTCCCCCTCCAAGCTCTTTCCACTCAGCTAACTCCTGCTCATCTTTCAGGTTTCAGACAAAACATCATATCCTCCTCCACGACGCCTCCCCTGGTAACCAGTCCAGGTCAGCAACCAGCATCCCTTTAAAAGTTCCTGCCCTGCCCTGCAGGTCGACCAGAACACTACTCCCACCTCTGTCCCACTTCACGAGGCGTTTGGTCCCCCTCCCCTGGAGGCTCCTGGAAAACCATGGATATTGTCCACTGGGGGTAGATACTGTCTCACGTAAACCTTGCTTATGCCCAGCAATCAGCAGTGCTTCATAAATAGTTATTTTAGAAAGAGTGGCTGCAGACTTGAGTCCCTGTCCTATGCTGTACATTGACACAGTTGGGTTGCCTGCTTTCTGATAGCGTCCTAATCTCTCGTCTCTGTCTGGTCCAGGATGCTTATCTGGTGGTAAAACTATTAATCAATCTCCCCCTTTGTCTCATCCTCCCCCTCCCTCCCTGTCCTTCCGTCCCTGCCCCTCCCTCCCTGTCCCTCCCCCTTCCTCCCCCTTCCTTCCCCACCTCCACTTCCATTTCCACACTTCTCTCTCCCTCTCCATGCACCCATGTCGAACACGGCTGCATCCATCCTATTTTCCAGACAACTCAGAAGAAGAAAGTAAGTCCTGTGAAATCTGTGACTCCCAACTCTTCCCTACCCCCACTTTGCCGGGGACTGAACTCAGAACCTGTGTGCTAGTCAGGGCTCTACCACAGAATCATGCCCCAGTCCTCCTTGGGGTACTCCAGCAAGTGCTGTACTGACACACTTTTAAAAAAAAGATTTATTTTTATTATATGTAAGTACACTGTAGCTGTCTTAAGACAAGCCAGAAGAGGGAGTCAGATCCCATTACAGATGGTTATGAGCCACCGTGTGGTTGCCGGGATTTGAACTCAGGACCTTCAGAAGAGCAGTCAGTGCTCTTAACCGCTGAGCCATCTCTCCAGTCCCACTTTTTAACTTCCTATTTATTTTCTTTATTTTTTCTTTTTTTTTGGGGGGGGGGGAGGTGGTAGTGGTTTTGTCCTTGTTTTTTGAGACAGGGTTTCTCTGTATATCTTTGACTGTCCTGGAACCAGTTCTGTAGACCAGGCTGGCTTTGAACTCACAGAGATTCATCTGCCTCTTGCCTCCCTAGCACTGGGATTAAAGGTATAATAAAGGCATGTGCCATGGTTGCCTGGCTTTTCACTTTCTATTTTCTAATGAGTTGTGCTAAGCTTCCCAGGGTATCCATGAACTCGACTGTCTCTAAATAAAAAGTAAAAAGAGGATATAACTTAGTGGTAGAGCCCCTGCCTAGAATCCCCCAGTGAGGGGGTCCGGGGTGTGGCTCAGTGGTAGAGCCCCTGCCTAGAATCCCCCAGTGAGGAGTTGGGGGTGTGGCTCAGTGGTAGAGCCCCTGCCTAGAATCCCCCAGTGAGCGGCTGGGGGCGTGGATCAGTGGTAGAGCTCCTGCCTAGAATCCCCCAGTGAGGAGCTGGGGGCGTGGCTCAGTGGAAGAGCCCCTGCCTAGAATCCCCCAGTGAGGAGCTGGGGGCGTGGCTCAGTGGAAGAGCCCCTTCCTAGAATACCCTGAGAGGCTGGGGGTGTGGCTCGGTGGTAGAGTGCTGTGTAAGATCCTTTATGGAATCCCCAGTATCACAACAAGAAAGTTTGTTAGGGCAAGTGATTCGCAAGTTACACAGAGAAAACTAGAAGCAGTTTGGGGGAACTCTGTTCGGACAGGATTGCACACTGGGAGACAGAGGATGAAGGGACAGCAACGCAGACAGGTTCATGAAGGGGTCACAACAACTTATCGATTTGCTTGGTTCAGCCCATTGCAAAGTCCCAGATTGCACAATAGGAGTATTTTGGATGTTTCTGATCGGCTGAGCCAAATCCTGCTTTTCTCTAGTCTGGTCTTGAGTCCTTAATTGAAATGTGAAGCTGGATGAGTTTCGAGTTTCAGACATTTTCAGAATTGTGAGCATTCCATGGACTCTATCAGTTCCGACTCTTACCCTGAACCCCCGAGGCCCCAGATCTGATCCGGGCAGCATGCAAAGCCTAACCTGGGTGTGTTGACTCAGTCGGGGAATCCCAGCACTGGGGAGATAGATGGAGGTGGTGGTGGTAGTTTGGCTGGATTTGAACCTGCGGAAAGAGTTGTGGGCTAGCCTTGGTCTGTGAGTGAGAGGCCAGAGCGGTGACTCGGCGTATTGGCGGTTGCAAACACCTTCTGCTCTCCCAGGAGAGCTGACTTAGGCGCCACTCAAGACAGGTCACAATTGCCTGAGGTTCCGTGTAGCTCTCGAGGTCACATGCGCATGCTTACACAGGCGCATTCACGCAAATAAAGTGAAATAAACTTAAAAACAATCAATGAAAACAAGTCCAAGGGACACTATTCAAGCGTCACCTTGGCACTCAAAAGTGTCCTATGGAGCGATTTTGGATTAGGGATGTTCAGCTGGTGCAGGGATGGAAACGGTTCCCATTAGATTTTGTTAACGCTCCCAGATAAGGCAAGGGCAAGACTGTAGGAGCTGCTGGCTCTGTCTGCTCGGGGATTCTGCAAGCCTGGTTTCCTCTCTGAGTTCACCAGAACACAAGAAGGGTCGCCAAACACTGTAAAAGCTATTTTATGAGAGAAAATGGAAGTGCCAGGACAGAAGGGACTAACATCCATTTTATTTTGTGGCCCGTTTTCCCCACACGAACTCCTTGATTCTGCTTCCAATCCGCCTCCCAGTGAAAAGTAAGTTATCTCTCCTTTTATTATTGACGCCCTTTTGATGTTTGTTGTTTGATGGGAAAGTCTCAAGGAGCCCAGGCTAGCCTTAAACTGTGTTTATAACCAAAGATAGCCTCTTGATCCTCCTGCCTCAGCCTCCTGAGTGCAGGGATTAGACGTGTATGCCACCATGCCCAGCAAAGAAAATACTTTCCTAGTTTGTTTTCCCTCCCTTTCTTGTGGGTAGCTGAATGTTTCCAGATATTTGGAAGGAGGAACAAGAAAGGATCGAACTAGGCATGGCTGTGTCTGCCTGTGATCCCAGCACTGTGAAAGCTGAGTGAGGCAGGAGGATTAGCAGTTTAAGACTAGCCTCCGATACATATCAAATTTGAGGTTAGCCTGGGCTACATAAGGTCTATAGCAAAAAAGGGGGGGGAGGGGAGAGGAAAGGAGGAGAGAAAGCAGTTTTTAGAGAAATTGACCCCACTGTGGAGGAGACTGGGTGGTCTTCAGGCTCCGCCCTCGTCCACGGACTGTAAACTGGGGTCTGGGACGGTATGTATTACTGGGGTCCCAGTGTTTGAGCAGATTCTTAAACTGCCCCATTGTCCTAGAGCACAGGACAGCAGGAGTTATATATGTTTATAGGTAGAAAACAAAACCAAATAAAAAACGGGATCCAAGCCTTCCTCCCTGACTGGGGGGTGGGGTGGGTGGGGTTGGGTGGGGTTGGGTGGGGGTAGGGGTGGGGTGGGGGAAGTGGGCAGGGTTGGGGGAGGCGTGATTGATAGAAGAGTGGAGGTGCTTTTCTGATGTCCTCTACATTGCTGGAAGGTGAGTTCCTAGGGGAACCGGCCAGGCGATTCCAGGGATAGGGACGAATGTGTGTTAAAGCAGACAGGTCACAGATAACCCAGCATCTCTGCATGCAGCCCCGCCTGAGCATGGCCTGGATGACATGTCCATGTCCCTTGTGGGCGGGCCTCCCCTGGGGGCGGGCCCCTCCTCCCCTGGGGGCGGGCCCCTCTAGTGGGCGGGCCCCTCCGGTGGGCGGCCCCTTGTGGGGGCGGGCCTCTCCGGAGGGCGCTCCAGGCGGAATGGGAGGGTCAGTCATTGTTAACACCCTTTTCTTCATCTCTTCTGGCCTTGCCCCACAATTCCACCTGGATTTTCCTCTCCATGGCGCTCCTGCTTAAGCAGTATTGAAACGTAAGTTCATGTGTTTCTTCTTTCGCCTGCTTCCCCTTCTCCCTCCTGCCTGGAGGCCCACAGCAGCGCAGGGATTCTTGGGAGTCGGGGCAGAGCAGGAATGCTTTACTCTCATCTTCCAAAGGGCAGGTGGAGGAACAGCAAGATGGCTCCAAGGATGAAAAGAGTTTGCAGCTAAGCTGAGTTTGATCTCCAGTACCCACGTGGTGGAAAGAGAAAATTAGCTCCTTCTGTGGCCCTCTGACCGCACAAGCGCACACACATGCATAAGACACTGTAGCTGTCTTCTGTCACCCCAGAAGAGGGCGTCAGATCTCATTACGGATAGTGGTGAGCCACCATGTGGTAGTGGGATTTGAACTCAGAACCTTCGGAAGAACACTCAGTGCTCTTAACCGCTGAGCCATCTCTCCAGCCCTGAACCTCTCCCTACCTGTGCACCAGGTCTACATGTGGTGCACAGACATATGCAGGCAAAACACACACACACATGAAAGCAAATGCATAAAGAAGCACGTAAAGCGTGTGGGAAGATGGGAATCTGAGATGTGTCCCCAATGGGCTCAGGACCCCCTGGAAACTCAGGACCTGACTTAAATACCCAGAACATGCCCTGGGAGTAACGGCGCACTCCCGGAACCCTGGTGCTAGGCCACCCAGCCGGCTGGCTGAGCTCAAGGCCAATGAGAGACACTGTTTCTACAAGTAAGATGGATAGCTCCTGAGAAATGACAAGTGGGGTTGGCCTCTGGCCTGCCTGCCATGCCAGCACACACGGCAGAAACACACCATGTGCCCGCACACACACAGGCACACACAGACTAGTAGGATGCTTCAGTGGGTGAAGGGTCTTGTTGCTAAGACTGGTGGCCTAAGATTGATCCCCAGGTCCTATGGAAGCACAGAATTGACTCCTACAAATTGTCCTCTGACCTCTACTTGCTTGCTATATTATGCTTGTGCCCATAGTCACATGGGTAAACACATACACACATACATGATGATGATGATGGTGGTGATGATGATGATGTTGATGATATGAGATGGGGCGGTACTGGGCATAGTACTACACACCTCTAATCAATCCCAGAGGCAAAGGAAGGGAGAGCTCTGTGAGTTTGAAGTCAGCTTGGACTACAAAGCAAGTTCCAGGTCAGCCAGAACTTCAGACAGACAGGCAGGCATACATACAGACAGGCAGGCAGACAGGCAGGCAGGCAGGCAGGCAGGCAGGCAGACAGGTAAGTGGGCCATAATTCTACAGGGCTCTTTAGGAGACAGGGGTTTGGGGTGAGCTGTGGTCCGTATTGACCTGGGTTCTGTCTGGCTACCTTTGAGATTCTATTTGCATTTCTTTACTGTCACAGGTCTGCTGAGCCTCCAAGTACTGAATGGTGAGTTGGTGGCTTCATCATTTCTGGTTTTGGGTATACAGAGGCATTAGCTTTTCAGGTTGGAAGAGATGTCACCGAGCCTACATACCTCAACTCCACCATCGTTAGCAGCACAACCACATGACATCATGCATTCAAGCAACAGACAAACTTCATGTTCCATTCGCTGTGCTGAGTCTTCTTCTAGGCATTGAGATAGAAGAGGGAATAAGAGACATCAAATGTACCAGGTGCTGTTGATGAGCTGAGGGAGGTGGACAGACCTCTAGTGCAGCACTCTGTAGGTGGACACAAGAGGATCAGAAGTTCAAGGCCAGCCTGAACAACTAGAGACCCTGTCGCAAACAAACAAATAGCTGGAGAAATGGCTCAGTGAGAAAATGAACTTCTTTTTGTTTGTTTGTTTGTTTTTTGTTTTTTGGATTTGGTTTTTTCGAGATGGGGGTTTCTCTTTGTAGCCCTGGCTGTCCTGGAACTCACTGTGTAGACCAGGCTGGCCTCGAACTCAGAAATCCGCCTGCCTCTGCCTCCGAAGTGCTGAGATTAAAGGCGTGCGCCACCACTGCCCAGTGAAAATGAACTTCTTGCCAAGGCTGATGATCTGAATTCAATCCCTGGGCTGGAAGTAGTGGCAGGACAAGATGGACCGCTGTTAGTTGTGCTCTGACCTCCACATGTGTACTCTGATACGCAAATTCATACCACACACACACATATATATACACAGACATCCCTCATATCACAGATACACATACATGCACACTATACATACACACAAATACTCCCCACTAACACCACCACTACACATACACAAACAGATTCCACACTACACACACATATCCCCTACACACATGCGCGCGCGCGCGTACACACACACACACACACACACACACAAAACAAATAAAAAATCTAACTTTAAAACAAAACCAGACCATGCCGCTGGTGTTTTGGTGAGAGGACAAGGGAGTGGCCCAGTTGCAGGCTCGGGTCTGAAGAGCACTGTTGTCCTAGGGAGTGAGGAGAGCCCGGAGTCGGGGAGACTGAGGTCTTTTAGAGGATGCTACAGGGACCTGGGCCATTACAGGCCACAGGAAGTGACGTCTAAGCAAAGGCTCGAAGGAACCAAGGCCATCAGTCCACACGTGCAAACTGTATGCATTTGCGTGCATGTGTGTGTATCTGTGGGTAGGGTGCTTCACACAGAGGGAAAGCCAAGGGGCAGCGGAGAGCCTGAGCCGAGCGACATTAAGCAGGTGAATGTCCCCCTTCCACCAAAGGGTCCCGTTTGTACCATGTGCAGCTGAATTTCCACCCAGTCCCTAATTTTCCTTTATTTGTCTTCCCTTTCCCCTTCTCTCCTTCTTTCTCTCCTTCCTCCCCTCCTCTACCCTCTCCATGTTTTTCCTTAGAAGAAACAAGTAACTGCAAAGAAGAAGGTGGGTGGGGCTGTGTGCTCGACCTGGTGACCTGGCTGCGGGGTGGCCTGGTGGTTAGCACCGCCCCAGTGAGTGAGTGAGGTACAGGGTAGTACTGGAGAACAGGTCAGACAGCCAGAAGCCAGCACCTGAGGTTTCTGGGAGCATCCGCAGCCCCAGCCGCCCTCTCCTTTCCTCTCGGCTCCTCCGAGTCACTCAGGGCACACCGAGGTAAGAAGTGGCTGCTTCCCTGGACCTCCAGACTCCCTCCTCCCCGCTGGAGATGCCTGGGTAAGTTGAGTGGCAGGCCAATGTGGCCGGAAACTAAGAGAGGGGAAGACCACAGATACAATCCTGATGCTGGTGGATTGCTCCGGTTAAACTGTCTTGGATTAGGATGCCCAGTGTGGCTCGGCGGAGTGTATGTCTAGTGGCACAAAGACCACGATCTGGTCCCTAGGGCCGCTCGCAGTGTGGGTGCCCGGGACCCTAGCTCCTGGCAAGGTCGGAAGTGCAAGGGCAACATGGACAGCTTTTGTTTGTTTGTTTATTTGTTTTTGGAGACAGGGTTTCTCTGTGTAGCCCTGGCTGTCCTGGCTGTCACTCTGTAGACCAGGCTCGCCTCGAACTAAGAACTCCTCCTGCCTCTGCCTCCCAAGTGCTGGGATTACAGGCCTGCACCACCACCACTCAGCTATGCCCGGCTATAAAGGTCCAAGACCTCTTTTGATTTCGTGAGACCCCTTTTCAAAACACAAACTAGAGAAATAACATCAGGAAAGGGTAGGTAAGAGTGCCAGGTGTCATTAGAGGGCAGCACAGACACAGAAGCAAGGGAATCTCAGGTCACAGCTTGATGAGGACAAGTTAGGACAGTGAGACTCATCTCAAAAACAAGACAAAACAACAGGCTGTGCAGTGGGAGGCAGAGGCAGAGGCAGGCAGATTTCTGAGTTCGAGGCCAGCCTGGTTTATACAGTGAGTTTCAGGACAGCCAGAGCTACACAGAGAAACCCTGTCTTGAAAAACCAAATTCAAAAAAACAAAACAAAACAAAACAAAACAAAACAAAAAAAAAGAATAAATAAAATAAAATGTAATAAAAATAAGATGGAGAGGGACTGCTGAAGGAACTGACGTGTGTATGTGTGTGTGTGTGCGCGCGCGCCTGCGCGCCTGCGTGAATGTGCATGCATGTGCACATGTGCATGCGTGTGTGCACATGTGCATGTACGCGCGTGTGCGCACACAGAATGCACACATATGTGCAACGCACAGAGTAAGATGCACTTGAAGGTGCGTGCTTGTGATCCCAGTCCTTACGAGGTGAGGCAGGAGGATCAAGAGGTTGTCCTTGGCTACATAATAAGTCTGAAGCCAGCCTGAGGTACACAGGTGGACCCTGTTTCAAAAAACCAACCAAATCGAACAGTCAAAAGGATAAAGAGGACAATTAGTGAGGTTCCCTAAGACCTACAAGTGGTTTGCTAACAGGGTAGTTGTTGTTATTGTTCTTGTTGTTGTTGTTTTTGTTTTTGCTGAGTACAGGTTACACTGTGCAAAAGAGCAAACAGTTTGTCTGGAAGTTGAGAGATTACCAAGATGGGAGAACTTGGCCACAACCTTGAATATAAATGAAACTTCCAAGCCAGGAGACACCTAAGGGCACACGTTTGGAGTGCCAGGCGAAAAGGGGTCCTGGGTGTGATTAATGGTTGTCAGTGTTTGCCTTTAGTGAAGCCTCCTCCAGCCACCACCACAGCCAGGGGACTTGTGAGGAGCAGCGGATGGAACTTTCTGAGGTGTGCCTACATGGTGATAACGTTCTTCTTTGTGTCCTACAATAAAGGAGACTGGGTGAGGATGGACCTTTCTATCTATGGAGGGAGGGAGGGACAGAGGGAGGGAGGGAGGGAGAGGTGGAGGAAGTATCATGGGAGAAGGGAGTCTGCCCAGAGCTGTCAGAAGGGGGAGGCAAGAGGGGAAGCGGTGGTCCTGCAAAGCCAGCTCGCCCAAGCACTCGCTCGTGTGCGTGCATGCGTGTGTGGTGTGTGTGTGTGTGTGTGTCTGCGCACAGTCATGTAGGTGTCATCGGACAGCTTTTGGAACCCAGGTCTCTCTTGCGGTTCTAGAATTGATATGTGTGCCTTTCCAGTAAGAAACCAATGCACACTCGGTGCACACTTGGAGATTAAAACGGAAAATTAGAATAATAGTACTGCTCTAACTAATACCCAAAGAGGAGCCGGCCATGGATAAGAGATTTTACCAACTTGTATCCACCTTGGATATGTGTATTTTACATCATACCAGCCCCAGGGAACATACACTTTGAGCAATTTAAACCGAGATTGGAGCTTGCGAATCTGGCCACTTGGGCAGATATGGGAGATGTACACAGCCGAGATATTGCCAGAATGGTGTCATATGTACACTAGTGGTGATTTCCTCAAATGGTTGCTACCCGGGGTGATCCTACCCACCCGGCAGAATTATGCTTTTACTGAGAAGAGCACAGAGGCCCTAAGGCAGCCAGGGCTCAGTGGTGGTTGCGACCCTGTGCTGCCCCCTTGAGCTGCTTCTTAGCATATTCCTGGATGTGGGGCTGCTGTTTCTTAAGTCTGGGTTGCCTCCTTTTGTTATGGGAATGGAGCCTAATTGACAGACAGTCCTGGAGGAAAAAACATAAGCAGAAACTTTCTCAACATCGCCAAACTTTAATTACGAGGTGGAATGAAAATTCTGCAGCCGCCCGGTGAGAAGCACACTTCTTACCTGTCAGCCACACCGGAAGCAGCGATCTTTCCGCTAAATTCCTTGTGTAACTTAATATGTCCAAAGCAAGCTTGTGAGTACATCCGATATAGCGTTAGTCTTACTACTCCAATTTCCGGCATTACTGCCTCATTCAGTCTCAGAGACTGAATTCTTACTGGACTCGGCCACAGTGGCCTTAGTTACTGAGCCGCCTCCACAGATGGATGAGAGCCAGGCGGGCTCTGGTCTCCACTAGGAGTTGTTTCCTTTGAACGGACACTTTGTATCCTCCCCAAGCCCCTCCTTACTCAGGAGAGTCTTAAGGACCAAGTCCTCACATCTCTGCCCGCGGAGCCACCTCTCCAACTCGTGTTTGGTTGATCGGGACAGGGTCTCTGACTTAGGCTGGGGTGACCTTGGATGAAAGTGCTGGGGTTATGGGTGTGTCCGGCCACATCTACTTTAGGGCTGCTGGAGACCAGCTCAGCACGCCGCCGGCTGGGGAGACCCTGTACCAACCGAGCTGCGTGCCATCTGAGTTGTGAAAGCAAATCTGTGGGGCACTGAGTATGCAATGAACTTGGAGCAGGAAACAAGAGCAAGAAAAGAGGCGGGGCGGCCAGGCCAGGGGCGTGAGCCAAGGACAACCCTGCTAGCTCTGCCAGAGCAGTGGCCCTCTCCCACCCTAGTGCGCTGACCCTTTAATACGGTTCCTCAGGTTGTGGTAACACCCACAACCACAACATTATTTCACTGATACTTCATAATTAATTTTGCTACTGTTATGAATTACAATGTCAACATCAGTGTTTTCCGGTGACCCCTGTGAGAGGGCCTGACCCGCAGGTGGAGACCTGCTGGCCTAGGCTCCCGGCAGGAGTGCGGCTCACGGACTGGGGTTGAAGGCTGAGGGAGACAGAGAGCTCAGGAGGTGAATGTCAGCTATTGTTTGATTTGTATTTTTTATATTATTTTTCTCTGTTGTCTTCTCTAGTGTTACTGCCACTATTGTAACCCGGACCTGGATTTGAGGTACAGCATGGAGGGCAAGGGCATCGCACCGGGCCCGTGGGTCCTGGACCTCACCTTCAAACCTCTTGTCTGGTTGTTTGGTTTTTGAGACAGGGTTTCTCTGTGTTGCCCTTGCTGTCTGGGAACCTTTAAACTTCTTTCATTACATTGTGTTGTTGTTGTTGTCATTTGGGTATGTGTGCCTCGTGCCCGTATACTGTGCCTGGCGCACGAACGGAGGGGCAGACACTGGAGCAGTCCCTCCACTCTTCCTTACACATCCCGAGAACAGAACTCCATCTTCAGTCCTGGCAGTAGAGTGGCTTCACCTGCTGTCACAGGACTCAGCAGCTTGGTTTTAAATAACTAACTTTGAAGTTAGGCCCTGCCCCATGCTCCCAGAAATATGACTCGATTCAAAATATATCGACAACTGCCTTGCCTATGTAGCTAGGCTCTTCCCTGACTAGATGTCACTGAAAGCAGTCCATTTGTTCTAGCCTACATTCTACCATGTGGCTGGCTGGGCTAATCTCACATCTTTCTGGCATATCTATTGCTTGCTGGGTTCTATCCCAGAATCCTTTCTCTCTCCCGGATGTCCCACCTCCTACATCCTGCCTAAGCCATAGGCCTTTTGACTGACAGGTGATGCATCCATACAACGCACAAGATAGTCTCTCTAAACCGAATGTCCAAGGTAGGGTTTGTAGGCTCAAAGTCACATAATCGCCCGGGAAGTCCTAAGTTAATTCTCCTTTACTGTGGGCGACACCTGTGTGCCCCCCAGCACAATATATAAAATAAAATTCTAAGTGGGATTATTATTCTTGTATTTTAAAATTATTATTATTATTATTATTATTATTATTAGATAGTTAGGAAGATAGTTCAAAGGTTAAAAATACGGGTCCTGGTGGTATATGACTTTAGTTCCGGCCCTCGGGAGGTAGACACAGGCAGATGTCTGCGTTCCAGGCCAGCTTGGCAGCCGACCCCTGCCACATCATGTCTGGTTTCCTGTCAGGCATATCCGGGCTCCTTGCCTACTGAGCTGGACTGGAGGGAGAGAGAGCTTAGCTGCGGTGGCTGTGTACAATGCAGAATCTCACCTGGTGGTGAGTGCAGGAGAAACAGTCTTTGTGAGACAGCTTCAGCGAGATAGCTCATTTAATGGGGTGGGGAGGCTAACAAAACCTTTTGGGAGAAGATGGAAGTTTTGGGGGTGTGTGCACATCACTGGCTGGGGCCAAGGCTCTGGAAATGCTGTATGTACATAAAAAGGAAGTTCAGATGTTTGCTGGACTTACCTTAAGGATGGAGAAAGTTGAACCTGTAACCGGCTGCCTGCCAGGCTACACGACCACTTCAAGGGTGGCAGGCTAGGGGCTCTGTGAGCTAGGATGTGCAGGCGCCACTCCTGCCAGTCTCAAGACGAGGTTTCTGGGGTTTGGTCACACCTCAACCTCACTCTTGCTCCAGACTTGCCCCCCTGGTTGCTCCCCCCGCGCCCTCTCAAATCCTCACGAGGTCTGAGGGAAGTGATGGCAGCCGGTGGAGCAGTTTGGGGGGGGGAGGAACAAAGTGGGCATACCGTGGCCAGGAGGGGCCGGGTCCCAGACAGAGGTCTGCAGTGCAGGCTCGGGGTGTCCTGTGGGGTTGTTGGGGAGCTCTGAGAATATAGGATGATGTAAATGAGCGTCCCGATGTGACTTTCGCCCTTTCTCCTCTTCTGTAGAGATGACCCCTGCTGTTCCTTCCAGTGAGGCAGCTGTGTCTCCCTCAACCCTCAGGAGCCCTCTGAGCACTTCACAGCTAAGGAAGCTCTCATTCTGGCCTGTCAACTCGCAGAGCATCGGTGTGTCCAGAGGCGCAGGAGGTAGCCTGTGTGAGGGCGGTGCGGCTGACTAACCCAGGAGAGCAGCCCAGTGAGCCTCTGCAGGAGTTTCCCCACACCTTCTCTTCTGGGTCGTTCTCATCGTTTCTTTACTGCACACGAATCAACAGCTGAATGTTTGTTTCCTACATTCACAAAACAGCATTCGGAATTAATGCCGGGTGGAGGGGTGCTGGGAATCATCTATAATTGTCAAATTAAAAAACCTGTCACACTTTGATTCCGTGTATATGCAACGAGTACCGTGTGATTCTGTGTGGATTGAGGGCACCAGCTCAGCAGCTCATCTTTAACGGCTAAGCCGCCTTGCTGGCCCTCAAACAGAAATCCAAGAGCAGAGAGCCCTGTCTGTGTCTCCCTGTTCTCAGATGCTGGCCCAAGCCTAAGTAAGTGTGCTCTAAACCCGCCATGCTGGGCTTCCTGACTCCAGTGCAGCGCTCCCAGACTGCAGCAGGATGGCTGTGCAGGTCCTAACTTCTGATGTGTCAGTTCTTGGCGCTTGAGTGTCTGTCTGTGCCCCTTCTTATGCTTTTAATGAGAACAAGAGCCCCAAGGTGAATCCTGGTATCCCCAGTCTCATATGATGGCTCTGCCGGGACTCCCCTTGGCTTCTGGTAACATGTTTTCCTGCCCCTCCCCTTTTTCGTTTTTTTAAAGACAGGGTTTCCCTGTGTATGCCTGGCTGTCCTGGACTCGCTGTGTAGAACAGGCTGGCCTTGAACTCACAGAGATCCACCTTCCTCTGCTTCCTGAGTGGTGAGATTAAAGGTAAGCTCCACCACCATTATTTCCTGTCTTTTAATACTTTAATTGGCAGAGAAAATGGACCCATATCCTGCACCTCTATTAAACAGTAGGTATGGAGAATCAGGAGTTGAGAGCCATTTTGACTATATAGTAAATTTCAAGCTAACCTGGAATACATGAAAATTTGTCTCAAAACAAAATATAAGAGGATGGCTCAGCGGTTAGGAACAGGACTCCTCAGGCTGGTGAAATGGCTCAGCGGTTAAGAGCACTCACTGACTGCTCTTCCAAAGGTCCTGAGTTCAAATCCCAGCAACCACATGGTGGCTCACAACCATCTGTAATGGGATCAGATGCCCTCTTCAGTTGCCAGCATTCACAGAACAGCTCAGGACTGTCCCTAACTCCAGTTACAGAGCATCTTCTGCCCTCCTCTGGTCTCTGCTGGTACTACACACAGATGCAATACTTAAATCCGCGAAGGCAAATCACACATATAAAACAAAAACATCTTAAAAAAATAAAGTGAGGTTCAAGGCTATGCCGGTTCTATGCACTGCTTTATCCTTGGCAACCACACTAATTTGGCTCCTAATAAGTTACAATTCAGAGCAACAAGGACGCTCATTAGAGCGGGCGGGCAGTGACCCAGTTTGTCTCAGGAGTCAGATTTCGGATTTCCTGCCCAATTTGGAGAAGGAAAAACGAACCTGAGTGCTCCACATTGTCGCTCTCTGCTCACTTCCTATAACGCAAGAAGCCGGACACAACGTGAGGGTTTGCACAGATACTGTTGCACGAATGCTGCCCCTCGACCTACACCCCCCTCAACTCCAATCCTGGACACCCCAATCCCCACACCTCGCCGGTGCTCTCAGGAAGGCCATGAGATTCCTTATGGGAATCAGCCTTTTTAGTTGACCTTGGAACCCTGGCTAGGGGAAAAAGCAGGCTAAATGCAGGGCATGCTGTCCACATAGGCGCAGGCTCGCGATTTCCCTCTCCAGACAGGCACAGAGTCCAAAACTACAACTCCCACAATCCTTGGCGCTCTGCCCTTTCTTCTCCTCTCTCTTACCTAAGGAAATGCCAGCATCCTAAAACTATCTGCAAAGCGTTTTCAGTCTCCGAAACCAGTCCTTGAATCAGATGTTTCTGCTAACTCTGTTTTACTGACAAGCGCACCTCCTACCCCTCTGCTTCCTCGACACTACAACACCCAGAAGTCGCTGCACCATTTTAAGACTACAATTGTGTTGCCTTGGATACAGAGACAAGCTAGAAGGCCAGTAGGGTGTTGGGGTTCTTTCTCTCTCTCTCTCTCTCTCTCTCTCTCTCTCTCTCTCTCTCTCTCTCTGTCTGTCTTTCTCTTCCTTTCTTCTTCCTTCTTTCTTCACTTATTCATTTTAATTCGTTTTTTTTAATGTCATATACAACTTCTAAGTTTCTTTACAGCCTTTCTCATGCATTTTTCCATGGTTTTACTCTGGACTCCGTGCCTGATCTTCTCCCCAATCCCCTTCCCCAGCCTTGTATCCTTCACCCCCAGTAGGCAAAAGGACACATTTCCGGGTGGCATGAGTGTCCTAAGGTGAGCCCCCTCCTCATTTCCTCTGCGTCCACTGGACAGCTGCGAGTTTGACAGGAGAGGCTAGTGTGGCCTCCAAGGCGCATTAGGCACATTCCCGAGGGCCCAAGAGCTTTCCTGAGTGCTAAGTTTCAAGCCCCAGACAAAAGGGCCACCAGGCTCTCCCAGCCCCACAGTCCGTACCGAGACTGAGGTGTGACAGGGCCCTGGCGGCAGGCACACCCTGCACCCTACCCTAAACTTCTCCAACGCCGGATTGGGTTGCCTTTCCCAGCTGTCCGTCCCCACGCAATCTAATCCTTTTGGTGACCTGGTCCTTTCACCCACTCTCCTGGCATCTAGGTCTAACCCTCCTCCCTCCCCCCCTCCCTCCCCTCTTCCGTCTCCTCCTCCCTCTCCTCTTTTGACTTAGGGCCATGCTCACTTCGGACTCAGACATCCCTGCCGCTCTGACTATGTCTCCCTTTTATCCACAATAAACCTTCTCATGTACCATACCTAGGAAGAGTCGTGTTCTTTCATTTATTTATTCATTCATTCATTCATTCATTCATTCGCTCATTCACTGGGAAGTGAATTCAACCTTTAGCCTCCCCCTGTCTGAGCTCCAAGATAACGGATGCCCTCCCTCTTTTGTTGGGAACATCATAGTTTCTCCCGGATAGATGGAGACTTCGAAAGGCTTGTGAGAATCTGAGCCCCAGTTCTTCTTTGGGGCTTCCCACCCAGTACCCCCATTCTTGGGTTGGGACCCTTTCACTCTCTCGGTTTCCCCTTTAGAGAAATGAGGTGTAGATCTTAACCTCCGAGCTCCCCTCCCACTTCCTATTTCTGGGGCCTCAGGAAAGGTCCACGGTGCTCGGAACCTCAGTTTTCCTTCCTGTCGGTGAAATGAAATGGCCGTGTTTGCTCAGTTGGGAGAGCTGTAGGATTTTAAGAACGGCGTTTCTCACACGATGACCATTCAGATGTCCCCGTTGACACTCATCGCTGTCCTGACTGACAATCTAAATAAGTCACTTCCCTTTCTCTAGGCATATACTTATGTGCATATGCAGGCTGGATGTGCTGAATCGTGCAGCTGACAGCATTTCACTGGTGCACACACCAATGACTGTGCTCTGGCTAAGAGATGCCAGAACAGGGCCTGGTGCTGAGTCTACTCTTATCCTGGTGATTGCTGTGCGACCTGAGTCATTCCTTGTCCTTCACAGAACCTAGAGCTTCCTCAAGTATCGCCCTCACTCCCTTTCTCCTTGGTGAGGTGTGAAGTGGCTCTGGAAATGGCTCGAATGGCGCTATAATTTGATAAGGTAGCATCAGAAATCATCAGGGTTGCTCAAGGCGTTTAGGACAGCCTTTGCCCTTTAAGTGGGATTTCTAGAAAATGTCCGGTTTATAGTTGGGGAGGGAGTAAGGCCTTAATAAGCAGTGTTAACTGTGCTGTGCAGAGTCTTCAATTACACTCCAAGGCGGGCACGCGCCTCTTCTCACGTGTCCAGCATTCCCCACAGCTTTCTTAAACAGCCACAGAAGAAAATCTGCCCTGCCTCTCAGGGTCAGAGCAGACCTGAGACAGTGACAGGGAGGAATGCCCTTCCTCCAGAATCTGGGCGTGGACAGCCAGAGTCCCTGCCTGAAGCTTAAGGTTGGTGGTACAAACTTGTGGTTATGCATGGCGTGAGGCGTGTGGAAGCCCGTGAGCCCGAGGTGTGGGACGCTGGGAGAAGCACCCCGGAATGGAGGCGTGCTGAGTGGATGCAGACTCGCATGGTGGAGCCACTTGGAAAAGCACTTCGTGTCATGGCCCCTCCCCCAGCAGTCCTATGGCCCCTCCCCCAGCTGTCCTATGGCCCCTCCCCCAGCATCCTAAAAGGCCTTGGCCTTCTGGCTAAGGCACTGTAGCCTCACTCTCCTGTACTTGGCTGGGAAAGTCCACTCACTGTGGATTTTTTTCTTCTCTTTTGATCGGTGTGTGTTGACATCATTTGTTTTTATTTTTTTTTGTCTCCTCCCTCAGGGTTAATGAGCAGATTGTCCAGGGACCGTAAGTGTGAATCTCTGCTCACAAGGAGCGACACAGCTTCAGAATGCCTTATGCTTTGTTTATTTGGTTCTAAATTTAAAATAAAAAAAATTTATGTTGGGTGGTGGTACACCCCTTTAATCCCAGCACTTGGGAAGCAGAGGCAGGAGGATCTCTGTGTTTATGGCCAGCCTGGTCTACAGAGTGAGTTCCAGGACAGCCAGGGCTACACAGAGAAACCTTGTCTCAAAAAAAGAAAAAGTTATACTGAACATGCACCCGTGCCAAGGCATGCGGGAGTCAGATACCTTGCAGGAGCTGGTTTCTTTTCTCCACTGTGTGGGTCCTAGGAATAGAACTCAGATCTTCAGACTTGCTAGAAGGCACCTTCACATGCTGGCCCATATTTCTGTCCCAATTGTGTGTGTGTGTGTGTGTGTGTGTGTGTGTGTGTGTGCACATATATGGGTATGCATGTGTGCACATGTGTGTGGGTGTGTGCATATCTGTGTGCATGCGTGTGTGCACACGTGTGTGTCTGTGTGTGTGTGTGTCTGTGTGTGTGTGTGTGTGTGCGCGCATGCGCATGCAAAGAACAGGGGTGGACATTGCTGTCCGGTTCTACTTCTTTCCGTCTTACTTCCGTGAGACAGCATCTCTCACTCAACCTAGAGCTCGCTGTTTTTCCTGTTGGCTCTGCTCAGTAAGTCCCTGGGATTCTTCTGTCTCTGAATCTTCACACTATTGGGAATACAGGCGTAGGTGGCCATAGCCAGCTTTTTATACAGGTGCCACAAGGATCAGAACTTAGATCCCCACACTTGCAAAGCGAGAGCCCTTCCCCACCTAGCCACCTCCCAAGCCTTCTGTCTCTAATAGCAACCTTGTGGGGCACTGATAGCTATAATGCTAGATTACACACACACACACACACACACACACACACACACACACACACACACACACATATAAATCAGAGGTTCCTAATATTTCCACCCTCTAAGACAGGTAGGTCCTCATGTCGTTGCAACCCCCCAACCAAAAAATGATTTTGTTGCTACTTCATAGCTGCAGTTTTGCTACTGTTTCAAGTTGTAATGTAAATATCTGAAATGCGGGATCCCTGATATGCAACCCCCAAATGGGTTTCAGCCCACAGGTTGAGAACCACTGGCATAAAGCATTAGGATAGAACAGCAGTCCCTTAATGTGTGTACAATTAGCTTGGAGTTGAGAGCAGGCAAGGTCAGAGTCGTCGGAAACAAAGTAGCAACTGACAAAAGTTTAGCAACCAGGCAGCAAAATGGCTCGCTGGGCAGAAGGCCCTGGCTGTGGAGCCTGAAGACCTGATTCCAGGCCTCAGGACCTACGAAGCAGAAAGAGAGCTAAACCTGGCAAGTCACACCCCTAACTCTGCCATTGAGGAGGCCAGCATGGGCTACGCAGTGAGTACCAGGCTATAGCTGTTACTCTTCTCATGCTGTGACAGAATACTCTGCTCTTAGGAAAGGAAGGGTCTGTTTAGTTTACAGGGGGTGGGGTGGCCTGGTTGGAAAACATGATGTCATATTATTATATGCTCTTGTGTGTGTGTGTTCAGTGTGTGTGTGTGTTGTCCAGGACGGCTCAGTGTTAATAGTGACACCTCTCATTCTGGGATCCTCTGTAGGAACGTTGGTTATTCTGCTTTGATTCCTGTTGGTGCGGGTGTGTGTGTGTGGGGGGGGGGCAAGATCTCCCTAAATGATGGCACATGCCCTTAGTTCCAGCACTTGGGAACAGAGGAAGGCAGATCTTTGGTGTACAAATCGAGTTCCAGGACAGCCAGGACCACACAGAGAAACCCTGTCTGAAAACAAAAAACAAACAAAAAAACTGAGAGAGAGAGAGAGAGAGAGAGAGAGAGAGAGAGAGAGAGAGAGGGAGAGAGAGAGAGAGGGAGAGAGAGAGAGAGAGAAAGAGAGAGAGAGAGAGAGAGAGAGAGAGAGAGAGAGGAGAGAGAGAGAGAGAGAGAGAAAGCTAGTCTTGAACACCCAGTCCATCTTCCTGTGCCCCGGAGTCATGGATCACAGACGTACACCACCTGAATTTGATTCCGTCGTGTGTATGTGCGCGAATGCAGGTGTGCACGGCGCTGTGCACCCGTGGAGACCAGAGGTCAGTGCTGGATGTTTTTTTTCAGTCACTCTCCACATTATTTTTTCTTGAGACAGCCTTTCTTCAGGGAACCTAAAGTTCCCCGTTTCCTTTCCGTTTCTTTTACATTTATTTATTTTTATTTTATGTGTTTGCGTGTTTTCCCTGCTTGAGTGTCTGCGAACCATGCACATGCAGTACCCATAGTGGCCAGAAGAGGGGATCAGATCCCCTGGAGCTGGAGTTACAGGAACTTGCAAGCCACCCTGTGGGTGCTGGGAATGAGAACTTCCGGCTGGCAAAAGCCAGTGCTCTTTTCTGCTGAGCCATCTCTCCAAGCCTTCCTGATGTTGTTTTTATGAGGAAATGTCGGAAGAGGCTCACGCAGCTAGGAGGTGAAAGAACCAAGATTTGCACACACATCCTGTTTGGTCAGCAACACCACTCCCGCTCTTAGAACCTCTCCCTACCTGTGCACCAGGTCTACATGTGGTGCACAGACATATGCAAGCAAAACACACACACACACATGAAAGCAAATGCATAAAGAAGCACGGTAAAGACACTGGTAACTCTGAAGTGCCCTGCCTCGCCCTTGGGACTTCACCGCTGCTGTCAGGTCTCTCAGGCTCAGCTCTGTTCTAAGGACCACTGACTGGGCATCCCACGCCGTCCATGTTGTGATTTATTTCTCCCTCCTGTGCTCTCCTCTCTCGTGGTGGACTGTGGACTCATCAACACCTCCTGTCCCCTGGATGGACCACAGGGATCCTTGGTAAGTACCTCATTCTTTGTGGGCCCTGGCCGCGTGTAACCAGCTCCTTGCTCTCACCTCCTGTGCTGGAGGGACTGTGTGGGAAGATGGAATCTGAGATGTGCCCCCAATGGGCTCAGGACCCCCTGGAAACTCAGGACCTGACTTAAATGCCCAGAACATGCCCTGGGAGTAACGGCGCATGCCCGTAACCCCGGTGCTAGGCCGCCCAGCCGGCTGGCTGAGCTCAAGACCAATGACAGACACTGTTTCTAAAAGTAAGATGGATGGCTCCTGAGAAATGACAAGTGGGGTTGGCCTCTGGCCTGCCTGCCATGCCAGTGCACACGGCAGAAACACATCATGTGCCTGCACACACATGCACACACACAGACACACACAGACTAGTAGGATGCTTCAGTGGGTGAAGGGTCTTGTTGCTAAGCCTGGTGGCCTAAGTTTGATCCCAGGTCCTACACAAGGACAGAATTGACTCCTACACATTGTCCTCTGACCTCTACTTGATTGTTATAATATGCTCGTGCCCATAGTCACGTGTGTAAACACATACACACATACATGATGATGGTGGTGATGATGATGGTGATGATATGAGATGGGGCGGTACTGAGCATAGTACTACACACCTCTAATCAATCCCAGAGGCAAAGGAAGGGAGAGCTTTGTGAGTTTGAAGTCAGCTTGGGCTACAAAGAAAGTTCCAGGTCAGCCAGAACTTCAGACAGACAGGCAGGCATACATACAGACAGCCACCAGACAGGCAGGCATACAGACAGACAGCCACCAGACAGGCAGGCAGGCAGGCAGGCAGACAGGCAGGTAAACAGGCAGGCAGGCAGGCAGACAGACAGATAGGCAGGCAGACAGACAGGTAGACAGGCAGGCAGGCAGGCAGGCAGGCAGACAGACAGACAGGCAGACAGGCAGGCAGGTAGGCAGGCAAGTGGGCCATAATTCTACAGGACTCTTTAGGAGACAGGGGTTTGGGCTGAGCTGTGGTCCGTATTGACCTGGGTTCTGTCTGGCTACCTTTGAGATTCTATTTGTCTTTCTTTACTGTCACAGGTCTGCTGAGCCTCCAAGTACTGAATGGTGAGTTGGTGGCTTCATCATTTCTGGTTTTGGGTATACAGAGGCATTAGCTTTTCAGGTTGGAAGAGATGTCACCGAGGCTACATACCTCAACTCCACCATCGTTAGCAGCACAACCACATGACATCATGCATTCAAGCAACAGACAATCTTCATGTTCCATTCACTGTGCTGAGTCTTCTTCTAGGCATTGAGATAGAAGAGGGAATAAGAGACATCAAATGTACCAGGTGCTGTTGATGAGCTGAGGGAGGTGGACAGACCTCTAGTGCAGCACTCTGGAGGTGGACACAAGAGGATCAGAAGTTCAAGGCCAGCCTGAACAACTAGAGACCCTGCCGCAAGCAAACAAATAGCTGGAGAAATGGCTCAGTGAGAAAATGAACTTCTTTTTGTTTGTTTGTTTGTTTGTTTGTTTGTTTGTTGGATTTGGTTTTTTCGAGATGGGGGTTTCGCTGTGTAGCCCTGGCTGTCCTGGAACTCCCTCTGTAGACCAGGCTGGCCTCGAACTCAGAAATCCACCTGCCTCTGCCTCCCAAGTGCTGGGATTAAAGTCATGTGCCACCACTGCGCAGTGTAAATGAACTTCTTGCCAAGGCTGATGATCTGCGTTCAATCCCTGGGCTGGAAGTAGTGCAGGACAAGATGGACCGCTGTTAGTTGTGCTCTGACCTCCACATGTGTACTCTGATACGCAAATTCATACCACACACACACAGATACGCACACCACCACCACAATATGCACACCCCCACACACAAATACATACACAAGATATCCCTCATATCACAGATACACATACATGCACACTATACATACACACAAATACTCCCCACTAACACCACCACATACACATACACAAACAAGATCCCACACTACACACACATACCCCCTACACACATGCGCGTGCACGCACGCGCAC